>NC_086017.1:130162045-130465075 GCF_029281585.2 Gorilla gorilla gorilla | reverse complement strand
GCTAGAGGAGAGGCTTTGGCACAAGAGCAAGGAGAGATGCCTAAGGAAACATGTGGCTGAGTCCCTGGAGTCCAGGGACCTGAGAGGCGGAGACAGGCCAGAGATCAGGAAATGGTGGTCCTTTGTGCACAGCCTTTGTGTCTACCTTTTCATTGGGTGCCCCAACTCTACTTGCTCCATAGTGCTATTACTTTACCATATTCTCTCCCTCTTTCCTCCCAGAAACCTTTCTCTGTTTCCAGCCCTATAGATGGGCTTTGGAGAAAAGCTGTTCAAAGAAAGGATGGTGATTGGAATTGAGACTCAGTGACTATATATTACAACAAATTGTGGACTGGAGAGTATCAGAGAAATTGAAGAAGAGAAGTGCGTAGCTCCATCACACCCATAACCTCTGGGTACGATGGAAGTAGCACCCATAAATGGAAGTTTCTTAGGTCATAAAACCAAGGAAGAAGTGAGGAAGGGAAATACAATCCTGGGTAATAAAGGTTCTGTGTATGGAGATTTGTCCAGTCACAGACATGTACTGTTCGTGAGTGTGTAGACAAGACTGGGTGGAGAAGTAACGTATATGACCAATAAGAATGAACACCATGTGTGCATGTTGGCATGAGACCCCATCAAAGACAGCAGGATATGAGGGATGGAACATGTGGCCATTGGTAAATTCATTCCTCCTCTTGTTGCCCACTAACTTCTTATGGTATTATGGTTACTTGATCATTCTTAGTTGAGAGGTCCTGTTGGTTATTTAACTCCCACCTGAATCCATGGATAATTAGTTTGGTTCCCAGAGTGGCATTGAACCCAGAGTTTTGGAGGTCACTGCTTCCTTCTACTAGCTGCCCACAGCTAGGATTCGAAGGGACAAAGAGGAGAAACTGGACTTTGAGATCGGTGCCTTCAAAAAGGTTGGCGCTCTGGAAGTCAGCGCACTTTGGCTGTGGGGTAGGAGGTGCATCCCCTGGAGGAAAACAAAACAAAACAAGCAACATCCAAGGTGAGGTCATCTGTTCTTAGAAGGAAGAAAGACAACCTTGGAAGGAAGCAAGAAACAGGGGCCTGCAGGCATGGGGTTTATTATACATCAGCTAGTGCAATAATCACTCATTTATTACAGCCTTCATCACTTCTGTAATGAAGCTGTGTGAATATTTTTCATGCCTAAGGACAAAATAGCAGAGAAGGAATATTGCTCAACTAGATGAGATTAAAGGCCATGGTGAAATGGCTGTTGTTCCGGGCTGAACTGAGTCTCATCCCCCAAAATTCATATGTTGAAATCTTAACCCCCAATACTTCAGAATGTGACTGTATTTGGAGATGGGGTCTTCACAAAGGTTAAAAAGAGGCCAACAGAGTGGGTCTAAATCAATATGACTATTATCTTTATATAAAGAGGAAATTTGGACACAGACAGAGGGAGGATGTTGTAAAGACATAGGGAGACAGTGGCCATCTACAAGCCAAGGACAGGGTCCTGGAACAGATCCTTTGCTCATTGCCCTAAAGGAACTAACACTGCCAACATCTTGATCTCAGACTTCCAGCCTCCAGAATTGTGAGGCAATGCATTTCCATTGTTCTAGCCACCCAGTCCGTGGCACTTCGTTACGGTATCCCTAGCAAACTAGTAGAGAATTCTAAATAGAACCCTGGGCAGCCAAATGAACAGTTGCCCTGCGGACTAGCCTCAGTCTAGTCTGAACACTCCCTCCCAGAAGGATTTTCAACTCTTTAGCCCCACCTAATCACTTCTTGTCCTTATGAGCAGTCAAGAGCCCTGCCATAGCCTTCCAGTGCCCAGCCCATAGCCTAGATAGATGACAGAGAAGAGCCTTAACAAGTCTCACCTACTTCACAGTACCTTACAATAGATACCTTTACAATGGAAATTCTCTGGCAAAGGTAACTGCAGGCCTTTAAAAAACACTGAACAGAAAAGGCAACATGAAACTCCTGCTTCCCAGGGAGCTGAAAATCTGGCCCATTTTCAGCACCCAGCATCACACCCCGATCCCCACTTCTGTGATGCACAGGTGTGGTCCCTGACTTCCATGCATCCCATAGGGAGACTGGCAGGAGCAGCAGGGTACACGCTGACCCGCAGAACACAGTCCCACACAGCATTGCTGCCACCAGACAAAGTGATTCACAGAATCAGAGGTTCAGAGGAGACATCCAGATTGCAGACTTTGGTTTGTGTGAGCCCCTTTGTTGAGGAAGACAGTAACTTTAGATTTCTGGAGTGATTGTCTTCTATCAGAGGTAACTGGGAGCCCATATACAACAGGAGTGTGGATCTGGGATGCTCCGGGATATGGTGCTATGAGTGAATTGTGGGAACCCCACCTGTGGAGAATACCTCAAGCCATGAGGCCTTCTGGAGCATCGCTGTGGTAGACTAGAGGTTTCCCCATCACTGCTTCTGAGCCCCAGACTTTGTCCTCAATCCCCTTGCAGAGGCAGACCAAGCAGGCAGGTTTGGAGGCTCCTGGGATGAAGCCCACTTTGACAGTGCCGGCCCTAAGCTCTTCAGCCTGCGGCTTGAACTCCCACAGCACATGAGAGAGCTAATGCCTGACTCCATCATTTTATCAGCCTCCCCCAGCATTTGGCTCTTTAAAGAAAAGATGAAAAGACTGTGTTTCAGCATGAGATGCAAACCACATTAATGAGTCAATCTGCTCTATTGTTCATATAGGGCAGCCTGCATCCATCAGAGAGTTTGAGTCCTTTTAAATGAGCATAATATGTCACAAAGCAGGCCCAAATAATCACCAAAGAATCAATATCATCTAAATAAAATGTAATAAAACTAGAAATCAATAACAAAAATTATTTTAATATACATTTGGACATGTAAAAACACCCCCTCCCTTTTTTTACAATAGGACAAGCTCATCCCATGTGCCTGTGACATTTTTACCAGCCCATTACAAAGAGAAACTCCTGGGCACAATTCCTCATGGACATATATTGCTGAAGCTTGTTCAAGATTTTTTAAAATGTTTTATATTCAGGTAAAAAAAATATAAACTATCATCTTTACCTTTTTTAAGTGTATAGTTCAGTGGTAATAAATACATGTATATTCTTTTCTCCCCTTCATTCCCAACTCCTCCCCCCTTCTCAGCCTCTGGGAGCCACAATCTACTACTCTGTATCATCATGAATCCATTTTTTTAGCTCCCGCATATGTGTGAAAATGTGACATTTGTCTTTCTGTGCTTGGCTTATTTCACTTAACATAATGGCCTCCAGTTCCATCCATGTTGCTGCAAATGGCAGGATTTCCTTCTTTTTAAAGGCTGAATAGTATTCCTTTGTGTATATATACCACATCTTCTTTTTTTTTATTCATTCATTAGTTGATGGGCTCTTAGGTTGGTTCTATATCTTGGCTATTGTGAACAGTGCTGAAATAAACATGAGAGTGCAGATATCTCTTTGATATACTGACTTCCTTTCCTTTCTTTTGGATATATACCCAGTAGTGGAATTGCTGGATCATATGGAAGTTCTATCTTTAGTTTTCTAAGGAGCCTCCATCCTATTCTCCATAGTGGCTATACTAATTTACACTCCTACCAACAGAAAAACACCCTTTTAACCTTTTAAGGAATGTATGGGTTAAAGAATAATCACAATGAAAAGTACAGAATATTAAAAACTAAACGACAATAAAACCAGCACATATCAAAACTTGCAAAGAGTGGCTAAAACAGCACTTGGGTTGTTAAAATAATTCTTTGGGAAGCCATTAGACTGAGGAAGCTCTAGTGGTTAAGTTCCTACAGAAGCTCACCACACCCCAACTCATAGTGAAGAGCTGTGTCCTAGGAAACTGAGGCTTAAGCTTTACCACTCAGAAGCTTCCAACTAACCTCTGACTAGGGACCTTAAGGTACTGCTCCACTTTAATCAATCAAATATTTTCTTTGCCTTGCTTCATTCATAGGCACCTTATAAAATTTCTTCTTCACATCCCTTTGGTGGAGCCCTGAGCCACTTGCAGTGTGAAGCAGCCCAAACCATAAATCACTGTTTGTTCAAATAAACTATTTAAAATTTTAATGTGCCTAAGTTTACCTTTTAATAGGGAAAAATGTGTAACTTACATGCAAATGTTTGTGGGGGGGGGGGAAGGGAAAGACTTAGATTAGATAAGCTAATATTTTAACTCAGAAAAGAATACCACAGTAATTCCAAATAAAATATAGGGAAAGAAATATAAAGGTAATAGTTGAAATTGAAGAAATAGAAAATAAGGAAATATGAGCAACATTGGTAGCAACTTAGTCATTACAATTTCTCAGGCTTTGCAAAGTTGCCTGGGATATCTTTGACTCTTCCCTATCTCTCACATCCCACATACAGTTGGTAAGTTCTGTTGGCTTGACCATCAGAATGAAATATTCAGAATCTAACCCTTCTCACCACCTTGGCCCAAGCCACCATCATCTCTCACAGCCACTGCCATAGCCTGCAACTGCATTTCTTGCCCTCTCTTTTGGCCCCTTCAGTCTATTTGCAACACAGCAGTCACGATTTTTTTTTAAGTCAGTCAAGTCATGTTACATCTCTGTGCAAAAGTCTCCAAGCCTTTTCTCTCAGATTGAAACCTGAAGTCCTAACAATGGACTGTAAGGCCCTAACTGAGCTAATCCACCCCACTCCAGTAGTCCTTTGCCTTATGCTACAATCACTCACTATTGCAGCCAGTTGTTCTCCTTGCCCTTCCTCACTCTAGATGGCTTCCTGCCTGAGGGTCTTTGCCCGGCTGTTCCTTCTTCCTGGAATGCATTTCCCTTATGTATCTACATGGCAGTTCCTTCCCCTCCTTCAAGTCTTTGCTTGTCATGTGCTCTCTTCTCTACTCTCACATCCTATTTCAGTTGTAACCTGCTTGTGTTCCTCACCTCATTTCTCTCAATCATCCTTACCCTGGTCTATTTATTTGTTAGCAATCATCACCTTCTAATCTACTATGGAATTTGCCAAGTTATTATACTTATTGTCTGTTAGTGGTCAGTCCACATTAGAATGTACTTTTGAACAAAGCAGGGATTTTTAAAATCCATTTTATTCACTCTACTGCCTAAAATAGTACCTGTCACACACAAAGAGCCAGTACCCAAAACTGGCTCTTTGAAAAGAATAATGAGCTAGATGTACTTTTGATAAGACAGAGTAACAGAACAAAGGGAAGTTAAAAGTAAACAATATCAGGAATAAAAAAGGGATATAAATACAGACAGTAGATTTCCTTACACCATAAAAAAGTTTATATCCACCCCAAAACTGAAAATGCTGATATTTTGCTAGAAAATGGATCATTTCCTAGAAAAACATAACTTACCAAAACTTAGTCAAGAAAGAAAAAACAGAAAATCAAATGTAAAACTATAGCATAAAGGAATTGAAACACTAGTTTCAAAACTATCCCTCAGAAAAGTCTAAGAGGCCTGAGAGTTTCACAGAGGAATTCTATTGATCCCTAGCTTACACATGCTGTTCCAGGAATAGAAAATGGGAGACAGGATTCCAGTTCATTCTATGAGAATATCCAAAGTACCAAAAGTGCAAAGGACAGGGGAGAAGGAAAAACTAAAGGCTACTTTCATTTATAAACATAAACAGAAATCCAAGATAAAATATCAGCAAATCTAAATCCATCCAGGATAACAAGACCACAAAGTACATCATGGCCCAGTGCTGGGCCAATTCTTTGCAAAGAATTAAAGGCTGTTTTAACATGCCAATTCTTTGCAAAGAATTAAAGGCTGTTTTAACATTAGAAAAAGTATTAATATAATTCACGTATGAACAAACTAAAGAAGAAAAACCATATGCTCATCTCAACGGATGAGCAGAAAAAAAGAACACTTGGCAAAATTCAACACTCTTTAACATAAGAAAGGATATCTACTAAAAGCCTATAGTAAGGATTAGATTTACTGGGAAATATTAGAAGTATTCCATTTAGAACAGGGAACAGATAAGAAATGTCTGCTATCACTGCTTCTATTAAATATTGTGCTAGAGGTCCTAGTCCTAACCATTGAAACAAGACAATGCAATGGGATAAAAGTTATAAAGTTTGAAAAGGGAGAGAAGAAAATTGCCAGTATTTGAAGCTGATAAATAGGGAAGCATATTCAGATACTGCCTCTACCTAGCCACCACTCCAACCAAAGAACAGTGACAGATGAGTATCTGGCCAGGCTGACCAGAGGTTTATAAACAATAGAAATGAGGGGTGCAGAATGAAATACTGGCTTGTCTGAGTCTGAAAATAGCCTATAGTTTTCTATTCTTGAGTCTTTGACACTGAAGAAGTGTTAGAGAAGGGTGAGTAAGGCCTGGTAACACCGATGTTTCCATAATGGAAAGTGACTCTCAGGCATATATGACAGAGCTCCCTTCACCCGCCTGGGCTGCTCATGGTTCCCATGGGTGGCCTCTGTGTTCTGCAAATGCTGGAAATGTGCTACTCTGCACTCCCACCTGCACCTGTCTCAGGTGTGTTCTGTAGATCGGTATCCCCCATGGGCTTTTGTTTCGTAGAAGTGTTATTTTGCTAAAACAGTTTTGATTCTGTGGCCTGGACCAAGAAGGGAAGGGTGTTCTGGCAGTGACAGAGTTGGCACAAAACCACATCAGACACTTTGTTATCAAATGTGGAGATGACAGAGGAGCCATCGGTACATGTGTCGGGAAGCGGGCACCCTCCTCCAGGCTCCTCGGGAAGACACTGCAGGAGGGGAGGAGGGCGGAGGCCCCCTCCCAATAGCTGACTTGAGGGTGGCTCTGCCACGCATGCAGGGTGCAGCACCACCTTCAGGCCCAGGCTGGCCTTACAGAGGCTGGTGTCACAGGCTGCTTCTGCCACCAGCTCAGCACTATGGGCCACTGAACTTCCTGCCACCCCCTTGAGCCCTGGGCTCCCCACAGACAGAGCTGTGCTATCAGATGACCTGTGGATTGAGGCATCAGCAGCCAGGAGTGTCTCTGAATTGGGCCACCCTCTGGAACCCGTCTTTGGCTGAATTGTTTCAGGACGAGTGTCATTTAATCAATCTGCCCTAACGTCAGGAAGTAGAGATGAGGACTGCAGCCCGCTCAATTTCTTTCTTCTCAGTTACCAAGGCTTTTGGCTTACTGAATGTGTCCTGTGTACCTGGGCCTGGGTGAGGCTCTGGGGATTCAAGGAAGAAGAAGACGCCAGCCATAACTGCCCTTTGGGAGCTCAAAGTCTAGCAGAGAAAGGGAAAGTAAGCAGGCCCCACAGCAAATAGGGATGTAAGATCTGTGACCAGGAAACATAGGTACTGAGAGAACAAAAAGAAAGACCACCTACCCCAGATGGAGGAAGACTTGTGCATCCACCTGGAGGAGAGGACGCCTGAGCCGGCCTGGAAGCTCAAGGGCCAGGTTGATCAAGGAGCTCAACAATCTAAAGCTCCACAGTCCAAGGAAAAACTAGGTGTGACTGGGGTTGTCATGAAAGATTGTGTGGGTACACAGCCAGGAAAGTGAGTGGAGGCTGAACTTCCAAGAGGCCCATGTGGGTCAGCTACTGCCCTTGTGTGACAGCAGGCACCTGGATACCTCCTGAACCTCCTCCCTCCCGATCATTTGAGCTCTTCCTTTCCTTTACCTTGAGCTCTCTGCATCCGGCATCCTCTTTCTTTCCACCTACTTCATCTAGGCCGTCTGAAGACAATTACATCCTTTTTCTTTTTCCCTTTGGCATATTTCTATCCCTCCCAACCACACACACACACACGCAAACACACCTCTATCTCTGCCTATCCATCAACTCACTTAATTTCTGAGACAGCACTACTAAAAGTAAGAATAAGGAACATTAACTTAATAAATATTGTCGCTGTTGACAGTGAAACACTCAGTTAAGGTGGGAAAGGAAGAGAAGCAGACGGGAAATAGAGAATGCCTCACTGGGTAAGTGTGAAAAGAAAGATACCAGAGACAAACAAAGGCAAGAAGACCAGGCAAGGAAATACCCAGGCCCTGCTAACATGTTATTATAAGCCCACTTCCTGACCAGAGCATCTAGAATGATTCCCACATATGTGGCTGGAACCTGATCAGCTTCTGCGCTGACCCTAACCCTGCTATCTGGTTCAGAATTTCTGAGCTTCTCTTATGTGTGTGACAGAGGCCCCAAGCTTACCGACAGATGAGCTTCCAAAAAGAGTTTGATGCCAATTTGCTATAGTCCTCCCACTCCTCAACCTTCAAATCAGGACAACTAGCAAATGCCTTCCAGCCCCTAAGGAGGCCTGGGGCTCCTGAGCAGGGACAAAGTGGGCCTGCCAAGCCCACTTCTCAGAACGGGACCCACTGCTCTCCTAGGTGATACCTCCCACCTTCTCTCCAAGGTGGCTCATGACAGCCCTGTTCCCTCCACTTCCATCAGCCTAGACAACAATTTGCTAATAATAAAATCACAAGGGAATAAGCAACTGCAAAAGTCAGACCCTGTGCACAGATGATCCCATTTAGTCCTTACAGCATTCCTATCTGGTAAGGATCATCTCCAGCTACAGGTAAAGAAAGCCACTTCCTCAAGGTCACATAGCTACAAAGAAACAGAGCCAGGATTCCAGTCCAGGTTAGCCCGACCTAGACAGAGCCTATTCCCCATCAGCTCAGCCCATTGCCTCCTCTACGCATCAATGTCTGCAATATTCACTGGACATCTGCTCTATACAGAGCACAGCACTAACTATGCTAAAAGAGACAGAAGCCTCAAATCCTCGCCTTTTCGGGACAACTAATTGAGGTAGGAGAAAGCACATACAGAGCTCAACAGCACCTCTGAAAAACCACCCATGAGTGCAAGGAGAGCATGCAGTCACCCAGTGGAACTTTGTAGCAGGGAGGGGTGCTGAGCAGAAAAAGAACGAGTACAAGGGAGATAGGAATACAGAAGCCCCCTTGAAAGATGCAAAGAACAGAAATCAATCCAAAGGTGATGTGAGCAACTCCAGGCAGAAGCAATGACATATTCTAGAGCCAGGGAATGAGAATTAAATGTCCGGCAGAGAAGACAGAAAAGCAGCCTGCTATTGTGAGTAGAGGGAGGGGATTTTTCTAAGGGTGACCTCACCATAGTGAGAAGGACTCTTCTGAGAACTTCTGAGAACCCAAAGTAGAGCAGGTTAATTTTCTGTTAGGCAAGAGGGATCAGTGGGTCAGTTCTTTACTAGGGGAAAGATAAATGCAAATTGGCATCTGAGGGAAGTTTTCCCAGGGGCATCTGAGGTTAGCAGGGACTAGTTCCCATCACCCAGCCGGGATGACGAACCACTTCAGTTAGGTTGCTGAATTAGAAAGGACATCTAACAATCTCAGTGACAAAATCGTTATTAGTTTGGAAAACCTAAATTTTAAAATTAAATATATCTTGGAATGGTGGATATTTATGGGGTGAAAAATGAATATCTTAGAATTAACCAAATTTTATTTTCTTACAGTTGTTCCTGGCTTGTGCAAGGTGAGAAAGGGTTTTTTTATGTGGGCTTTAGAAAAATGAGTCGGATAACCAGGGAAAGTTCAGGTTTTGTGACCTGTTTACCATCATTCCGATTATGACAAAAGGGGTTTTTTCCCCCTACTCTTTTAAATTCACCTCAGAAGAGGCAAAAGGCTTTTAGGGGATCTTCCAAAAGTTAGTACTGCATAAGTAGTTGGAGAAATACGATCATTGATTGAAATAAGTTCCTCCCAAGGCCTGAGCCCTGGCTTACCTGAACTTCCAATGCTGAGCCACAAAAGGAGGCCCCCCACCCAGAAGCAGCTCTCCCAGGGACCTGGGGGCATTGCTGAGCTGGAAATCTCAGAGCTGGTATGGAGTAATTCCCTAAAGCCAAAGAGATCATATAACCCAGCCTCTCAGAAAACACCCACGTGGATTTCACTAATCATTAACTAGCCTCATGACCTGAAAAGGAAAAATAAATTCTTCCTTATTTATTTAAATGCCAGAGTTTTCGGTTTCTTCTTCTCAATGAAAATAAATACACTTTCTTTTTTGTTAACCAGAGTGCATTGAAACACACTGTCCCTCTTTGAGCCAAACATGATCAGGAAACTATTTCCTGCACCTCTCCCACTTCCCGTGATAGGATGTTAGTAATAACCAAGGCAGAAGTTCTGCATCTCTGGGTGGCCAGAAACCCCTCATTGTGTTGGAATTATCTGTGGACATGTGTGTCTCCCTAGAAGATTCTGAGTGACTTGAGAGCAAAGGCTTTCTCTTTTCATTTTTGAATACCCAGTGCCTAGCACAAGACTGAGATAATACTATATATTAAGTGTCCATTTAATGGGAAGAAGGGAAGAAAAAGTTTCCTCTGGAGAGTACTATCATTTTGTAGAATCTTGGGGCTAGGAGTCAAGTCCAACTTTGGAGATGTTCAACTTCCTGAATTCACAAAGAAACTGCATATTAGAAAAAGAAAATGACCTGTAGAGATCCCGTTGGTGGAAGTGGCAGAGCCGGGCCTGGAACCAAGATGGTTCCAGCACCATATGGCCTCTCCACCCAAAAGAGTGGCAGAAACCACAAAGAGCTATTTGTAGGCAAGTCAGTGGGGCAGAGGCAGAGGGCAAGGCACTTGCCCCCCACTCCCTAAATCATAACACATTGCTGTGAGGCAGACAGCCCACTGGTAGGGCGAGGATCATCTTTTCCAAACAATAACTCTCTGAGGTGGGTATTATCACAGACAAGTTAAGTAATTTGTACAACAAACTACTTATTTGTATTATTGTTGTATACAAATTACTTAACTGTGACAATTACACAGTTAGTAAGCACAGATAAGTACAAATTACTTCTCTGTGATAGAAGTAATTTGTATTAAGTACAAACATTTGTGTTTTACACAGCTGGTAGGGCACAGAGAATTTAAGTCATTTGCCCGAGGTCATGCAGAGCTGGGATTTAAAGCGGGATGAGCCAGCCCCAGAATCCATGCTCTGAGCAAAGATACTCTACAGCAACAACTCCTGAAGAGGCTCTGGGACCATGTCATCATGGCTGAACACAGGATACAATTATTTTGGAGGGGCTAGCCCTTACATCCCCTTGTGCACATGATCTCACTGCTCAAGTGCTGCTGCAACCAGGAAGGGGTGTGGCAATAAGTAGTGCACAGCAGAGGTCACTACTGAAAGCTGTCTTGATATTAGAGACAAAGCCAAGTGTATGAGTTCAGGTCCTCGGAGAAGAAGATGCCAAGGTAAGACAAGATATGCAAGAGATTTATCGAGCTAACACCTGTAAAGAATAAGAGGTACTAGAGAAGGCAGGAAGAGCCTTTAGATGCTGGTGAACATCTGATACCTGTGAAAGAGAATGGGCAGGAAAGAGAGGATTACATAGGAAGAGTCTCGGGCTGCAGCACAGTTTCTAGAATATTCTGACCAGGCCAATGGGGACTCCTCAGGCCAAAGTCTTTTGTGACAGCAGATGTGTTTTGTAGAAATGAGCCTGCATTAGCAGCCACATCTTGCTTAGTCATTAGCTGAGGTCAGCCTCAGCACAAAGACAGAGGTAGATTCAGAAGACAGCAGCTGGAGCCATCAGTCAATCATTTTCCCTACAGCAGGAGACCTGAGGGCTGTTTTCCTGGCCACCCACACCGTAGCCAGAGATAGTTAATCCAGGGTGCCCTTGTGCATGGCATGAATACAGCTGACATTGAGAGAGCACTTTCACTTTCTTTCACATCCAACATCTAGCGCAGAGCTCTCCAAGCGGGGTCAGAGTGGTCCCTTCCAGAAACCCCTGCCTCACAACCATCCAATTGACTTGGGACAGATTGCTGGATCCACCCCAGACACACAGAATGAGAATCTTTGGAACTGGGCCCAGGACTCTGCAGTTCCAGCAGGCTCCTCGGGTGATCGTACACATGCTAGAACCACTAGTCTTCTGTTAATACTTACAATAGCCATGTCCATTTCACCAGTGGAGAAACTGAAGCTCAGATAGGCCAGGGGCTAGGGACACTGCTTGAGAGGGCCAAGGCGAAACAAGATATGCAAGAGCTTTATTGGACTAAACCTCGTCCTTCTGAAAAGTGAGATTACATATTTTAGAAGGTGAGGATGAGACCCTTCTACCTGGAGACACTGGGAGAGCCACAATTCATATTCAGTGTATGCTGTCCATCTCCCTCAAGGAGAATGTCAGCCTCAGAAGGGCAGAGTCCTGGCCTGTTTTGCTCACTGAGATATCCCAGTATGTAACACAGTACTTGCTACACAGCCAGTGGTCACTAAGTATTTGCCAGGGGAAGGCATTGTTCAACTGGTAGGGTGTGCTGGTTAGTTCCCACCCCTCTTTTAGAAAGGGGGTCCTACTCACCCATTGTAAGGTGGAAACAGATGGTTTTATTTGCCTAGGATCTGGGTACAAAAGGAGCAAGGGACCAGGGCATCAATGTTCAAAATTCTGAAATGCAGTGGTGTAATAATGGCTCACCACAGCCTCACTTCTTGAGCTCAAGCAATCCTCCTGCCTCAACCTCCTGAGTAGCTGAGACTATATGTGCACACTACCACACCCAGCTAATTTTATTTATTTATTTATTTTTGAGACAGGGTCTTTCTCTATCACCCAGGCTGGAGTGTAGTGGTGTAATCTTGGCTCACTGCAGCCTCGACCTCCTGGCCTCAAGTGATCCTCCCACCTCAGTCTCTCAAATAGCTTGGAGTACAGGCACCTGCCACCATGCCTGGCTAATTTTTTAAAATTATTTTGTAGAGATGGAGGTCTCGCTGTATTGCCCACGCTGATCTCAAACTTCTGGTCTCAAGCAATCTTCCCATCTCAACCTCAAAGCATTGAGATTAGAGGTGTGAGCCACCATATCTGGCCTAACATGTATTTTGTAATAGGTCTACACATATATGCTTTTTTAAAAAATACAAAAACATGGTTAAAAATAAATCTCCATCCCTTTCCCCCAAGTTTCCCAATCCTATAGAAATCAGGCGTTGTCATGGTTTTCTTGCTTATCCTCCTAAAGATATTCTATCTCATGCTTTTTAGATTTTTACACCCTTCTTTTGACCTACTACTTTTTTTTTTTTTTTTTGACAGTGTCTTGCTCTGTCACCCAGGCTGAAGTGCAGCAGTGCAATCATGGCTCACTGCAGCCTTGGCCTCCTGGGCTCAAGTGATTCTCCCACCTTGGCCTCCCAAGTGGCTGGTACAGGCACACACCACAATGGCCATCTAATTTTTCTTTCTTTCTTTCTTTCTTTCTTTCTTTCTTTCTTTCTTTCTTTCTTTCTTTCTTTCTCTCTCTCTCTCTCTCTCTCTCTCTCTCTTTCTTTCTTTCTTGTTTTCTTTTTTTTTTTTTAAGAGACAGGGTTTCGCCATGTTGCCCAGGCTGGTCTTGAACTCCTGGGCTGAAGTCATCTTCCCACTTTTGCCTCCCAAAGTGCTCAGATTCTACGTGTAAGCCACCACGCCCAGGCTTACGCAAACTCTTTTGAACCTTGAGTTTCACACTAAACAAAATACTTTGGAGCTGCCTCATTCTTCTTTTAAGGTTGCATAGAATTCCATCAGATAGAATGTGTCATGAAATTTTAGTGCTCAACCCAAAATGGCTTGAAGCCCTTATCCTACCTGATTTTCAGAAAGTCCAATCTTGCCAGATTCCAATTTGAGGTGAAGAGCACGATTATGGAGTCTCTCCACTCCTGCTGTCCTGTATGTCCTGCATGTGAACATGGGTACATGCACGTGCATGCACGCACACACACGTACCTTCTCAGAACAAGTCATAAAATATAAGTGTAGTGCAAGACAGTTTTCAAGGTCTTGGACTGGGCCCGGTTCTTTCAGCTTTCTGGCTTATAGTTCTCAAGAATAACTGTAGAATGTGCTGGGAATCCAACATCCTGGAATCTGTTCCAGTCCCCTGACTACCCCACACCCCCAAACACGATATCCTTCAATGCTTTAGCTCAGTGATTCTTGTTTCCTTTGAATATAAAACCCAGGGTGGGCTGCCTTCCTGGGGGTCCTCAGCTGTGGTACAAGTGGGCATGTGCAGATGAGGATCCGTGTGCCACAGGCAGCTTTCCTAAGCCTTGGGTACTGGCTCACATGAATTTCAGGCTTCTGTTGTCTGCTGCCTAGCTGTAAGTAATAAGCCAGATTCCTGTAACTTATTGCGTGCATAGGTGTTCTGTCTCCCAAGACTCAGACAAATCACAGTGAACCTGCTTTTCACACAGTACGGTCTAAAACCTTATGGAGAAAGAGAACATTTCATGCCTCTAATATGCCAAACCACATTATTTTAACTTTCATTTAAAAACATCTATATTCTGTCTCTGTTTTTCCAGAAAGAATAAGTAGAGACCAGCTTTATATTAGCCCAGACAAAAAGGTCACTTGTGGTTTTGCCAGAACAGAGAAGCTGTGTACCCCGCAGGAGATGCCAAGCCTGCAAGTGTTGAGAAGGCTGAAAATTATTTGTAGCTTTAAAATGACAGTTTGATACTAAAATTCAATTGTTTAGTGTTTATTCCCTGAGATCACCTAACTTCAAAGTAAAACTGTGAACCTTAAGGGTTTATCTTTGGGTGTGCATTATGGCAAGGGAGCATTGTGAGAAGGTTGAAGAGAAAGAAAACCCTGTGAGCACCCGGGATTGTGTCAAAAGTTTCCCAAATGACATAAGAAACTGGCTGGAGGTGGTTGTCTGGGAATTTCCCTGGGTCTCTCATTTCATGACAGCTTGGTAAAAAGAAGACACTAGACACACTTTCTAAAAGCTATCAATAATATATAGATAGTATATGTTAACATATCTTTTTCCATTTTTTGTTTAACGCTTATTATATGCTAGATACTATGCTGTGTAAAAAGTACAACAATCCCACAAGGTAGATACTATTATTAACCCCATTTTCCACGTGCAGAAACAGGCAGCGCAAGGTTTAATAACTTGCCCAAGGCTACACAAAGTGGCAGAGCATGGATTTAAATTTGAAAAACTACCACCAGCAATAGGTCCTTATGCATTCCACTGAATTTATGCTACCTACTCTCATTCTCACCATTCTCCTCAAGGTGGGCATTATTAGCCTCAACTTACATTAGTCCTGAGCAACCTGAGGCTTGGAGGCATCTGGTGGCAGAGCCGGGTTTCAATGGCAGCTCTCTGGAAAAGATCACAGAGCATGCCTTTTCTTAGTCCTAATTACATAGCAATTACCATGTGCCTGCAACAACGAAAAAATTCACACCTTCAGAGCACCCTCCTCCTAGGTCTCCTGGATTCAGAGCTGGTGGAATAAGGGACAGTAGAGAGTCCACCTCACCTCAGAATGTCACCTCCACTAGAGCAGTCTCCAATAGAAAGTGTATTTTAGAAGGAAGATATAGTAACAAGACACAGCCAGCCCCTGAAGTGGGCTGACAGATGGACTGTGTCACTTCCACCTGCTGGCATTGACAATGGGGAGGAGGGTTGTCCATATACCAGCCAAAATGATGAGAAACACTGCTTTGAAGCATGGCTGTCTATTAGTAAATGTTTCTATCCACAGCTCTGTAGATTGGGAGACCAAAGGATTCTTTCTTTGCTCTTATCTCCAAGTCAGACAACCCCATTTTAGACTCATGTTCTTTGGGCATTAGTATTGAAAATTCAGGGGCTCCAAGCTCAAATACCCTGAGAGGGGTCACTTGCCTGAGGCCACCAGCTGGTAGAGACAATGACTTCAAGGCCCACAAAGGTGAAGGACCTTGGCAAGTGGGGACAGATATAACCAAACGCAGTGCGAACAGATAAGTCTAGATCATGTCCGAAGCATTGGGTGGGGTCTCTACAGTGACCAAGGGGCAAAATGAGTGCAGAGGTGGGGGAGCTGCCTGAGAAGGGGAAAGAGTCTGAAGGGGAGTGAAGATTCTCTGCCCACTTCACAATTTTTCCTGGGCTCACTCTGTCCCTTCCCTTCCCCTGCTGCCAAATGCGGATCTCAAACCTACACCTAGCCTTTCCTCTTGACATCACCACTTAGTTGTAGGAAGGTGAAGAGAGCACAGGCTTACACTGTCACCATACTACACCATTTTGCCTCTAAGGAATGATTTTCTAATACTTAAACAGCTAACAATTAGAGTGGAGTGTGTACAAAGAAAACGGGCTTTAAAGACTGTGGTATGATGATATAGTAAGAAATATGTATTTGGTCTCTACGCCTGAGTTTCTGATGCAGAGCTCCTAAAACCCTTGTAGATAGGGGTGCTAATCTTTTGTTCAAATATTTGGTCTTTGACCCTGGTTCCTGACACAGAACTCCTAAATCCCTTGATAATTCCCGGGTGAGAGGAGCATCTTTTGTTCTAGTGAGGTGACTTTTTGGTGGGCTCCTGGATAGCCTCTGGATGGGTGCTTGTTGCCAGGGGGATTAATCATGTGATTAGAGGGTTGCAACTTTTGTCCCCACCCACCTCATGACCCGCAGGGAGGGGTGGGGGCCTAAAGGCTGAGTTGATTCCAAATGGCCAATGATTTAGTCAATCATGCCGGCACAATAAGCCTCTATAAAAAGCTAAAAGAACTGGATTTGGACAGCTGAACCCATGGAGCTTCCTAAAGGGTGGTATACCTGGAGAGGTCACTGAAGCTCCACACCCCTTCCCACATGCTTTGCCCTGTGCATCTCTTCCAACTGGCTAGACATTTATAGCCTTTGTAATATCCTTTAACAAACCAGTAAACTAAGTGTTTTCCTGAGTTCTGTGAGCCACTCCATCAAATTAATCAAACCTGAGGGGGGTTTTGTGGGAACCTGATTTACAGCTGGTTGGTCAGAAGCACAGGCCACAACCTGGGACTTGTGGTCAGCATCTGAAGCAGTGGTGAAGGGGAGGAGGGGGCAGTCTTGTGCCTTAACTTGTGGAATCTGATGCTATCATCCAGAAGATAGCATCGGAACTGAATTAGAGGACACTCACTTGGTGTCTGTTAGAAACTTGCTTGGTGCATGGAGAAACAACTCTCACACCTTTGGGTGTCAGAAGTGTGAGTGCTGCATGAGACTGGGAAAAGCACCTTGGTTTGGTTCTTTTCCATCCTTTGTAGGACAAACAGACCTGGTTTTAAACCCCAGTTCCATCTCATCCTGTGTGACTTTGGACTGATGGCAACCTCTCTGAGCCCAATTTCTTCATCTATTAATGGGTTGTTGTGAATGATCTGACACACAGCAATATTCTCTTCCTCTGTTCTTTATCCTTCCCCAAATGGAAAGAGCTTCACCTACTCCCTAGGAGTTACTCTTCTCAACCCCCAAGCCCAAACAGTAAAACAAATGATGGTAGGCTGCTCCCCAGTCCCTATCTAAATGACCTGTGGGTCCTCAGCGAGACCCCAGGCAGCCATTGTTGAGAAGCTGGCCCGGGAGGCTGGTTGGATTGTGAAGTTAGTCCCCATTCCTTCCCCTCAAAGTCCTAGTAGCTCAGTGGCTGTTTTAAAAAGATGCAAGTTTACTCGCTCCAGATAGGTACAGAAAGAAGAATAAATGGAGAATGTGGTGGTTGGAGAATCTTGAAGAAGAGTGAATGAGGTCAATGCTAATTTTATAGATCTAAAACAAACAAACAAATAAACAAAAAACAACTATTGCCAAGACTTCTAGACAACATGTAGCAATCTTGGCTAACAAAGAAAGCAAATGAAGCAGCATCACACAGCAGGTCCAAAAAGTATCATTTGAAATGTCACATATGACCTCTTCTGTTGTTCAATATGCATAGATTAACTTGATAAGAATGGCAAATTCATACAATGTGTCAGACCATCTTTATTGATTTACCCTAATGTTATGTATAAAGTTTATCTCTTCCCCCCATTCGTTCTCATCCTCCCTTCTCTCTCTCTCTCTCTGTCTTTCTCTGACACACATACACACACATAAAGAAGCAAAGTCACCAGCCGAGAGCGAAGTTTGGGGTGGAAGTTTTGAGGTTTGAGAAAAAAGAAGTCTGAAAGTCTAACCTCTTTTTGAAATGTGCCTGTGATGAAGAGTGACAATCAGCAAAGCAAATCTAATAGGATCTCTAAAGAGCCTTTTCCTGTTGTTTACAATTGTGGCTAAAGCCCTGCACTAGAAAACAACAAATGCTAAGATCCTCCCTGCATCCCCTACCCCCCACCCCCTGGGGCACACACAACCCTCCTCCACCACATTCTAAAAAGACTGGAAGGACTTGGAAAAACATTCCTATGGGATGAACTAGAAGGTGGCAGGACTGCTATCATCAGACCTCATTTCCCCACCGCTTCCAGCTGAAAACCAGGGATTTCACAAAGGAAAAATCATGAGAGTCATAGTTCTGTGGTTTTCTCAAAAGGAGAAGGAAGGGACGCTCTTCCTTCCCACCCCTGAGAACAGGCCAAATGAGAGCAAGCCCACCGGCTGGACTGAGGGTGACCAAATGAATGTGACGATGGCATCTCATTTCCCAGGTGGACATGTGCTGGGCAGCATGTGCCTAGGACTGACTCAGAAGACACACAGCACCACACAACAGGATTGATGTGATGACAAGGCCAGGACAGAAGGCTGTGGGAGGAGTGAGGAGAAGGTGGCCAAGTGCCTGAACAATCAAAGCAGGTTTCACTCAGGAAGCTCTATCTATCTGAGTTGGGTCTTGAAGGACAAGTAAGAATTTATTATCAGGTAGACAAGGATTGGGAAGAGCATCAAGAAATGAAGAAAGGGTGATGTATTCATTGGAACATGATTAGTTTAGCATGGTCAACTTGTTATTTGTAAACATAACTCTGGAGGGTAGTGAGGGAAGCACGAGCTAGGAGGCTAGTTCATAACACTCAATAGATACTGATTAATGCCTATTGGCTGCCCAAGCACTGTGCTAGGTTCTGTTTAGAAATAATGCAAACAAGCAAATAGACAATAACAAAATTGGTAATGTGTTAACTGCCATGATGAGGAGAGTACTGAGAGCAGCTCAGAGCGGCATCTCCCAGACTTGAGTAGCTTGGATTGCAGAAATCCAGCTGAAAAATCCTCAGTGCAAGAAGGCAATAGAGGTGATAGATTCAGAGTATATTTAGGAGGTAGACCAGCCTAGCAGATATTGTTAGGACCCCACATATATCCCTCACTGTTCCCATGCCCTTTACAGCTTGCCCCTGCAAGTATCTCTGAGTCTTTACCTGAAGACACTAAGGTTTGGTTTGTACAAAGGGTAAGCCAAGAATTACCAGGGAGTTAGCATCCCTGGCAGTGGTCCTCAACCAGTGTCAGATGGAAGTCAGTGGATAAATACCCCTGGTTTGCTTGCCCTTCAAATGGGACAGTTCTGAGGAATGCTTTAGGCAGAGGACTCAGATGGCAGAGTGCCAACCGCCCACAGTGGAAACCTGCTCATTAACATACCCCACACTAGCTCTCTTCCCTTCCTGGTTTCATTTCCCCATTCTCATATCGGTATTTCCTGGAATCATCTCCCATATAAACTGCTTGCATTCAGATCTTTGTCTCAAAGTCCACTTTGTGGGAACCCAACTTGAGACAAACAGAAAAAACTTTCAGAACAAGTAGATGATGAAAATGAAGACTCAAATATGAGGTCATGAGATTTTTTGCTTGCGAGACGCTGACCCTATCAATTGAGCTAAAAGACTCTTCAGTGTAAGAAAAGGGATAGATTCTGGAAGAACAGGAAGAGCCTGAAAAAACTGAGCTTAAGGTGCCCAAGGGACTTGTTATCTCAAAATTCCCTGAGTACAAGGTTAAGACTCTTGACTTTGGAAAAACTGAAAAGAAATAGCAGAAAAGGAAATACACAAAAGAAGAATCCATCAGAAGTGAACATCACGTCTCCCTAAAGGGAAATTACAGTGTCTTCTTTTGACCCGAGAGAATATAAATCCCTAGCTGTCTCTTCCAGCCGGTTTCTGTATTCTAGTTTCTCATAGTTGGAGGGACTCACTCCTTTAAAACCATACATAACTCCCCACCAGCAGCCAGCAATGGCAGCTGTAGAATCACTGTCTCCACCATGGAAAAAGGCTCGATGGGCAAGCTCCTTCCAGGAGTCTCCTGCAGCAAGAACAGCATCGTAGGCAATCATGGGGGCATCGTGCCCACTGCTGCCACCCCAGCCAGAGTAGCTCAGGGAGGTGTAGAACTGATCCCTCTCCTTCACACCGAAAGACTCAGGGAAGGTAGGGGCTGATT
Source organism: Gorilla gorilla gorilla (assembly GCF_029281585.2). NCBI lineage: Eukaryota > Metazoa > Chordata > Mammalia > Primates > Hominidae > Gorilla > Gorilla gorilla. The sequence goes on along the minus strand of NC_086017.1, from coordinate 130,444,792 downwards.
CTCCATCCAAAATCCCTCTAAGTTTTAGGTAATTTTCCCATTTGGTTTGGAAGTAGGACCTGTAGAAAGGAAAAAATCTAGAGTCAATTGAAAAAAATAAAGTGAAAAGTCATAACAAAAAGCACCAGATGGATGTGTGAACAGAGAAAAATCCAACATAACTTCGGCTTCTTGCAGTAATATCATAAACTATTTAAACATCAAAATTATTTCTATATAAGTACGATTCATTCAATACATTTTTCATAAGGATCTACATAAATAAGGCATTGATCCTGTTGCTAAATAAAGAGATACATATCAAGTTAAAGGGTAAGAAATACAGGTTTGTTTTCCCTGGGAGGGTAGAGAGTAATGACCTTTTAAAGGGGAACTTCAAGACATCACAACTGTGGGTGACTTCAGCAGAAAGCCTCTTTTTATTCTAAGAAAGACAATGTGAAGTGAACTCACGAGAAGGGGAAGATGTGGCCTTACCACTTATTAGTTAGCTAGTGGAAAAACCTATCTCTGGAATTTTAACCAAGGATTTCAAAATATTATTTGTATACCAAGACAACACTGAAAAAGCAAATTCCAGGAAAGTAGGAAATAGGCATGAAAATTCATGGCAGAATAGGATAGCCACAAAAATGACAGGATTCCTGTGTAAGAGGGAAACACCACAGCTGCCCTATTCATTGAGGTATCCACTTGGCTACTTTGTAGAATCATTACTGGAAGGGAACTTGAAATCCTTAGCAGATGGGTAGAAAGGAGGCTGGGGGTGAAAACCATGAGGGTTGCTGTGATCTCTGAATACAAGACATATATGTGCAAGTGGATGTACACGCACAGATTCAACCATGTTTGAGCAGAGCGTGCACTTACAGACTCACCAGTGTTGAAGATTTTCCTCTACAAAGTAGCCTGATTGGACAATGTACTTTTTAGCTTCTGGTAGCAGCTCCATCAGTCCTTTTCCCCACTGCAAGGGTGGTCTGGTATTCACAGCATAGGCTGTAAAAACAGCAGACGCAAGGGCCCCCAGGTAGCCTGTTGGGTGGTGGTGGGTCATCCGACCACTCTCGATGCTCACTTGGATCAGTGTGTCCAGTTGGCTATGGTGTGGGAACCTGAGACCGATGCACATGGCCCGCATGGCAGCCCCACAGCCGCCCTCATGGCTGTTGAAGGGAATCCTCCAGCCATTGGGCTTGCCCGGCTTCAGCTGCATGGCATTGTGCACCGAGGCACCACCTGGGGAAGAGTCGGATAAGGGATGGGGGTTAGCATAACCAAAGCAAAGGCCCCAGCAGGAATAAATAACTAAACTCTGTCTCCAAGTATTTTTGATGGAAAGGGAGAGCCAAAAAATATGATGATGCATGCCCCAAAACTCCAAACCCCACCCAACAATGTGCCTTTCTTTATGTATAACCCTTGGCAAGATAACGCTAATAAAGGCAGCAGACTCATATAGGGATCCTTGGAATCTTTACCAGTCATTACTGAGACATCACAAAAAAATTAAGAAGTAAGTATATTGTTCTCTTTTTTAAGTAAATAAGCCTTTTAAGCTCAGAGCTTAAGAAACTTCCTCAAAATCACATAATCAGCTAGTTAGTGGCTGGGTAAAATCCATCAGACTCCAAAGCCCAATTCCTTATGGAGTCCAATAAGAACCTTACAATTAGGCCGGGAGCAGTGGCTCATGCCTGTAATCCCAGCACTTTGGGAGGTGGAGGCAGGCAGATCACAAGGTCAGGAGATCGGGACCATCCTGGCTAACACGGTGAAACTCCGTCTCTACTAAAAATACAAAAAACTAGCTGGGCGTGGTGACACATGCCTGTAGTCCCAACTATTTGGAAGGCTGAGGCAGGAGAATCGTTTGAACCCGGGAGGCAGAGGTTGCAGTGAGTCGAGATTGCACCACTGCACCCTGGCCTGGGTGACAGAGCAAGACTCCGTCTCAAAACAAAAAACCAAAAAACAAAAAACAAAAACCTCACAATTGGAGTTCCTGAACATCAAAAAGAAAGAAAGCGGCCAAAAATTCTAGAGTGAAGCCCTGGGCTCAGATGAGGAGCAGTGGATTCAGGGAAACAATGTGTCTTTGGTGAGTCACTGAACCTCTGGGCCTTGGCTATCCCCTCGTGACAGTGATGTAAGCAGGCTTGTCCCCCGACCTGTCCTACTGGGGACCTGTGAATACGCATGCGAGCCAAGCGATGGCAGCAACATACGATGGAGTGTGGCACTGCTGTTCCTTTACTGGTCAGTGTTTTCACAAAATTGTTCATGGATGGCACAGGTGGACAAAAAAAGTTTCCACTTGCCAAACTGATGAGCTATCAGATGCCGAGAAAGGATGAACAGAGATTGGCATCTAAAGCCAATCCTTGGGGTGACAAGGGCCCCTTGGTATGGTGATGGGAAGCTTTCATCAGGAGGTGTTATGTGCTGAATTGAGTCCTCCCAATTCAAATGCTGTAGCTCTAAGTACCTCGATTTGGAGACAGGGCCTTTAAAGAGGTGGTTAAGCTAAAATGTGGCCTTTAGGGTAGGCCCTAATCTAATCTGCCTGGTGTCCTTACATGAAGAGGAATGCAAACACACAGAAACACCAGGGATGCACGCACACAGAGGAAAGACCATGTGAGGACACAGCGAGGAGGTGGCCATCTGCAAGCCAAGGAGAGAGGCCTCAGAAGAAACCAGGCCTGTCAATATCTTGACTTGGATTTCCAGTTTCCAGAGCTGTGAGAGAAAAATTTCCATTGTTTCAGCCACTCAGTCTATGCCATTTTGTTATGGCAGCCCTAGCAGCCTCAAATAGGAGAGGTAGGTCAGATGGGCCAGAGAAAATCACCTGGTGGCCCAAGTGGCTCTAACAAGTTGCCGAAGTGGGCAAGAACCACTTGTGAGCGAACCTGTGGCCAGAAGTCTCTACAAAACCCTTTGCATTTTTTTTTTTCTTGAGATGGGGTCTCACTCTGTCGCCCAGGCTGGAGTCCAATGGCACGATCTTGGCTCACTGCAACCTCCGCCTCCGGGGTTCAAGTGATTCTCATGCCTCAGCCTCCTGGGTAGCTGGGATTACAGGTGTGCACCATCACACCCAGCTAATTTTTTAATTTTTAGTAGAGATGGGATTTCACCATGTTGGTCAGGCTAGTCTCAAACTCCTGACTTCAGATGATCTGCCCACCTTGGCCTCCCAAAGTGCTTGGATTACAGGCATGAGCCACCATGCCTAGCCACATTTTTCTTTAAAAATAAAAAATATACATTTTTCTTCTTACTTATTCATCACAGAAAACTTAGAAATACAAATAAGTAAAAATAAAAAACTATAAATACTCCCATCACCCAAATATAATTAGTAACATCTTTGTACATGTTCTTCAAGACCTTTCTCAACACAGAAGTACATATCTATTTTTTTTTTTAAAGTTTTTTTTGGCCGGGCGTGGTGGCTCATGCCTGTAATCCCAGCACTTTGGGAGGCTGAGGCAGGTGGACCAACTGAGGTCAGGAGTTCGAGACCAGCCTGGCCAACATGGTGAAACCCCATCTCTACCAAAAATACAAAAATTAGCCAGACATGGTGGTGCGTGCCTGTAATCCCAGCTACTTGGGAGGCTGGGGCAGGAGAATCGCTTGAACCTGGGAGGCAGAGGTTGCAGTGAGCCGAGATCGTGCCACTGCGCTCCAGCCTGGGCAACAGAGCGAGACTCCATCTCAAAAAAAAAAAAAAATTTTTTTAACTGGCCACTCAAAAAAATTTTTTTAAAAGACAGGCTTTTGCTATGTTGCCCAGGCTGGTCTCAAACTCCTGGACTCAAGCAATCCTCTCACCTTGGCCTGTCACAGTGTTGGGATTACAGGTGTAAGCCACAGCACTTGGCCCCACAGATCTATTTTTTAAAGGACAGTAGGTTCATAACATACATACTATTTTATAACCTATTAGTGTATAATAATACTTTTCAATATTAGTAAATATTATTTGCAAATTTTAAATTTTTATTAATATTTTAATTGACAAATCATAATTATATACATTTATTTAGTATAATGTGATGATTTGATATATGTAAACAATGTGGGATGATCAGGCTAATTAGCATATCTATTGCCTCACTTTTTTTTGTGGTGAGACATTTGAAATTTACTCTCTTGGTTATTTTGAAATATACGATACATTGTTATTGAGTAGAGTCACCCCGAATAATTTTAATAGTTGCAAATGTGTCAGCTTAATTAATTATGAGAGATTTAGGTTCTTTCTATTTATTTCTTTATTTTTTAGAGTCAGGGTATTGCTTTGTCACTCAGGCTGGAATGCAGTGGCACGATCCTAGCTCACTGTAGCCTCAACCTCCCGGGCTCAAGCAATCATCCTACCTCAGCCCCCAAGTAGCTGGGACTACAGGTATGTGCCATGACACCCGGCTAATGTTTTAAAAAATTTTTTCTGGAGTTGTAGTCCCCAACCTTTTTGGCACCAGCGACCGGTTTTACAGAAGATAATTTTTCCATGGACGGGGTTGGTTGGGGGAGGTTTTGGGACAAAACTGTTCCACCACAGATCATCAGACGTTAGATTCTCATAAGAAGCCCACAATCTAGATCCCTCGCATGTGCAGTTCCCAACAGGGTTCAGGCTCCTATGAGAATCTAATGCGCCACTGATCTGATGGAGGCAGAGCTCAGGTGATGATGCTCCTTCGCCCATCACTCACTTCCTGCTGTGTGCTCCAGTTCCTAACAAGCCACGGATCAGTACCTGTCTCTAGAACACGGATTGGCTACCCCATTCTAGAGACAGGGTCTCCGTATATTGCTCAGGCTTGTCTTGAACTCCTGGGTTCAAGTGATTCTCTCACCTTGGCCTCCCAAAGAGCTGGAATTACAGGTATGAGCCACCACCACAGCCGTTATTTCTATTTTTATCACATTTACAAACACTATTGTCTCTGTTATTTAAATCTCCATCAACATTCTTAATGATTTCCTCAAGGCTGTTTTATTCTTTGCCCTCCTTGCACCTCCCACCGGCTGTGCTCACCTGGTGCCCGCCCATCCATGTCTTCCATGCAGTCTTGGTAATGCTTAGCAAGGAGGTAATACAGTTGAGTCAACTTAGGGGCTTTCCCAGCTTCCACAAGAGCTTCTGCTGTGGCCAAGTGCATCACTGTGTCGTCACTAACTCTCCACTTTCCCACGTCTAGGGCATCCAAGCCGCCCAGCTGGGCCAACTGCCGGTGTATCTTCTCCCCATCCTGGAGGAACTCCCACTTCCCATTGTAGTATCCCAGGGCATCTCCAGCTGCACTCAGCACCATAGCAGCCACATACTTCTCCATCAGTCCCTCACAATTGCTGGGCTCTGGAGAGGGTGTCTTTGTGGGGAAATTAAGACAAAGGAAATAGGATGAGGAGCAAGAAGAATCAGAAAAAACAACGACTCCAGCTATGTTTTATTGAGCACTCACTACTTGCAGACATTGTATCAGTGGCATCTCATGTAATCCTCATCACTGCTCTATGAGGAATATAAAGCCCATTTTATGTATGAACAAATGGAGGACCATGGAGATAATGCAGTTTGAGAAATGTTCAGTGACTTGTCTCAGGTCACAGAGCTAATAAGTGGCAGGGCTGGGATCCCAACATAGGTCCATCTGACTCCAAAGTCTATCATCATAACTACAACTGTATCTCTTGCCTCTTGGTGAGTAGTAAGCCCACTAAATTCTGCAAGTCAAACCCAGCTCATCATTTTCTCTTCTTAGCTGGGATTTGGCCTTAGAAGTGCAAGGCTTTACACTTCCTATTAGTGTCACAATGTGTTGTTCACAAAGCACCTGCACATTCATTGTCTCACTAATAGGGAGGGATTACAGTATGCATTTCACAGATAAGAAAATGAAGGCTCAGATAAGCTAAATTCACAAAACAAGACGAGTGGAAGTACCGGAACCCAAATCTTCTGATTCCAGCCAAGCCAGGATGCTTGGTATCATACCACTCAGCCTCAGTCCAGATCTTCTTACCTTGGGCAACCTCTTGGTGCCTCAGCCTCCACATTTATAAAATGGCACTGATTTTAAAAAGTAACAACCTCCTGGATTTGTTGTTAGGAATAAATAAATTAAATTTCATAAAGTTGGCTGGACGCGGTGGCTCACGCCTGTAATCCCAGCACTTTGGGAGGCCGAGGTGGGTGGCTCATCTGAGGTCAGGAGATCGAGACCAGTCTGGCCAACAGGGTGAAACCCCATCTCTACTAAAAATACAAAAATTAGCCGGGTATGGTGGTGCGTGCCTGTAGTCCCAGCTACTCGGGAGGCTGAGGCAGGAGAATCGCTTGAACCCAGGAGGCGGAGGTTGCAGTGAGCCGAGATTGTGCCACTGCACTCCAGCCTGGGCGACAGACCAAGACTCTGTCTCAAGAAAAAAAAAAAAAAATTCTTAGAGTGCTTGGCACATAGTAAGCTTGATTTTTGACATATTTGTATTATTCATATACAACCAGGGAAAATGGGTGTTCTGTTTTAGAACTAGAACATTTTCTCCCCACAACCTTTCCTTCGACAGTAATGTTTAAATATTGTTTCTCTTAGGAAATGATCAGCTTCTAGAGAATTCGAATCTCTATTAATAATATACCCACCATGAATGAAATCCCTGGTAAAGCGCTGGCTTCCCTGTTGGTGCATTTCCTAAGAACTCCCCTCTTGCAGCCAGTTCCTCAGGTTTCCCTACTCCCTGTGGCTTTCAGGTCAAAGCCCTCCATCCCATCCAGGCCAATACTTTTATAAGGGTCTGGCAGACTAGCTCATTCTCCCCTCAGGTGAAACTTTTCCCTCCCCTCCACTTATCTAAACCCTATTTACCTAAGGTCTAGTTCAAGTCAGGAGGCTTCCAGAAGTGCTTCTGCAGCTGCACTGCTGTTGGCCGTGGAATGCAGGCTGGAGAGCCCCTGGAGAAGGAGTAAACGACGAAGATGGATGCGTTCCACTACCCAGTTACTGGTAATGCTGAGTTTCTGAGCTCACAAAGGATATTTGTAAATGTTATTTACATAGTTTATTATTTACAGTGAAGCCTAGGCACTGAGATTCTGGGCTACCAGACCTGACTCTGCCGAGATAGAATTGTGGGAGAACAGACACCCGGGACAGCGGTTTGCCCATCTGTAAACTAGAGGGGGAAGTGGGGAGGTATAGGCTCTCGGAAGTTCCGTCCTGCGCTGCGATTTTCAGACACTAGGCCAAGACACTCTGCTTCTTGGCCTCGGAGGACTAACTTTAACCCCCCATACCCTCCCTCTCAATGTCCTCATTGTCCTTTCCGTAATTCCTTCTGGCTCCACCCCAATGTGTGTTTCTGTGACTTGCAAGCTGGGATGGGGGAAGAAGACCGGCATCTTTTTTTCGGTTGTAAATTCCCTTTAACGTTCGCTTTCAGAACGCTGTAATTACTTAACTCCTCTGAACTGTCACGGGTCACATTCTCGTACCCGAACTATACATTCAGAACTAAGATCTGATCAGCTGCTTCCGGGCCATGCCCGGCTTTGGAAAGAAACGGGGCGGTTGACACGCTCCCACGATTTGCAAGACTGGGAACCCTCATGGTCGGCCACACTCGGAGAGCGCCAGGGGCGGGGGAGGGGAGCGCGGGGCCGAGGGCCGGGATCGCGGTACCTGCTCGTAGCCTGGACTGGAACGCGCGAGCGACGGGCGCGGCGCGGGCTCCCGGGGCCGGGGAAGAGGCCTGGCTGCTGCGGGTGGACGAGGGCGCGGGTTGGGGCGGAGCCGGGTCCCCGGGTTCCGGGACTGTCCCCAGATAAGCAGGGCGGCGGCGAGGGCCCCCGCACCTGCGCTTGGCCGCGCTGAGTTTGAGCTAATCTTGGAGCCTCCAAGGAGGCTTCCTGGCACCGCCGCGCCCTTCTGCACCCAAGCGAGAGTGGACGGGACCTCCGTCGCCCGCCCCAAATGCTCTGAAGAGCCCGGAGCCTGGTGCCCGGAATGTGGCGGCACCGGAAAGCCGGCTCTCGCCTGGCTGTGGTCAGTGACTCCCGTGTGGCCCCGGCTGATGCCTTCGCCCGTGCTCAGGTCCGACTTTGTAGGACTGTAGTGGACCGGGTGTGCCCAGATGCTAGAAGAGCGTACTGAGTGTGCCGCCCTTGCCAGGGTTCTGGGCCCTCACGCATAAAGTGGGATAATAATATCTGCCTCTTAGAATGGTTGTTAAGGATTCAGTTAGTTAATTTTAACTAGTCATTTATTTGGCAGCAGCGTAGAATTCTTGTATCCTGATCGTAAATAAAAGCAAAGAAAAACGAAGAGTATTTTTGTCTAAATACATTAATCATGTCACTTTTAAGGCAAATCAGAATCACCATATGCAAATATTCTATATATTTCTCCAAAGTTTTAAATTTGCTATGCCTATTTTCTTGCTGTAATGACTAGCCTTGGTCTGAGAGCTTTTTAAAAAATTGATATATAATTTATATATAATGAAATGTCCTTACACCATAATCGAGATATGAAATATTTCCATCACTTTAAAACATTCTCTTGTGGCCTTCCCAGTGAATAACCATCTCCATCTCCAACTCTAGCCTAAGTGACTTTTGAGTGTTTACAAAAATCAAGTTCACCAATAAGGGAGGCAGAGATCACCTCCAACCCCCCACACCCTTTAGCTCTTAGTGAGCTAATCAGCTGCATGTAGAAGCCAAATTGACACTAGGCAGATTAACAAGAGAAAAGTATACAAATTTTATTAATTTTACATGTACATGGGGATGTTAAGAGACTGAATCCTGAAGAAAGTGTCCAAAGCAAGATGCTTTTATACTTTTTAGAAAAAGAGTGATAAATTTAAGAAGAAATGACAGGACAAAGAAAATCCGGCTAGGGTGGTAAAAATTTCTAGGGGAGCCCCTAGGAGATATATGGGGGGTGGGGTGTAAAACAGGTAGAAGATAATGGTTACTTTGCAAGAATGTTTACTCCAGTCCAAATGCCACCTCCAGTTCCAAATCTCTGGTGATGAGAGCTATTTTCTCGCTCTGGCATGGAGAACATACCTCTCCTAGAGGAATCTTTATTGCTGGCTGCATGCAGGAAGAGACGGCTCAGCTCCTGTCAGGGAACCAGGCTCATTTGTCTTTCACACAGTATGCCAATCACTGAGGCGCACAAGTTTTGCAGTAGAGAAAGGGTGTATTCACAAGGCAGCCAAGACAGGAGACTGGAGAACAGGCCTCAAATCTGCCTTTCCAAAGATGGAATTTTAGGAGTGCTTATGGGATAGGGGAGGAAGGTGGTCCAAGGTTCAGAGAAAGATGAGGTAAGGAAAAGTGAGGCAATCGGTAATCTGAGCAAGCATAGTCAATCTTCATGGCTGTTCATAGAACGCATGTTCACAAAATCGTGACGTTAGCATGATCTGAGAGTGGAGTTTTGGGCCTTCTGATGTCAAAAGGTCACCCATTGGACACTCACGCAGGCCAAGATGAAGGGCTGGTGGCTTGAACTGGACAAGAACTGACTCTAAGTTCCTGAAAAATAACTTAAGCAATATTTTCCATGGTGTCCTATCAGAGAAGTTATCTATAAGGAGGCAAGTGGAATTTAGTTATGTATCGTCTAGCTACATGACTTTTAGCTATGCAGGTTTTAAAATCGACTAGAAGCAAGTGACCGAAAGCAAGCAAGGCAAATTAAGTGTCAGGCCTAATCAGGTCAGCCCTCAGTTTTACCCTTTCTGAAACTATAATTTCTCTAATGTTTTCAACTCGAAGTAATCAATATATTATATGGCATATTTGGGGATGGCACATCCTTCATTCTTTCAACTATCAAAGATTTTCAGCCTCTGAGGATGCAGTCAAAGCAAGTTCTGTAGTAAGAGACATTTTGAATAATAAGCATCCCGATAAAACTCAACACAGTTTCAGCTTAAGATGTCTGCTGAGGATATTGTTCATATTATGTAGTGATCTTTCTGTGAGAATCCATGGGAAAGGGTGATTTTTTGTTTTCGTTTTTGACTTAAATGTAAAGAATAACTGGGGCTGGGCACAGTGGTTCATGCCTGTAATCCCAGTACTTTGGGAGGCCAAGGGGGACAGATTGCTTGAGACCAGGAGTTCGAGACCAGCCTGGGCAACATGGTGAAACCTGTTCTCTACAAAAAATACAAAAATTATCCAGGCATGCGCCTGTGGTCTGAGCTACTCAGGAGGCTGAGGTGGGAGGACTGCTTGAGCCCGGGAGGCAGAGGTTGCAGTGAGCTGAGATTGTGCCACTGCACTCCAGCCTGGACGACAGAGCAAGACCCTGTCTCAAAACACAAACAAACAAACAAAAACAAACAGAAAACCTGGGGTTGTTAGCAATTAGTTTGCTTTGAACTTTATGGTGCCTATGAACTTTGTGACCATTAGCATAGACTCCCGACACATCCACGCTATCTGGTTTCAAACCCTTGTAACAACACTTGGGGGCCAGGCACGGTGGCTCACGCCTGTAATCCCAGCACTTTGGGAGGCCAAGGCAGGTGGATCATGAGGTCAGGAGTTCGAGACCAGCCTGACCAACATGGTGAAACCCTGTCTCTACTAAAAATAAAAAATTAGCCGGGCATGGTGGTGGGTGCCTGTAATCCCAGCTACTCGGGAGGCCAAGGCAGGAGAATTGCTTGAACCCAGGAGGCGGAGGTTGCAGTGAGCTGAAATCGTGCCACTGCACTCCAACCTGGGCGACAGAGTGAGACTCCATCTCAAAAAAACAAACAAACAAAAAACACTAGCTTGAGTAAGTGATTTTAGACAAGTCACTTCATCTTGCTAAGCTTCACTTTCTGTTATTAAGTAGGAAAAATAATAGTACATATTTCATAAAGTTGGTTTGAAGATTGCATGAAATAATTAATTGAAAAATTTTAGCACAGTGCTTATCAATGTAGTAGTCATGCAAGAAAAAATTACTACCAGGTCATCTCTCTGTATTCCCAGGTCTCATCTCCATCACACACATGAGCCATTCTACCTTCTTTTCACATTAGTTAACACCTACTGACATCCTTTCTCTTCTGTCAAAATTAGAAAATGTTTTTGGGCATCAAGGACATTGACCTGTAAACCAAAAGGATAATTTATCAGTTAGCATGTTTCCAGCTCCAAATAACGGCAAATAACCATCACTCTTCCCCACCCCCAAAACACCGCATACTCACTGGGCTTAAATAATAATGACACTTATTATCTTATGTAACAAAATGTCTAAAGGTAAGAAGTCCCAGCGTTAATTTAGCAACTCTATACTATCATCAAAGAAAGACCCTGTTCTTCTTATCTTTCTGACCTACTATCTTCAGTTATTTTTATCCCCAGACTGACGTTTTTAATTGGCACAAGATCATATTTTTCCCCACTTTAATTTATTTTATCAAATGTATATAGAGGTCTTATCCTTCGGTTTGTTTTTGTTTAAACCATTTTGCTATTTTGTGTCTGCTAGCGAGCCCAAGAGGCATTGCCTATTAACCATTTACTGTTAATTCCTTCAAAAATTTTTGTTTAGCTCTGATTATTTAACTAGGCAGTCAAGATAATGTGTATGCGTAATAACACATTGCAGTTACAGTTATAGACAGTGTCCAGTGGAAAAAGAGAGTGTTTCTTCTTTCAAGATGAAGAAACTATTCTCAAAGATCCTCCAGAAGTCTAAACCAATTCCTGGCAGGCAGGTTGGATTATGATGTTTCTCTTAGATCAAGGATAGACACATCTTCCCTGAGAGGTAAAGGTAGGTTCTTTTACAAAAATCAGGGTTTGTTTGCAAAGGAAACAGTGAATGTTGTTCTGCCAAGAAGAACAAATAGTTACTTGGCATCTTACTAGGTGCTAGGCATTAGTATAGGTCCTGGAAAGACAAATATATTGCATAGTTGGTTCCTTGCTCTTAGTTTTATTGAGGAAGACACATCATAGGCATCTTCATTACTCACCAATACAGAATCAATTGCTATGCTGAGGCTGTTGCTGAGAAATAAACATGTAGCCCTTGTATCTGATCTTAAGATATTTCAGACACTTCATCTATAAGGTCGGAACAATGACACTGTTCTTAACAAACTGGTCACTTACAAGAATGATCTTTATACATTCTTCAGACATTGAATACCTGCTGTGTAAGTATATGCTAGGCCCTGACAGCCCCTGCTCTTCCAGAGCACCCAAGTGATCTCATTTTTCGGCTGCTAATATATTTTTAAAATTACCAAAAAAAGTTTATATGTTTTCTTAAATCACGTTATTGAGATATGACTGAGATACAAAAAGCTGTACATATTTCGGGTATACAACTTGATGAGTTTGAAGATAAGTAACCAAAAGTAGCTGCTCACATATCCTGTGTTGTCAATTCAATTCAAGAAGATTTAGAGAGCATCTGTGATGGCTAATTTTGTCAGCCTAGCTAGGCCACAGTGCCCAGATATTTGGTCAAACATTGTTCTAGATGTTTCTGTGCAGGTATTTTTTAAGATGAGATTCACATCTAAATCAGTAGCCTTTGAGTAAAGCAGATTACTCTCCCTAATGTGGATGAGCCTCATTCCAATCAGTTGAAAGCCTTAATAGAAAAAAGACTCGCCTCCCCCAAGGAAGAGAGAATTCTGCCAGACTGCCTTTAGACTCGAGCTGCAACTCTTTCCTGGGTCTTTAGCCTGCTGGCCTACCCTGTCGAACCTGCCAGCCTCCACAATTGTATAAGCCAGTTCCTTAAAGTAAACTCTCTTTCTCTGCATGTGTGTGTGTGTGTCCATCCTATTGGTTCTGTTTCTCAGAAGAACCTTGACTAATACAATATCTAAAATGTGCCAGCCAGTCTGGCGCGGTGGTTCACGCCTGTAATCCCAGCACTTTGGGAGGCCAAGGTGGGCGGATCACTTGAGGTCAGGAGTTCAAGACCAGCTTGGCCAACAGGGTGAACTCCCTTCTTTACTAAAAATACAAAAATTAGCTGGGCATGGTGGCGGGTGACTGTAATCCCAGCCATTGGGAGGCTGAGGCAGGAGAATTGCTTGACCCCGGGAGACGGAGGTTGCAGTGAGCCAAGATTGCACCATTGCACTCCAGCTTGGGCAACAAGAGCAAAACTCTGACTGAAAAATAATAAAAATAAATAAATAAATAAACAAAATGTGCCAGCCAAGCACATGCTTGGCGCTTCTTGCACCTACAGAGGTAGGGCAAAAATCACACAAGGAGAGAAGACACTGTACAGTATAATGGCACGAGGCCGTGAGGAGTATGGAAGCAGAGAATGTTCAAGGTACATGGTTGGCAACTATGAGAGAGTTAATGGTAACAGCTCAGTCAGGGTGTTCAGAGACGGCATCCAGAAGATCAGCTCATCAAGGAAAACAGGCTCAGACTCCACCGCTGATTTCAACCAACCACGTGACTGCTGTCCCTTCCTTTTGCAGTTTTGACACAACTGACCATCATTCTGCCCTGATAAGAGACCACCAATCACAGATTGGTTCTGGCCAGCCTACAGAGGACCTGCAGTGAGGGTTTTTGTGTCCTCTGCTTCACCTTTTACCATCAGAGGGCCAAGAACTCCACCCTCAGATCATGCTAATGCTGCCATTTTTTGTAAAAGGGACTCTTAAAGGGGCATGAAGCTCAATTGCACATGCACATGTTTCTCCTTTCATAAATATTCATGACTCCTCCTATAGCTTATTAAATACGTGTATTTTTGTAATCCTAGCTACTTGGGAGGCTGAGGCACGAGAATCGCTTGAACTCGGGAGGTGGAGGTTGAAGTGAGCTGAGATTATGCCACTGCACTCCAGCCTGGGTGACAGAGTGAGACCTTGTCTCAATAAATAAATAAATAAATATGTGTATTTGGCCGCTCTGCTCAGCATACATTCCTGTTCCCTTTGCCTTTCCCTCGAGGTGCCTCTTTTTGGCTTCTGGCTGGAAGGCTACACTTCCCAGACTGAGAATGGCCATCCTGCCGTCTGCAACCCTTTAAAAAAATAAAGCTGTCTTTTCCAGATTTATAAACCTTGTGAATTTTCAGTTGACAATAAGTTTCTTTTTTTTTTTTTTTTTTTTGAGACGGAGTTTGGCTCTGTCACTCAGGCCTGAGGGCAGTGGTGCAATCCCAGCTCGCTGCAACCTCTATTTCCCAGGTTCAAGCAATTATCCTGCCTCAGCCTCCCAAGTAGCTGGGATTACAGGCGATCGCCACCACGCCCAGCTAATTTTTGTATTTTTAGTAGAGAGGCGGTTTCACCATGTTGGCCAGGCTGGTCTTGAACTCCTGACCTCAAGTGATCCACCTGCCTCAGCCTCCCAAAGTGCTGGGATTATAGGCATTAGGCACCGTGCCCAGCTGACAATAACTTTCTAGGGAGGAAGCTGAGGCCAGTGAAGACAGTTACTCAGAGTTTATATAACTCAGTTTCACACATGGAGAGAAGTGGGCCTGGAGCCCATGCCCTCTGAACTCCCAGCCAGGACTTCTTCCATTCCTTCTACTGTCACTTAGAAAAAAATTGAAATGACATGATAGACTAAACACCTATTAAAGAGATGAACCTCCTGAGTCTAATTTTTAAAATATTTGCTGGGCGCAGTGGCTCATGCCTATAAACCCTGTACGTTGGGAGGCAGAGGTGGGAAGATCACTTGAGCCCAGGAGTTCAAGACCAGCCTGTGCAATAAAGTGAGACCCTGTCTCTACAAAATAAATAAATAAATAAAATTATCCAGGTGTGGTGGTGCACACCTGTAGTCCTAGCTACTGAGGAAGCTGGGGCAGGAGGATTGCTTGAGCCTGAGAGTTCAAGGTTACAATAAGCTAGGGTCACACAACTGCACAGTAGCCTGGGTGACAGAGTGAGAACCTGTCTCTAAATAAATAAATAAATATTCTATACCCCACCCCCAAAGAGCCTTAAGCCTCTTGTTGATGACAGTCTAAAAGTGGTATTTAAAGAAAAATCTAAGATATGCACCGTAATTCTAACAAGCAGGCAGGAATCAAACATAGCAAGAGGTAGAGATGGGAGACTATATGGAGAGGAGCAAAAGAGATAAGTGGATACAAACTGGTGTTTTAAAACCTAGGAGTGGCCGGATGCGGTGGCTCACACCTGTAATCCCAGCACTTTGGAAGGCCGAGGCAGGCGGATCATGAGGTCAGGAGTTCAAGACCAGCCTGGCCAACATGGTGAAACCTCCTCTCTACTAAGAATACAAAATTAGCCAGGCATGGTGGTGCATGCCTGTAATCCCAGCTACTCGGGAGGCTGAGGCAGGAGAATCGCTTGAACCTGGGAGGCAGAGGTTGCAGTGAGCCAAGATCGTGCCACTACACTGTAGCCTGGGCAACAGACCGAGACTCCATCTTGAAACAAAAAACAAAAAACAAAAAAATAACCCTAGGAGCAGCTTCCACCCCTCTCTGCAGAGCAGAAAGAGACCCGAGGGAAGTCCATGTGGATGTGAATCCTGCTCCTCCCAACAATGCAGTAGCCCGCTCCTGTAGGTCAGGGCTTTCCAGCCTTTGCTCTGGAGATCCACCAGTAATTTTCAAATCTTCTTTGGTACATTTCCTGGCAGATGACCTCTGTTGCTCCCTTTCTCCTGGTTTTGCTGGGATTTCCCACAGGAAGAGAAGCTCAGCTGGCCAGCTGAGTCCTAAGTTCCGCTTCCAGGGTTTGCAATGAAACAGCAATGCTCTTGCACACGGTCCCATCCTAAGGGGACTTCACTGCCTGCTAGAATCTCAGTAAGTGAAAATACAGCTTCTAGGAAACAAAAAGTGACTGCTCCCTAAACCAAAAGTTTGGGGGGCCTTACTGAAATTATCTTTCTTTCATGTTATCATTCTTTCTGCCCCACAATCCCTCCACTGGGGTCAACCTGGGCAAATGTACATGAATCTACTCTTATTTCTATTTCTAGAAGAGTCCTTGAGACAAAAGGTAAAGAAAAATCTAGTCAGGGGACATTTTGTTCCTCTTGTTTTTCCAGCAAGCTCCTTCTCCCTCTGATGAGGAAACAGTCCCTCATCCCTTGGTCTCTGGCATTCATTCCTAAAATTACTCTCTGGAGAGAACTCCTGAAGTCTAGGGTGGGGCATCTAAACAAAGGACACCAAAAGCTTTCAAATGGCAGCCAGTTTAGGCACATTTCTTAGTTGCGTCTGGGGCCATTGGAGGAGTCACGCAACCCCAGTGGCCACTGGAGAAAGCAGTTCAAGGCTCAGGAGAGATTCAATCTGAGAGTGCTGTTAAGGATCTTCACTCCATAAAATCCTGTTCTTCATCATGTGGTACTTGTATAAATCAGGCCCTCAAGTGGTCAAATTCCTTCTCGTATTCAAATAATAGGTAAATATCCACATAAGGTTAACTTTTTTGGTTTTTTTGTTTGTTTGTTTGTTTGTTTTGAGTCAGAGTCTCACTCTGTTGCCCAGGCTGGAGTGCAATTGTTCAATCTCAGCTCACTGCAACTTCCACCTCCCAGGTTCAAGCAATTCTCATGCTTCAGCCTCCGGAGTAGCTGGGATTACAGGCACCCACCACCATGCCCAGCTAATTTTTAAATTTTTAGTAGAGATGGGGTTTTGCCATGTTGGCCAGGCTGGTCTCAAACTCCTGACCTCAAGTGATCCACCCTCCTTGGCCTCCCAAAGTGCTGGGATTACAGGCGTGAGCCACTGCACCCGGCCACACGTTAAGTTTTAAATGTTGACCCTTCTAGAAAGAGTTATTGAAGGGGAACTTCCCCTTTCCATCCAAGCCTTGCAATTTCTCTTTAATTTTAGGAACAGAATCAAATTCCTTTTCCGAAATCTGGAAACCATGACCTTTGACGTTGTGGACCAACGTAATATAAAAAAATGGCAACTGTTTGATTCACTTTTCAGAATAATACAAAAAAAGGAAGAAGTGGGGGACAGAGCTGGGGAGGAGAGAGGGAGGAGGAACAGGCTGTTTCCATGACCCTTCAGCTCTAATTCATTCACGCCATGGTGACCCACTTTGAAAGCATAGATCATGTCTGGCTTCTCCTACTGCCTAGTCCTTGGTTCCTGTTTCTCAGGGGACAGGGAAAATGAAATAGAAACTGAAAAGGGTGACTTTTGTAACTTCGTTAGTGGTTCTGGTGGACAGTGTGGCAGGGCAGGGGAGTGGCAGCCAGTGGCAGTGACATTTAACGCCTCAGGTCCTAGAATCGTGGACTGCCTGGGATTCCACCATAGTCCCTTACTCTCAGGCAGAGAAATCTCTGTTTTCCCCAAACAGGATTTGTCTCTTCTCTTCTTAAAGCATCAGGCAATAAAAATTTGCAACCTTCTTTGAAAGTCACTTTTCCAGCTTCAACACAAAAAAAATGCTTCCTTAAACACAATCAAAATTTATCCTGCTTACATGTAGATTATTTTCTCCAGTTTGGTCGCCTACAGATGTAGAAGGCATTTACGGCCATGACTAGCTCAAAACAAAGAAACAGACACACCTCAAAGCCACAGAGGATCATTACCAAAGGCCTCAAAATCATTTGGCCCATCTAAAACATCTTGGCTCCCCATTCCTCTGTTCTCTGAGCTGCCTGGTTTAGCATCCTTTTTGTTATTGTTTGTTACTTTCTGCCGGATCCTCTCCACATTTAGTTTGAAATTGGACGTAATATTCCAATAAGGATCTGGGTTCAAGTAGAAAGAATCCAAAAAGATAATTTCTGGCCATGGTATGTCATATTGCCACTCATATCTCGCAATATTTTGTTGGCATTTTCGCCACACTGCAGACTTAAATTCAGCTAGCTGCCCTGCTCTTTTTCTGCTACTGTTTCTTTTTCTTAGGATCGGTCCATGTTGTCCTTATCTCTCCTAGTCAAGCCATTTTGCTTCCCCAATGTTTGAACCCTTCCAGGCACATAGTAGGCACTCAATAAATTTGGGGGGGGTGGGGAGGGATTGGAATGATGCCAAATGAGTGGCACAGACATAGGATCTCAGAGAAGGGAAAGAGCAGATGGAGATTTAGAAGAGTCAGGAAAGCTTCTTGGGGAAATGGCATTTGGCCTGGTCCTTTGAGGAAGAAAGATGTTTAGATGGGCAGAGAGAATGGGGAAAGGCAGCCAAGGAAGTTGGGGGACAGTGTGTCAAGAGTCACAGGCAAGGATTATGAGGCAAGGTGGCAGAATAGGAACAGCTCCAGTCTACAGCTCCCAGCGTGAGCGACACAGAAGACAGGTGATTTCTGCATTTCCAACTGAGGTACTGGGTTCATCTCACTGGGGTCTGTCGGACAGTGGGGGCAGGACAATGGGTGTAGCCCACTGAGCGAGAGCCGAAGCAGGGTAAGGCATCGCCTCACCCGAGAAGGGCAAGGGGTCAGGGAATTCCCTTTCCTAGCCAAGGGAAGTGGTGACGGACGGCACCTGGAAAATTGGGTCACTCCCAGCCTAATACTGCACTTTTCCAATGGTCTTAGCAAATGGCACACCAGGAGATTATATGCCAAGCTTGGCTCGGAGGGTCCCACGCCCACGGAGCCTTGCTGATTGCTAGCACAGCAGTCTGAGATCGAACTGCAAGGCAGCAGCGAGGCTGGGGGAGGGGTACCCGCCGTTGCTGAGGCTTGAGTAGGTAAACAAAGCGGCCGGGAAGCTGGAACTGGGTGGAGCCCACCGCAGCTCAAGGAGGCCTGCCTGCCTCTGTAGACTCCACCTCTGGGGGTAGGGCATAGCTAAACAAAAGGCAGCAGAAACCTCTGCAGACTTAAATGTCCCTGTCTGACAGCCTTGAAGACAGTAGTGGTTCTCCCAGTGTGGAGTTTGAGATCTGAGAATGGACAGACTGCCTCCTCAAGTGGGTCCCTGACCCCCGAGTAGCCTAACTGGGAGGCACCCTCCAGTAGGGACAGACTGACACCTCACACAGCTGGGTACCCCTCTGAGACAAAACTTCCAGAGGAACGATCAGGCAGCAACATTTGCTGTTCAGCAATATTCACTGTTCTGCACCCTCCGCTGCTGATACCCAGGCAAACAGGGTTTAGAGTGGACCTCCAGCAAACTCCAACGGACCTGCAGCTGAGGGTCCTGACTGTTAGAAGGAAAACTAACAAACAGAAAGGACATCCACACCAAAACCCCACCTGTAGGTCACCATCATCAAAGACCAAAGGTAGATAAAACCACAAAGATGGGGAAAAAACAGAGCAGAAAAGCTGAAAATTCTAGAAATCAGAGCGCCTCTCCCCCTCCAAAGGTATGCAGCTCCTTACCAGCAACAGAACAAAGCTGGACGGAGAATGACTTTGATCAGTTGAGAGAAAAAGTCTTCAGATGATCAAACTTCTCTGAGCTAAAGGAAGAAGTTTGAACCCATCTCAAAGAAGCTAAAAACCTTGAAAAAAGATTAGACAAATGGCTAACTAGAATAACCAGTGTAGAGAAGTCCTTATGACCTGTTGGAGCTGAAAACCATGGTACAAGAACTACATGACAAATGCACAAGCTTCAGTAGCCGATTAGATCAACTGGAAGAAAGAGTATCAGTGATGGAAGATGAAATGAATGAAATGAAGCAAGAAGAGAAGTTTAGAGAAAAAAGAGCAAAAAGAAACGAACAAAGCCTCCAAGAAATATGGGACTATGTGAAAAGACCAAATCTATGTCTGATTGGTGTACCTGAAAGTGATGCGGAGAATGGAACCAAGTTGGAAAACACTCTACAGGATATTATCCAGGAGAACTTCCCCAACCTAGCAAGACAGGCCAACATTCAAATTCAAGAAATACAGAGAACACTACGAAGATACTCCTCGAGACGAGCAACTCCAAGACACATAATTGTCAGATTCACCAAAGTTGAAATGAAGGAAAAACTGTTAAGGGCAGCCAGAGAGAAAGGTCGGGTTTTCCACAAAGGGAAGCCCATCAGACTAATAGCGGATCTCTCAGCAGAAACTCTATAAGCCAGAAGAGAGTGGGGGCCAATATTCAACATTCTTAAAGAAAAGAATTTTCAACCCAGAATTTCATATCCAGCCAAACTAAGCTTCATAAGTGAAGGACAAATAAAATCCGTTACAGACAAGCAAATGCTGAGAGATTTTGTCACCACCAGGCCTGCCCTAAAAGAGGTCCTGAAGGAAGCACTAAACATGGAAAGGAAAAACCAGTACCAGCCACTGCAAAAACATGCCAAATTGTAAAGACCATTGATGGTAGGAAGAAACTGCATCAACTGACGAGCAAAATAACCAGCTAACATCGTAATGACAGGATCAAATTCACACACAAAAATATTAACCTTAAATGTAAATGGGCTAAATGCTCCAATTAAAAGACACAGACGGGCAAATTGGATAAAGAGTCAAGACCCATCAGTGTGCTGTATTCAGGAGACCCATCTCACATGCAGAGACACACATAAGCTCAAAATAAAGGGATGGAGGAAGATCTACCAAGCAAATGGAAAACAAAAAAAGGCAGGGGTTGCAATCCTAGTCTCTGATAAAAAAGACTTTAAACCAACAAAGATCAAAAGAGACAAAGAAGGTCATTACATAATGGTAAAGGGCTCAATTCAACAAGAAGAGCTAACTATCCTAAATATATATGCACCCAATACAGGAACACCCAGATTCATAAAGCAAGTCCTTAGAGACCTACAAAGAGACTTAGACTCCCCCACAATAATAATGGGAGACTGTAACACCCCACTGTCAACATTAGACAGATCTACGAGACAGAAAGTTAACAAGGATATCCAGGAATTGAACTCAGCTCTGCACCAAGCAGACCTAATAGACATCTACAGAACTCTCCACCCCAAATCAACAGAATATACATTCTTCTTAGCACCACATAGCACTTACTCCAAAATTGACCACATAGTTGGAAGTAAAGCACTCCTCAGCAAATGTAAAAGAACAGAAATTATAACGAACTGTCTCTCAGACCACAGTGCAATCAAACTAGAACTCAGGATTAAGAAACTCACTCAAAACCACTCAACTACATGGAAACTGAAACACCTGCTCCTGAGTGACTACTGGGTACATAACAAAATGAAGGCAGAAATAAAGATATTCTTTGAAACCAATGAGAACAAAGACACAACATACCAGAATCTCTGGGATGCATTCAAAGCAGTGTATAGAGGGAAATTTATAGCACTAAATGCCCACAAGAGAAAGCAGGAAAGATCTAAAATTGACACCCTAACATCACCATTAAAAGAACTAGAGAAGCAAGAGCAAACACATTCAAAAGCTAGCAGAAGGCAAGAAATAACTAAGATCAGAGAAGAACTGAAGGAGATAGAGACACAAAAACCCTCAAAAAATCAATGAATCCAGGAGCTGGTTTTTTGAAAAGATCAACAAAATTGATAGACCACTAGCAAGACTAATAAAGAAGAAAAGAGAGAAGAATCAAATAGACGCAATATAAAATGATAAAGGGGATATCACCACCAATCCCACAGAAATACAAACTACCATCAGAGAATACTATAAACACCTCTATGCAAGTAAACTAGAAAATCTAGAAGAAACGGATAAATTCCTGGACACATACACCCTCCCAAGACTAAACCAGGAAGAAGTTAAATCCCTAAATCCTTAAATAACAGGCTCTGAAATTTAGGCAATAATTAATAGCCTACCAACCAAAAAAAATCCAGGACCAGACAGATTCACAGCCGAATTCTACCAGAGGTACAAGAAGGAGCTGGTACCATTCCTTCTGAAACTATTCCAATCAGTAGAAAAAGAGGGAATCCTCCCTAACTCATTTTTTGAGGCCAGCGTCATCCTGATACCAAAGCCCGGCAGAGACACAACAAAAAAAGAGAATTTTAGACCAATATCCTTGATGAACATTGATGCAAAAATCCTCAATAAAATACTGGCAAACCGAATCCAGCAGCACATCAAAAAGCTTATCCACCATGATCAAGTGGGCTTCATCCCTGGGATGCAAGGCTGGTTCAACATGTGCAAATCAATAAACGTAATCCAGCATATAAACAGAACCAAAGACAAAAACCACAGGATTATCTCAATAGATGCAGAAAAGGCCTTTGACAAAATTCAACAACCCTTCATGCTAAAAACTCTCAATAAATTAGGTATTGATGGGACGTATCTCAAAATAATAAGAGCTATTTATGACAAACCCACAGCCAATATCATACTGATGGGCAAAAACTGGAAGCATTCCCTTTGAAAACTGGCACAAGACAGGGATGCCCTCTCTCACCACTCCTATTCAACATAGTGTTGGAAGTTCTGGCCAGGGCAATTAGGCAGGAGAAGGAAATAAATGGTATTCTGTTAGGAAAAGAGGAAGTCAAATTGTCCCTGTTTGCAGATGACATGATTGTATATCTAGAAAACCCCATTGTCTCAGCCCAAAATCTCCTTAAGCTGATAAGCAACTTCAGCAAAGTCTCAGGATACAAAATCAATGTGCAAAAATCACAAGCATTCTTATACACCAATAACAGACAAACAGGGAGCCAAATCATGCATGAATTCCCATTCACAATTGCTTCAAAGAGAATAAAATACCTAGGAATCCAACTTACAAGGGATGTGAAGGACCTCTTCAAGGAGAACTACAAACCACTGCTCAATGAAATAAAAGAGGACACAAACAAATGGAAGAACATTCTATGCTCATGGATAGGAATAATCAATATCGTGAAAATGGCCATACTGCCCAAGGTAATTTATAGATTCAATGTCATCCCCATCAAGCTACCAATGACTTTCTTCACAGAATTGGAAAAAACTACTTTAAAGTTCATATGGAACAAAGAAGGGCCTGCATTGCCAAGACAATCCTAAGCCAAAAGAAAAAAGCTGGAGACATCACGCTACCTGACTTCAAACTATACTACAAGGCTACAGTAACCAAAACAGCATGGTACTGGTACCAAAACAGAGATATAGACCAATGGAACAGAACAGAACCCTCAGAAATAATATCATACATCTACAACATCTGATCTTTGACAAACCTGACAAAAACAAGAAATAGGGAAAGGATTCCCTGTTTAATAAATGGTGCTGGGAAAACTGGCCAGCCACATGTAGAAAGCTGAAACTGGATCCCTTCATTACACCTTATACAAAAATTAATTCAAGATGGATTAAAGACTTAAATGTTAGACCTAAAACCATAAAAACCCTAGAAGAAAACCTAGGCAATACCATTCAGGACATAGGCATGGGTAAGGACTTCATGTCTAAAACACCAAAAGCAATGGCAGCAAAAGCCAAAATTGACAAATGGGATCTAATTAAACTAAAGAGCTTCTGCACAGCAAAACAAACTACCATCAGAGTGAACAGGCAACCTACAGAATGGGAGAAAATTTTTGCAATCTACTCATCTGACAAAGGGCTAATATCCAGAATCTACAATGAACTCAAACAAATTTACAAGAAAAAACAACCCCATCAAAAAGTGGGCAAAGGATATGAACAGACACTTCTCAAAAGAAGACTTTTATGCAGCCAACAGACACATGAAAAAATGCTCATCATCACTGGCCATCAGAGAAATGCAAATCAAAACCACAGTAAGATACCATCTCACACCAGTTAGAATGGCGATCATTAAAAAGTCAGGAAACAACAGGTGCTGAAGACGATGTGGAGAAATAGAAACACTTTTACACGTTGGCAGGACTGTAAAATAGTTCAACCATTGTGGAAGACAGTGTGGCGATTCCTCAAGGATCTAGAACTAGAAATACCATTTGACCCAGCCATCCCGTTACTGGGTATATACCCAAAGGGTTATAAATCATGCTGCTCTAAAGACACATGCACACGTATGTTTATTGTGGCACTATTCACAATAGCAAAGACTTGGAACCAACCCAAATGTCCATCAATGATAGACTGGATTAAGAAAATGTGGTACATATACACCATGGAATACTATGCAGACAGAAAAAAGGATGAGTTCATGTCCTTTGTAGGGACATGGATGAAGCTAGAAACCATCATTCTCAGCAAACTATCACAAGGACAAAAAACCAAACACCACATGTTCTCACTCATAGGTGGGAATTGAACAATGAGAACACTTGGACACAGGAAGGGGAGCATCACACACGGGGGCCTGTCATGGGCTGGGGGGAGGGGGGAGGGATAGCATTAGGAGATATACCTAATGTAAATGACGAGTTAATGGGTGCAGCACACTAACATGGAGCATGTATACATATGTAACAAACCTGCACATTGTGCACATGTACCCTAGAACTTAAAGTAGAATAATAAACAAAAATTGATAATAAAAAAATTAATTAAAAAAAAAAGAGTCACAGGCAGGAAGAGTAAGATGCCAAGTATAGGAGGAAGAGTGTGTGGTGGGTTAGTAAGAAGACGGCCCTCACTCTGAACGAGGGCTAGCTCTGAAAATCACTTGTTTTCATTTTAAGCATTTTGGTGATTTCCATCTCAAAGAACCAGAAAAAATGTGACAGCCTTTTAAGAGGAAGAGGTGAATTCTCCCACTTTGATGAGTTTGCTGCCAACTTTAGCAGACTGTGGCACTCCTGGGGAGCACCGTAGCCTTAAAGCCTAGATCAGCTGCCCTATGATGGGTGCAGGCCTTACAGACATGCCCAGATGAAGTCATATCTAAAAATGAACTTCTAAACTTCACGGGAGGGTCATGTTAGAACATGAAAAACTCCCCTGAAAATTTTTGTCAGTGCAACAGGTTTTGTTTACTTGGCAACAGTGAGCCCACTGTGGGAAAGGGGTTTTCCCAGCAGTCAGGCTAGCACCATGGGCCCTGAGTATGCAACCTGCAAATGACAGCACTGAGGCCACTGCCAGGAGCCAGACCAGCCCTCCCTGTGGATGCTGAACGGAAGGGTAGGAAGGTTGAACTCAGGCCAGCTTTATCAGCATGAGGAGGTGAAGTGGCTCCAAGGTCAAGAGCGGAAAGATGGAACCTTCATTTCCACAGAGATCATCCTGTTCAGGGGTAAAGCAAAGGGCCAGGCTTCCCCTACGGTGTCGCAACAGCCTCTGCACCAACCTCTGAGTGACAAAGCTGCATCTCCCTCTCGTCATCTCTTCCTGCTGGGTCTTCTACAGTCTGTGATTGTGTTTTCATTTCATTTATAATGTCTTTCATTGTACAAATATTTTTACATTTTATGAATTCAAATCTGTGTATCTTTTCTTTTTTCGTGGCTTCCAAGTTTTGTGTCTTGCTCACCCTAGAATTATAAAAATATGCTTTCATAAATTTATCCTTTTAATTTTTCACATAAAAATTTTTAGAAGAATTTTTATGTGAATTATTTTTAAAAGAATTTCTTTTACTTTTATTACAGTAAAGCCAAGGATGGATTTACAAAAAAATAAGTGGCACTAAAGAATTTACACTGAGGAGCAGTAATTCCTGCTCTATTCTTCTCCAATCCTGGGCCTGCTCCTCAGAACAAACTCATTTAAAGTTTTTTTGTTTTTTTGTTTTGTTTTGTTTTGTTTTTGAAACAGAATCTTGCTCTGTCACCCAGGCTGGAGTGCAACGGCACAATCTTAGCTCACTGCAACCTCCGCCTCTGAAGTTCAAGCAAGTCTCATGTCTCAGCCTTCCCAGTAGCTGGGATTACAGGCGTGCACCACTATGCTCAGCTTTTTTTTTTTTTTTTTGGAGAGCTGGGGTTTCATCATGTTGGCCAGCTGGCCTCGAACTCCTGGCCTCAAGTGATCCGCCCACCTCGGCCTCTCAAAGTGCTGGGATTACAGGCATGAGCCACTGTGCCCAGCCTCCTTTTAAATCTTTTACTTGGTTTTGTTTTGTTTTGTTTTGTTTTGTTTTCCAGTAATATAGGTATTCGGGTTCGGCTTCCTTTGCCCGTCTTCATCCATCTCACCTCCAGTGTCCAGAAATTTACCTTAGAAATCTGTGGTCCACAGGTCATGCTCCTAGACCCGTTGTAGGAGGAAGAGGAATTAAACACATCCCATTAGTACATAATCTTGGAAGAGAAGCCTTCTGAATTTTACAATCAGGATTGGGGAAACCCTGTAAAGTACCTGCCTGGTGTTCCTTTCTTCCAGCCTCTTTGATTAAGTCACATCAAAACGCTAATGGCAAAGTTGTTTAATGTGTGTTTCTCCAAGGCAGGTTAGGATTTCACTGGGATTCTTAAAATTTGAGGGTGTCTGTGATCATCAAAATTTTTATTCATATAGTCCCTCATGAAATTTCTAAAACTCGGCTGGGTGCGGTGGCTCACGCCTGTAATCCCAGCACTTTGGGAGGCCGAGGCGGGTGGATCACAAGGTCAGGAGTTTGAGACCAGCCTGGCCAATACGGTGAAACCCCATCTCTACTAAAATACAAAAATTAGCCTGGCGTGGTGGCACACGCCTGTAGTCCCAGCTACTCAGGAGGCTGAGGCAGAAGAATTGCTTGAACCCAGGAGGCGGAGGTTGCAGTGAGCCAAGATTGCACCACTGCACTCTAGCCTGGGCGGCAGAGCAAGACTTCATCTAAAAAAAAAAAAAAAAGAAAATAAATTTCTAAAACTCTGTATTTCTTTGCTCTTTTAAGTTGACATCTATAACTTTCTATTACTTTAAATACCTGGAAAAAAAATCACTTCCAGTGCATTGTAATAATGTATCAAGTAGAAGTGGCAAAAATCAGTGAAAACATTTCTTTGATCTGAATAAATGTTCAAGAAAATAGAAAACATGAACTTACCTCCAATCTATGTTCCCTTTACTTGAAAATGTAATGTTGATCTACTAGAGGTAAGGCAGGAATTGTCACATCCATATTCCTTGCAATTATTCAAAATATGCATCTGAGACCAGAACAAGACACAGGTGAAGAAGGGTGCTCACTAGGCCCCTTCTGCCAATACAGAAGGAGACAGTGCAGTGGAGTCCTTTCATAGCAAGTTCTGCCTTCATGATTTCCAAAGCTTCAGTATTCCAAATCTAAGGTGAATAGGGTGGTATCCAGTAAGCCCTGCCACAAACTTGTTGCTGAGATGAAGGAAGCCGCCGCTGCAGTCAGTATTTCTCACCCACAAGGTTTGCTCTCTTTCTGGCTGGTATGGGAAGGATGGCGTCTTTTTTTTTTTTTTTTTTTTTTTTTGAGATGGAGTCTTGCTCTGTTACCCAAGCTGGATTGTAGTGTTGTGATCTCAGCTCACTGCAACCCATGCAAGGTGCTGTCAGGTTCCACCTGTGCAAACAAGTACACTGGTCCAGCATGGGTCAGCTGCTCACTCACAGGGGCTCCAGAATCCTACAAAGGGACAAACAGGGGTGGGTGGCAACCTAGTTGGAAATGTGAGTGATGGGCATGACTAAAGTCTTCCTCATCCCACCAGAGGCGCACTCAACTGTGGCTAGGGTGACCAGAATTCACTATCCAGCGTGGCTGGCAGGAGCCCACTCTCTGAAGATGGTGGGATTCAGAGGTGGGAGTAGATTTGGGTGGTCTTGTGAGCTGAGCACTCTCCCAAAAGTGTCCCCTACATATGAGGTTGACAGCTTATTCCTGCAGGGACTCAGGAGTAACTCTGGGTGCTAAAACAAAACTTGAGACCAGCACAGAAACAGCCAGCCCATGAGGCTTGCCTCCCATCACACAACAAGGCTAGCCAGATGCCCCTCTCTCTTCTCGGACACCATTCTTCTCTTCCCCTAGGCCGCCTGGTGTCCGTGGTGTTTCATTTGTTAGTCCGTGCACGGTGGTGAGGGAGGCTGTGTTTGCCCCAGCCACAGCCTCTACAAAAGCCACCTGAAGAAGACAGCAGCAGAGGGCGCTTCCTCAAACACCCTGTCCAACTCCTGAGTGAACTCAAACCCTCTGTCAAGTAACAGAAGTTAGAAGGGGAAATGTCAACTCTCTGAGCGACTACCCAAAGAAAAACGGAGTCATTTTTCATTGCTTTATAGACTGTGAGAAGAGAACATCTCAGAAGTGGCGTCTTACCCTGAAATCAAAGGATTTAAAGAAAAAGTGGAATTTTTCTTCAGCAAGTAAGTACATTTACTATTATCTTACTATGGGATAGCTTGGTAGAACTAGTTACCAGCAACCTCACTGCTTTTTAAACAAACAATACCTCTGCTACCACCTCCTGGATCCAGGCTTGCCCTCAAAGGAACCCTTAGGGTCTCATTCCCACAGGAGGCTGTGGCTTCCCAACATATTTGGAGCATCATAGCGAGAATTGTGGCCCATTATTTTAAAATGTCCTAGATCCTAGCAAATATTGTTTTTGTGGGCCGTACTTGAATTTCTCAAGCCAGTAAAATTCTAGTGAAAGTGGGAAAATCGCTTGAGCTCGGGAGGTTGAGACTGTGGTGAGCTATGGTCACACCACTGCACTCTAGCCTGTGTGACAGAGCAAGATTCTATCTTAAGAAAAACAAATTCTGGTGAATAAGTCTCTTTTAACTAATCCTGTCTAAAATGGATGATGGCTAATAAAACAATATGGCGTGGCTGGAACTCTAGCTCTAGGGTGGTCTCCAAAGAGGACACTCAAGCATTCTCTGAGCAGCACGGGGCTGTGTCCTGGTAGCAGCCTGAAGGGGTGACAGTGGAGCACAGTGTTCATTTTCATTTCTCAATTTTGACATATTTACTGGAAAAATTAATCCCCAGCCACCTCACATGACAGTACATAATTTTTTTTTTTTTTTGAGATGGAGTCTCACTCTGTCGCCTAGGCTGGAGTGCAGTGTTGCAATCATCTTGGCTCACTGCAGCCTCAACCTCCTGGATTCAAGCAATTCTCATGCCTCAGCCTCCCAAGTGGCTGGGATTACAGGCACCCACCACCACACCTGGCTAATTTTTGTATTTTTGGTAGAAATGGGGTTTTGCCATGTTGGCCAGGCTGGTCTGGAACTCCTGGCCTCAAGTGATTCGCCCACCTCAGCCTCCCAAAGTGCTGGGATTACAGGCGTGAGCCACTACGCCTGGCCCTGGAGTACATAATTTTAATAAGTAACATTTGCAGTGTCTTTTTTTCCCTCCCTTTTTATGGATAGACTTTTCTGGTTATTGAGATCTCATACCCCTTTATGATACATTATTTGAGTAGAGGGTTTAAAGAATTGAGATACTTGTTTTCTTATGTTAACATGTCAAGAAAGAAGTTGTTTCATAACTTAGGTCCTGCCTTGGACAAAATACACCCTTACTGTCTGCTCTGTGTTTCTTGGTATGTTCAGAAGAGGATTTGAACTTTTGCAGGTTGGCTAACAGATATGGAGGGTCCTTAGAGCTCTCCTGTTTCTAACCAAATCTTCACCCCACCTATTAAGTAGAAAGCCTTTTCATGGAAGGGCTGTGATTGGTTCTTGGAACTGGTCCCCTCACAGAATTTCCATTCGATTTTCCTCAGGGTCACGCCCTGCTTTAGAGGTTGCTTAGGTTAAGCTCTCCAATTAATTTTAGCAGGCAACTCGAGAGTTTTGCAACTCAAAGTAGGCACACCTTCCTTCCTGAATGACTTTTATTTGTTCCTTTTTCAGGCTGTGAAACTAAATCCACAACCTTTGGAGACCCAGGAACACCCTCCAATCTCTGTGTGTTTTGTAAACATCACTGGAGGGTCTTCTACGTGAGCAATTGGATTGTCATCAGCCCTGCCTGTTTTGCACCTGGGAAGTGCCCTGGTCTTACTTGGGTCCAAATTGTTGGCTTTCACTTTTGACCCTAAGCATCTGAAGCCATGGGCCACACACGGAGACAGGGAACATCACCATCCAAGTGTCCACACCTCAATTTCTTTCAGCTCTTGGTGCTGGCTGGTCTTTCTCACTTCTGTTCAGGTAAGCAACTTTCAGGAACTTAACTGAGTCAACTGCTACAGGGTTAAGAGAAAGGACATGGGGTTCTCTGAGCTGCTCCCTTCTATTATCCTATAAGCCGGAAGGAACCTTCAGGGTGTTTTCAGAAGATTTTAAAGATTAGAAGACTGTGGTCCAAAGAGGTTAAAGGACCTGCCTATCATCACACAGCAAGTTAGCAACCAAGTTAACTCAAGAACCCAGGCCTTCAAGGAAGCGTGGAAGGGACAGTGTTATTTTAACAAAACCATACAGCCGATTCATAATGGTGTCTTCCATGAATATTAGATGCTCATTTACATTTTGTGATGTGCCAATACTGGCCTCGGAGTCTAGTCCCAAACTATGTTTTCATGATACAGCTCAGCGAAAGTGTCCTGCTTCTAAAATTGAACAATGGTGATCTTCTTTCCAATCTGAAGGCGGGAGAGTAGTTGAGGACAATTCCTCTTAATGACATTCATCTTCTTAACCTTTTTAAGTTCCTCTTAATACATTAATCTTATTTGTTCTGCTTTGGATGCTGAGATCTTTTTTCAACATTGGCATCTGACTTTAAGTGGTATCAGATTTAACACAAAATTATGTTTTTAGTTATTTTTAATCTGCCACATAGGTATTACATATAGGTCCTGAAAGTAATAATTTGACTTCTAGAGGCTTTTGTTCCTGCTCAGGTGATCTTAAGAGTGCTGAACTTTTGGGACTGTCAAGAAGGGTGAGGCTTGTCCCTGCTGGCAGGATGGTTCTGATTTTTTTTTTTTTAAGTCAGAAAACAAAAGATCTGTTTTCTAGTGAGCAGCATACTTCCCAGTTTCCCAAAAATAAAGAAGTTTGGGCTCCAGCATGATTTGCCAGTCTGCAAAGACCCGACTATTAAGGGTCCTTGTCTTAAAAACTTCTCACGTAAAGTACTGCCTAGAATATCAGAAGTGTGAGAGAGAGGTAGAGGGAAGAGAAGAGGAGGTGGGGGCACACAGATTACTTGACTGCGATGGTGGTCATTTAAAATTTTCTGTCCAGAGCTATTTTACATTGTTTCAGAACCAAGAGAACCATGGCCTACATTTCACAATTTACACCTCAGGTTTTTTATATATTTGACAGTTACATTACATTTCCAACAGTTACAATTTCCTTCTGGGGAGTTGGGGAAGCATTCCCAAACTAGTCTTCCGGGGAGTACAGAGGAGTTTAAAATATTTAGAAGGAAATTTGTACAGGCTTCCCAGAAATAAGGGGGGCAGGGAGGGGTAGAGACAGAAAGAGGGAGAACAATTAAAAAAGTAAAAGAGGACATAAAATAAAAATTAAAACCCAGACTTTAGAAATTGTACAAGGAAAATTAGGGTCAGAGGTAAATGGAAAGAGATCTTTGAGCTAAAGAAAGATGTTTAGGAAAGCACCTTGTTCTCCAGCTACATCCTGGTTTTACTGCTGCTGTGACTGAGTCAATGAAGCACCTACTGTGCGCCAGGTGGGCCATAAAAGTTGAGGCCAGGATTCCTGCACTCAAAGAGGTCTGCATATGTTAGTTGGGGAAATGCAAAGCTAACCCATGTAGAACAAGCAAAGAGCAATGAAATGCTCCTGATTGTAGGAGCCCAAGATCTGGGAAAGTGGGTAACAGACTGGGCTGCAGGAAGGAGGGCAGGCTTTACAGAGGCAGATGGATGATGGAGAGAGAATTCTGGTCAGGGCAACAGCCTGGACAAAGGCACAAAGGTAAGGATGAGGCTGGCACAGGTGTTCATTCTTTTGTTTAATCATTTATTAATTCAACAAACATGAGCATCTCCTAAAACCAAGAGACTTTTCTTGGTCCTGGGGACATGGCTCTTGCATTTGTGAAATTTACTATCATTGGAAAGAGGAAAAGTAATCCAATAGCCACTCAAATGAATGTGTTAAAGCGCGGCCAACAAACAAAGCCACGTGCTTTGAAGGCAGGGCACAGGCACTGCCTGAGGAAGTGCTGTCTTCCTCTGCCAGCAAGGAGGGGCAGTGAGCTGGGAAGTAGCAGAGGAGGGACTGGCCCAGTGAGCAAGAACCGGACCCTGCAGCACTTGTGAGTTATAGTCATGAATCCGCATGTTATTCAGGAAGCTGGAAGGGCTTTACCCAGGAGAGTGGTGTGGTCTACCCCAGTTCTGTTCACTCTTTACACATACCAGTAGCCTGGGGGTTTTGCTAAATTGCAGTTTTTAGCACAGGGAATTTTTTAGAGAAGTGAATCTATTTTGCATAATACTGTAATGATAGATATAAGTCATTATAAATTTGCCCAAATCCATAGAATATGCAATACCAGGAGTGACCCCTATCGTGAACTCTAGATTTGGGGTGGTAATGATGTGTTAATGTAGGTTCATTGATTGTAACAAGTGTACTGCCCTGGTGCAGGATGTAGACAGTGGCGGAAGCTGTGAATATGTGGGGAGAAGGTATATGGAAATCCTCTGTACTTTACATTCAATTTTTCAATGAACCTAAAGCAGCTCTAAAAAATAAAGTCTATACAGTTTTTTAAATGCTGTTTCTGCTTAGGTGGGTCTGGGATGGGGCCCGAGATTCTGCATTTCTAAGAAGCACCTAGGTGATGCTGATGCTGCTCCACCATACACTTTGAGTTTCAGTAGTAAAGGTGTAAATAACTTTAAAAGGAAAAAAGTGTTACTGAAGAACAGAGTGGCTTGTAGGGCAGCCACAGTGACTGTGCAAAACCTATTAGGAGGTTATTTCAGTAACTTACAGTAACTGATGATGTCTTTAATGAAAAGAATTGGATCAGAAGGAAGTTGATGGATTGGAGAGTGTGTACCATGTAAAATTAGTGAGGACTGCTCAACGGGAGTGTAGGTGTGAGCTGTGCATGGTCCGTGGGAGGTGAGATTCAGTGAACACAGTGGAGTAGGATTATAGAGGGCTTTATTCAGGGCAGAGATTTGCCACACTAGGCCTTCCTCTCCTGCCACACCATGGCAGAGGTGTTCCCCCTCTCCTCCTGCCCAGCCACTGATGCCCAGGGGAAGGGACTCCTCTTTCATGCACAGGGTGGAACCAGCCAGGCTCCTCTCCCCCTCTAGGCCTGCAGGCACTGTCTATGGAGGCAGAAACGCCTGACTTTATAGTCCAGCAACTGGTGGCAGTAAGGCAGAGGCTCTAACAGGGCAGCCCTCAGAGGGACCAATGTGGGCAGCTTTTCCTTCAGAGCTGGAGTCCTTTAAGAGAGGGTCAGGTCTAAGGAGAGGGGAAAGGCCTCCTGTAGGAGGAGGCAAGAGATGTAGGAAAAGCATTGCCTATAAGTTTATAGTCTGAGAACTCAGAGCTAGGAGAAAAGAGAATACCCCAAAGTGCCACCATTCACAGAACACATCCTCCTCTCCCCGCAACACACACCGCTATGCTGCTGGCCCAGGGGTCCCATGAGCAGTGATTGTTGCCATCATCACCCTGACAACAGCTGTTCAAGTCCCTGAGCATTTTAAGGATATAAATACTGTTTAGAAAGAGAAAAAGTAAGGATCAGATGGTACAGAGTATATGAGCAGGGTCTAAACAGGGGGAAAAGTCAGGAACAGTGAACACCAGGAGACACAGGTCTCAAGCCTGTGGCTGCCAGAGGCAGCTCTGACTGTCTCCTTTGTGTGGCTAGCACCTAGCCCAGGGCTGACACCAGCCCTGTCGGTGCTAGTTCACCTAATCAAACATTTAGAGGGGGGTCACTCCTGTTGGAAGAGTGTGCACAAACCAGGAACGGTAAAATCTCCAGGTGGTGAGACAATAGGTGACTTTCACGCTTTTCTATATCTTCCATTCTTTCTAAGAATGTTTATTTCGTAGTCAGGGAAAATGTTTATTTAAAAAGCACACTTGTGTTTCCAGGGAGATCATGTATGTCCCGTCATTTGGTGAGTTAAAAGATGTTGTGTCAACTGCTTCTCTCCCTTCTCCACCAGCAGTGGTGATGCAGCTCCCAGACCCCTGCGAGGGCAGCCTCTCTAACGGCTGCTGAGGTTGAACTCCCTGGGAGGGGCACTGCAGACTGGCCACTGCATCCTCCAGGCCTCCAGGCTGCATGGAGAGGGTGGGGAAGACTCAGGTCTTCCTAGTATGGTTTCTTTTTTTCCCTTCATGTTTTATTTGCAATGACATAAAATTCAACGTTTTAAAGTATACAATTCAGCCAGGCACGGTGGCTCACTTCTGTAATCCCAGCATTTTGGGAGGCCGAGGTGGGTGGATCACCTGAGGTCAGGAGTTTGAGACCAGCCTGGCCAACATGGTAAAACCCTGTCTCTACTAAAAATGCAAAAATTAACCACACAAGGTGGCCCGTGCCTTTAATCCTAGCTACTCAGGAGGCTGAGGCAGGAGAATCTTTTGAACCCTGGAGGCGGGGGTTGCTGTGAGCCAAGATCATGCCACTGCACTCCAGCATGGGCAACAGAGCGAGACTCTGCCTCAGTAAATAAATAAATAAATAAATAAATAAATAAATAAATAAATAAATAAATAAAGTGTACAATTCAGTGGGTTTTAGTATATTTGCAATGTTGTGAAACCACCATCACTATCGAATTCCAGAACGAAATGTTCTGGATGATGATGGAAATCATCACCCCAGAAAGAAACCTGCACCTATTTGCAGCTACTCCTCATTCCCCTGTACCCCATCTCCTCGTAACCACTAATTTACTCTCTGTCTCTATGAATTTGCCTGTTCTAGACATTTCTTTTCTCTTCCTTTTTTTCCAGAATCCAGGTAAGAAAGAATATTCTGGACATTTCTTACGATATGTGGCGTTTCGTGACTATTTTCTTTCACTGAGCATTATGTCTTTCAGGTTCATCCATGTTGCGTATGTCTTAGTACTCCATTCGCTTTTACGGCCAAATAATATTCTGAAATAATATTCTGTTGTAGATTGAGATCTATTTTTTCTTTTTGTAGTGATGGGGTTTTTGCTATGTTGCCTAGGCTGGTTTCGATCTCCTGGGCTCAAGCAATCCACCCGCCTTGGCCAGCTCCCAAAGTGCTGGGATTACGGGTGCCTGGCCTAGATTGAGCCCTTGAGAGGTCCTTTTTTTTTTTTTTTTTTTTTTTTTGAGACAGAGTCTTGCTCTGTCGCCCAAGCTGGAGTGCAGTGGCACAATCTCTGGCTCACAGCAAGCTCCACCTCCCGGCTTCACGCCATTCTCCTGCCTCAGCCTCCCGAGTAGCTGGGACTACAGCTCGTAAAAGTCCTCCACACAAAAATCAGCCCGCCACCGCGCCTGGCTAATTTATTTTTTTTTGTATTTTTAGTAGAGACGGGGTTTCACCGTATTAGCCAGGATGATCTTCAAGCTCCTGATCCGCCTGCCTCGGCCTCCCAAAGTGCTGGGATTACAGGCGTGAGCCACCACGCCCGGCCGAGAGGTCCATTATTTGTCTAAAACTCTTGGTCTCTACTCTTGTTGGCAAATAGCTTCCTCTCCTGTGTGCCTAGCAGTCCAGAGTTGAAGTGGTCAGAGCAGGAGGGTGGCCAAGGGGTCAGGAGAGGCAGAGGCTGAGGCCAGCAGTGTTGAGTGTCCCTGTTGTGCCCTACAGGTGGGCAGTTTCCATGCATTCGCCAGAAGGCGAGCAGCGTTGCCGTCCATCTCTGCCTTCTCTCCGCCTCCTTTCACAGCCTCTGGCCCTTTCTGACTGCTGCTGGGTAGAGGTGCAGGAGGGGCTCCCCATGCCAGCTATGGGCACTGAACTCAGTTCAAGAATCAGCCAGTTACCATGG
Organism: Gorilla gorilla gorilla; assembly: GCF_029281585.2. Classification (NCBI taxonomy): domain Eukaryota; kingdom Metazoa; phylum Chordata; class Mammalia; order Primates; family Hominidae; genus Gorilla; species Gorilla gorilla. The sequence goes on along the minus strand of NC_086017.1, from coordinate 130,409,090 downwards.
TGATGCTGGTCCTATGGGGGTGTGGTTCAGCAAAGCAGGCTGTTGTGCATGAGAAAGAACAGCCCCATTAAAAATCTGTAGAGCATTCTAAAGTTAAGAAAGCACTTTACATCTGGTATCCTGTGATCGCTGTGATAATTATGTGAAGCAGGGAAGATAGTTATCTCGGTCTGTTTTGTGCTGCTATAACAGAATACCTGACATTGGGTAATTTAGAAAGAACAGAGATTTATTTCTTACTGTTCTGGAGGCTGGGAAGTCCAAGATCAAGGGGCTCACATCTGATGAGGACCTTCTTGCTGCATCATCCCATGGCAGAGGATAGAAAGGCAGGAGAGCACGCCCAAGACAGAGTAGGAAGGAGGCCAAAACCATCCTTTATAAGGAAGCCACTCCTGCTGTAGTGAACCCACTCCCAAGAAAATGGCATTAATCCATCCATGATGGCAGAGTCTCCATGACCTAATCACCTTTTAACAGTCCCAATTCTCAACACTGTTGCACCCGGAATTAAATTTCCAACACAAAACCTTTAGGGGACACATTCAAATCATAACAATAGTATTATGACTGTTTTACAGAGATGGAACCTGAAGCCCAGAGAGGTTACCCAGCTTGCTCAAGGTTATGATTCTAATACACAGTGGATGGAGCCAGACCTCATTTCCTCATGCCTAGACATGCATTCAGCAAGTATTTACTGAGCACCTACTATGGGCCAGGCCCTGTTCTAGACACTGCAGATATGGCAGTGAACAAAGGAGGAAGCCTCTGCTCCATAGCTCCATACGTAATTATGTATCACATATACCTGTAAATATACATCACAGTTGTAAAAATATATATCAGCTGGAGACAAGCCTGAAGAGAAACAAATCAGGCAAAGAGACTAAAGAGTAGCAGGATGGAGGGGGGCAGGGAGGATGGCGCTGTTCAAGGAGAGTCAGGGAAGGCCTCTTTGACAAGGGGCCACGATAGTAGATGTGAGCAAAGTGGGACCTGAACTGTGTGGATCTCTGGGGAAGACACTGGCTCCCTCTAATGTCCTAGGTACTGTGGAGGACTTTTATGAGCAGTATCTCATTTTGAATCCTTGCACCCACTGGGTTGGGTAGGTGTTACAATGCCCATTCAAAAATGGCAAAGCAAGCTCAGAAGTTCAACCAGGTTTGAGACAGTAATATTGAGACTTCCAGGCGCTGACTTTCCCCGCCAGTCACTGAAGCAGACAAAATCGTTAGAGACATTTCCGTTTCAACTGCTTTTTGTCCGTGTGTGATGGAGTCCCTAAAACAGACAAAACTGATATAAATTTGTTGGGCAAATTTATAATGACTGTTTTCTGTCTCTGTGTGGTGGAATCCCGAAAACTGGGTTCCTGTGTGAATTTCCAAATTGTTCAGAAGATTTTGGGTTCCTCTTTTTAGTCCTGTTCTTCCTCACTCTTCTCCTCAGAAGGCTGGACAAAAATTCCTCAGAAGCCATCACCGAAATTAGATAGTCTCTCTTTCAGCTATGCTTTCACTTTTGCTAACATCACCACATACCAAAATCAGTGATAAATATTGGATTCTTTTTGGCTGGGAACGAATAGTTCGGTGGGGAAAGACCCTATTATTGGGAGGCCCAGACAAGTGAGTTGCTGTCTGTCTGGCCCATAGCAAAACCAGAGTGCTATATATCTGACATAACCCTTGAGTGAAACGAAAGGTAAGAGTTGGCAGTGGGAGGAGGGAGAAAGAAAAATGGAAACTCTTACAGAAGACCTGCTATGTCCTTGGGACTTTTTATTTATATCATTTAATTGAACTGAATTTTCCAGTGATCCCAAGGGGTAGGTGTCATACCTATTTAGAGATGAAGAAACAGATGAAACAGCAAGTGGCTGAGCTGGGACTAGAATCCAAGTCAATGGAGATGGATAGCCCATGTTCCTTCTACGTCTCATTTTGCTTTCCTTGCAACACTAGGAGTGTCTGGGTTGTCATTTGATCTTTAGCTAATATAGCTTCACTTTGAAATATGCTCCCTTCAAGTATGTCTTTTTATTTCTTCCTTTCTTTCAGTTATATTCCCTAAAGCAGGGACTGGCAACATTCCACACAATTGCTGAAGAGGTGCCTGGACCTTTCTGCATTACCTCACTTTGCTATGCAAATACCCACCATCACAAAACTCTCTTGTTCAGTGCTGTGGTGGGGCCGTATCCAGTCTGACAGAGGCCTGAGAATGGCTGGTGAGATGGAAAGGTGCTAGTGCCCCATGATCCTGCTATCTAAGAAGAGAGAGGGCTTGGAAATGAAGTCCCTAGACATGGGTCTCCCTAAGGGGATCTGTGTGGCTCCAGGGGATACAGGGCCCAGAAGGCACAGTACGACAGCACTGGGCAGGGGGCACTGGGGCCTTAGAGGGATGCTGCTTTTAGGTCCTACAAGAGCCTAGGAAGAATGACCATGCCTTCTAAACCAAAAATCAGAAAATACAGCCTGCTGAGGAATTTTGGTGCTATTGACACAGAGACTAGTTTAGATATTGATATGCCGATATTTCTTGGCTATGTGGATGGAGAAATGAACAGAATATTTTAAATAAAAACTCTTTTAGCAAATCCAGGCTGGAGGGTAATTGTATGGCATGGACTGCAGATAGCCAAAGAGATAAAGGCAGGATATAGGATCCATTTAGGGTACCTGAAGATGGTAGAAATAGTCCAAAGGTATAAGCATGGGAGTCATTTCAGCCTGGAACCATGGGATCAATCAGGCCTGGAAAGAAAGGGACTCTGTTTCTTATTTATTTATTTATTTATTTTGAGACGGAGTCTCACTCTGTCACCCAAGCTGGAGTGCAGTGGTGTGATCTTGGCTCACTGCAACCTCTGCCTCCCAGGTTCAAGTGAGTCTCCTGCCTCAGCCTCCTAAGTAGCTGGGATTACAGGTGTGTCCCAACATGCCCGGCTAATTTTTTTGTATTTTTAGTAGAGATGGGGTTTCGCCATGTTGACCAGGCTGGTCTCAAACTCCTGACCTCGTGATCTGCCCACCTCAGCCTCCCAAAGTGCTGGGATTACAGGCTTGAGCCATGATGCCTGGCCTGGGACTCTGTTTCTCATAGCAAAAGGGCTCAGTGGTAGGGCTGGATTGGGGTGGGTGGGGACAGTGTTGGCTTAACTTACTGACTGTGGCCTAAAACTGAAGAAATCGGTAAACAAGAAGAATGGCCCTAAAAGCCTGGGCCAGAAAGAAAAAAATGTGTAAAGCTGGGGCAGTTTCTTTTCCTCAGCTCAGTTTCCTCATTTGTAAGATAAGGCCATGAGAATGAATGATCATGGAAGTCCCTTCCAGATCTCACATTCCTTACTATGACTTTCATATCCCCTGGGGCTGAGCACATTGTTTAACCCATGGTTGGCACTTATATTCAGGTCTTTTCAGGGGACCAGTGGACTTTCTCGCTCACTAGGGATCCCTGTCTCTGTTCCCAACTCCTGGCCCATAGGCATCTGGCTATATACATAAGACAAGCAGGTGCCTTTCCATATTTCTGAATGCTCACGATGTCTCGTCATGCTAGGCGTGGTGGCTCACACTTGTAATCCCAGCATTTTGGGAGGCTGAGGTGGGAGGATCACCTGAGATCAGGAGTTTGAGACCAGCCTGGCAAACGTGGTGGAAACCCTGTCTCTACTAAAAATACAAAAATTAGCTGGGCATGATGGCGGGCGCCTGTAATCCCAGCTACTCAGGAGGCTGAGGCAGGAGAACTGCTTGAACCTGGGGGTGGAGGTTGCAGTGAGCTGAGATAGCGCCACTTCACTCCAGCCTGGGCAAAAGAACAAGACTCCGTCTCAAAAAAAAAAAAAAAAAAAGAAAAAGAAAAAAGAAAGAAAGATGTGTCGTCTTATGGAGATGCAGGGAAGGGGAAGATTCTGGATAACTCTTGAAAGATAACGTCACTGGAAGAGCTTTACCCATTTGGTGGGGTGTTGAACTGGATGTAGGAGCAGCACACAGTGGTATGTGTAGGTGGAAAAATAAGGCAATTTGCTTGTCAGTATATCAATAGTTATATCAAAGGTGTAAGGTGGCTGCTAATATATTGAATTCAACTTTAGGCTGCAAACATAGATTTAGGTAAAGGAAGTGACAACCCGGTTCTACTCTGAGCCAATCACACAGTGGATGTCTGGAATGCTAGATTTAGTGACTTTGCTCTCTCAAAAAAATATACACACAAATCAAACTGTGTAGTGAGGAAAGTGAGGGTACTCACTTTCAGTACATCAATAAGGAACAGGGGCAGATGGGAACCTGCAGAACTGTCTGAGAGAGGATATAAGTATCCTCAGATATCTGCAAGTCTTGTTACATAAGAAGAATGAGATGTGTTTTGTAATGCATGTAGAAGCTAGAGGGAAACAGACTTCAACATAAAGCAAAGCAAAACTTCCTCAGTCAAATTGTCCAAAGACGAAATCAAAAGCCTTAGAAGTTAGTAAATTCCCCACCCCCTTGGAGAAAGGAGAATGGGATTCATATTTGGTGTGGGTCTAGGCATTGAATTACAGTATGTGCTTGCCATAAATTATCTCATTTAATCTTCATAATAACCAATGTGAAGACTGGGGTTCAGAGAAGTAAAGTAAGTTGCTTAAGGTCACACAACTACTGTGGATTTTATTGAATGAAAAAAGCCCATGTTCTTTCTATACCAACAACCAGGAGCCTCTAGGCAAGGATGTTAGCAGGGTGCACTTAGTCATGGTTGCCTTTAAGGTAGGTAGAGAAGTAGGCAGTCCTGAGAGCTTTAAATCCTAAGTCACTCAAGTGAAAAGGGGAGGAATCAGGATGTGTATTAAGGTGACAGATGAAGGTTTTATTCCTGTGCCACACCACTGAAGTCACATGAAATGGATTGTCTTTAGCTCACTTAATCTGGATAAAATTTATTCTTAGATTTTTCCCACGGTTAAATGCAGTTCTGTAGTTTAAATGAATGCGTGTACATGTGCATATCTGTGTGTGTGTGTGTGTGTGTGTGTGTGTGTGTGTGTGTGTGTGTGTTGTTGCATCACGTGATTGTGGGGAGAGGGGCTGTAGGAGAAACGCAAGGGAAAAGGCAGTGAGCATCAGAGACTAGGTCTTTACAGTGAAATTCTTCCTTATTTCTCAAGGCAGTAGTAGCTGAAAATTACCTAATCAAGTGACCAGGCAACAGAGCCAAGAAGGAGGCCTTCTGTAAGTGAGAATTCATGAATAATGAAGACTGATTATATTCCCTACCTATTTAAAGTATGGCCCTCTTTTTTCTTCTTAGTTGACCTCATCTCCCTCCCTTATTCTTCGTCATGACTGCAGAATCATAGGCCCTTGGAATCTCAGGCTGACCTGCCCTGTCCTAGACTTCCTGAACCTCTCAATCTCTCAGTTGTCTCAGCTGCAAAATGGAGAAAATAATACATATCTTGTGGGATTGCTGGGGGATTAAATGACATAGCACCTGTCCCCTCCATAGAGCCACCACAGAGGAAGCAAAAAAAGGAAATAGTATGAAGAGTAATTCAATATAGGCTATCTAGACAGAGGTGGGCAGCAGCACCTTGCCCTCCTCCACCACCACTGTACCCAGAACCTTAGTCAGGACTGACTTCTCTTGGGGGTGGTATTGTGTTAGGTAAACCAAATAAGAAGTAATAGGACTAAAAATTGCCTGCTGTGAGAGAAGGCTCATATGCTCCTAAATCTTGCATGTCATTGGAAAATTCTCAAGAAAAAGGAAGGGGATAGGTTATGTTATAATGATTGGTCCATGAGTCTGATTTTAGTGATTTGTCTTCATTGTTTTCAAAACCAAATTTTTATGCAATCACATTTAGTTTTTCTAGATAGTGACTTCCAAAACCTTTAACAAGCATTGCGGGTGCAACTGCTATAGAAAACACTATTGAGGTTCCTCAGAAAATTAAAAATAGAACTACCATATGACCCCAAAATTCCATATATCCATAAGAATTGAAAGCAGGGTCTTGAAGAGATATTTGCACACCCATGTTCATAGCAGCACAGTAGCCAGGAGGTGGGAAGCAAGCCAAATGTCCATCTACAGATGAATGGGCAAACAAACTGTGGGGTATGTGTGTGTGTGTAATATTATTCATTATCCTTATGATCATATCATTACCATTCCAAAGGAAGGAAATCCTATCATATGCTACAACGTGAATGAAACTTGAGTGCATCATGCTAAGTGAAATAAGCCAATCATAAACAGGCTGTTACTGTATGATTCTATTTCTATGAGATATTTAAAGTAGCCAAATTCATACAAACAAACAGAATGGCAATTGCCAGAGGCTGAGGGGAGAGGGGGAAAGGGGAGTTGTTTAATGGGCATAGAGTTTCAGATTTGCAAAATGAAAATTTCCAGAGATCTGTTTCACAACAATGTGAATATACTTAACATTACTGAACTGTACACTTAAAAATCAATAAGATGATAAATTTTATGTTATTTTATGTGTTTGTTTGTTTGTTTGTTTGGAGATGGAGTTTTGCTCTTGTTGCCCAGGCTGGGGTGCAATCTCAGCTTACTGCAACCTCCGCCTCCTGGGTTCAAGTGATTCTCCTGCCTCAGCCTCCCGAGTAGCTGGGATTACTACACCCGCCACCACACCTGGCTAATTTTTTGTATTTTTAGTAGAGACAGAGTTTCACCATGTTGGCCCGGCTGGTCTTGAACTCCTGACCTCAAGTGATCTGCCTGCCTTGGCCTCCCAAAGTGCTGGGATTACAGGCGTGAGCCACCACGCCCAGCCTGTTGTGTTTTTTACCACAATTTTTAAAAAATGAAGAGAAAAAAAGCATTGGGGACCCCAAAAATCAAACTGGATTGATACTTAGTCACTAGACACAACACCCTAAGTTCTGTTACTGCCGACTTTGGATTCCTGACCGTGCAGGAATCTGTATTTAATAAATATACAATCTTGTTCTGTTTGCCTCTCCATAGGTGTTATCCACGTGACCAAGGAAGTGAAAGAAGTGGCAACGCTGTCCTGTGGTCACAATGTTTCTGTTGAAGAGCTGGCACAAACTCGCATCTACTGGCAAAAGGAGAAGAAAATGGTGCTGACTATGATGTCTGGGGACATGAATATATGGCCCGAGTACAAGAACCGGACCATCTTTGATATCACTAATAACCTCTCCATTGTGATCCTGGCTCTGCGCCCATCTGACGAGGGCACATACGAGTGTGTTGTTCTGAAGTATGAAAAAGACGCTTTCAAGCGGGAACACCTGGCTGAAGTGACGTTATCGGTCAAAGGTTGGTGGGATTTTCTGATTTTACTCTAGGCCGGCAGATTCTTAATGCCCTTAAAGACACATGGCTATTGATTTAGGTGAAAATTTTACCAAAGAGGGATGTATCTCACTTCATTTCTTGGAGTTAAGTCTCTAGTTGTACGATAAACTCTAACTGGTTTCTAAAGATGTCCTGGAAATATCTGTTAATGTGCATTTCTTGTTCTTTGACAATCCAAGTTCATGACAATCATCCTGGGGCACTATAATGACCTAAAGAGCCTCTCAATCACCAAGGGGCATCTTTGATTTGATGTAGCCTTGCTACTAACTGCACTTGACCCAGCAATATATGCCTGTGAAAGTATGCTGAAAAGGTAACGGGGCTGGGTATGGTGGCTTATGCCTGTAATCTCAGCGCTTTGGGAGGCCAAGGCAGGCGGATCACTTGAGGTCATGAGTTCAAGACCAGCCTGGCCAACATGGCGAAACTCCGTCCCTACTAAAAATACAAAAACTAGCCAGATGTGGTGGCGCATTCCTGTAATCCCAGCTACTCTGGAGGCTGAGGCAGAGAATCGCTTGAACCTGGGAGGCGGAGGTTGCAATGAACCAAGATTGCACCACTGCACTCCAGCCTGGGTGACATAGCAAGACTCCATCTCAAAAAAAAAAAAAGAACAATGGAGGCATAAATCTTTTTCAGGTAGTATGTGAATGTCTATTACTATGGCTATCTTACTATTATATTCTAATATTTTCAAAGTGATAATTTACTTATTGCATATTTGAAGCTCTAATCTAGCAGTCAGTCCTGAAAAATTAGATGTTAGAGAATTGGGCCAGGTGCGGTGGCTCAGCACTTTGGGAGGCCAAGGTGGGTGGATGGCTTGAGCTCAGGAGTTTGAGACCAGCCTGCCCAACATGGTGAAACCCTATCTCTACTAAAAATACAAAAATTAGCCAGGGACGTGTTGGCTACTCAGGAGGCTGAGGCAGGAGAATCACTTGAACCTGGGAGGCGGAGGTTGCAGTGAGCAGAGATGGTGCCGCTGCACTCCAGCCTTGGTGACAGAGCAAAGACTGTTTCAAAAAAAAAAAAAAAGCAGACTACAGAGGAGGGTGAGCATTTCCCTACTGGTAGAGACTCTGTCTTAAAAAAAAAAAAGTTAGAGAATTGGATGCATAATTAATTCCTGCCACAAGGAAAAAAACTAATTTATGAATCAAAGCCCTGTTTATGTACCTACTGTGGAAGGCAAGCATTTCTGGTCTCGGAAAGAAAGGACCCTTGCTTTTGTAACCACCCAAGGGGTTTACCTCGCCTGCTGCGTAGATAGAGCCAATTCATCAAGACAGGGGAATTGCCATAGAGAAAGAGTAATTCATGCACAACTGGCTGTGTGGGAGACCGGAGTTTTATCATTACTCAAATCAGTCTCTCCAAGCATCTGGGGAGCAGAGTTTTTAAGGATAACTAGGTGGGTCGGGGGAAGCCAGTGAGCTGGGAGTGCTGATTGGTCAGGGATGATACCATAGGGAGTTGATTGAAGCTGTCTTCTTGCACTGGGTTGGGGGGCCACAAGATCAGATGAGCCAGTTTATTGATCTGGGTGGTGCCAGCTGATCCATCAAGTGCAGGGGCTGCAAAATAGCTCAAGCACTGATCTTAGGAGCAGTTTAGGGAGGGTCAGAATCTCATAGCATCCAGCTTTATGACTCCTAAACCATAATTTCTAATCTTGTGGCTAATGTTAGTCCTACAAAGGCAATCTACTCCTCAGGCAAGAAGGAGGTCTGCTTTGGGAAAGGGCTGTTACCGTCTTTGTTTAAACTATAAACTATAAACTAAGTTTCTACCAAAGTTAGTTCAGCCTACACCCAGGAGTGAACAAAGATAGCTTGGAGGTTAGAAGCAAGATGGAGTCAGTTAAGTTAGATCTCTTTCACTGTCTCAGTCATAATTTTGCAAAGGGAGTTTCACTTTAATCACAGTATAACAGAGGATACTGAAGGAGCCAGAGCCCTTTTTGAGAAATTATAGCCCTGAGCCATTTTCTCACAGTTGAAATTTGAACATATTTCTTTTTCCCCTGGGACTTGAGCCTCTAGTGAAAACCAAACTTCTTACTTAATAAAACATAATGATTAACCTTGATAATAGATAACTTCAGCAGATCCGTAGTGAATTCCTTACTGTTCTTTGTTTTGATCATTAGCTATGAATCTTTACTTGTGACATCCAGATCACACCTCAAGTTTTGGGGAGTAAGCCAAAGTTACATGGAACTATCTTAAACTTCAGTGTTTTCTCTGCTCTTGGATAGAATAAATTATTATATGGTGATGTGATTTGTGGGGTACTAAGAAGTCTACCTCTTCCACGATTTTCACCTGCATTGACTCCTGAAATTCTCATCATCATAGCCATTCCTGCTAGTTTCTCCATTTTGCTCCTAAAAGATCCCTGTTAAAATGAAAATGTGTTTCCTGGGGTGGGGGGTGGGGGGTGGCACCACAAATATGTTAGCCTGTATTAGTTAATTACGTTAGGTACGTAGTCCTCTAATGGACTACCGAGAGAGAAGTAGACTCAGGTCAGGTGAATTTGGATAGAAAGATGAAGAAGAAAATCCAAGAGTGAGAAAAGGAAACATTTCAAGGGGGGCAGGCCCTATTAGCAGATTACCTTAAGAGACCAAGGACAGCTAAGGGGACAATGTGAGATTTCTGGGGTACTCAGAACCAAGGGTGTGTGGGTGGACAAAATCCAGTAAAGGGAAAACAAAAAGGTCACTCGCTTAGTTTTGCTGAGAAGCATTCTGAATTTTCCAATTGAGTCAAAGCAGTGTTTCTCAAATGCTTATAAGCCTATGAGTCATTTGAGGGTCTTGTTAAAAATGCAGATTTAAGTTCAGTAGGTCTGGGGTTTGGATCTGAGATTCTGCACCTCTAACAAGCTCTCAGGTGATACCTGTGCTGCTGTGGAGGACCACAATTTGAGAAGCAAGGAATTAAGCTCTCATTTGGCTAGAGTGACCAGTTATCCTCTTTGCTCAGAACCAAAGGGTTTATTTGGGGCACAAGATTTTTGGTGCTAAAACTGGGAAAGTCTCAGGCAAATAGGACAAGTTGGTTACCCTATATTTGTCTAAGATTGCAAAATGGTAATATAATATCAGCATAGCCATATGAAAACCTCCATTAACTGGCATGTTTGAGAACTAGCTACATTAGTTAACAGCTTAACTAGGTTAATGGATTTTTCCTCCTAAAACGTGTGCACCTATTCCTTTCCTCGTAAGACATTCTTACCCTTTCCTATTAAGAGTGGTAAAAATTGGGTTAACTAATTAAAATGAGATACAAAGGTCACAGTCTTACAACGTCTTTGATTGTTCACAATCTCACAAGACCTTAGGAGTAGTTACCCTAAACAGATCACCTTAGAAAAAAGGTGGGAGATGGAGTTTAGGCTGTTCTAAGCCAAGAAAGATTTTGAAACTTTTTTTTTTTGGAGATGGAGTCTCTTACTCTGTCACGCAGGCTAGAGTGCAGTGGCGTGATCTGGGGTCACTGCAGCCTCTGCCTCCTGGGTTCAAGCGATTCTCCTGTCTCAGCCTCCGAACTAGCTGGGACTACAGGCATGTGCCATCATGCCTGGCTAATTTTTTATTTTTAGTAGAGACAAGGTTTCACTATGTTCTCCAGGGTGGTCTCAAACTCCTGACCTCAAGCGATCCTCCTGCCTTGACCTCCCAAAGTGCTAGGATTACAGGCATGAGCCAGCACGCCTGGCCTTGAAAAGATTTTTAATACAGTTCCTGGTATGAGTGGCATTCCTGTAGTTTATTTCCCAGAAAAGCAGAGCACAGAAATGAACATGAATCATATTAATAATTTAGGATATGAGTTTTTGGATTTGTTATTCCTAGTTATAACACAAAACATACTGATGTTATAAGAAACACAGAATATTCTAGATATCAGCTGCCTGTGTCATGAGTCGATCTTATAGGATAAATTAATAAGTGGGAAATAACAATGCCAACTAAAAGTGGCTCAGGAACATATCAAACTTCATTTAGGGACAGGGTTCATTGAAAAAAAAAAAAAAGGTAACTTCACCTCCAACCAAATCCAACTTTTCCTCTTTCCTGGCAATTATCATCATTTGTCATGGCTTCCCTTTATCCTCATTATTGTGGGTGCCACAAGGCATTCCTGGAAGTGTTTGCCTGGCAACCTGATTTAAATGAGGGGGTTTACCTAAGAGAGGATAAATTCAAGACCCACTTAAATACAGCTATCATTGGCTGGGTGTGGTGGCTCACGCCTGTAATCCCAGCACTTTGGGAGGCCGAGGCTGGTGGATCACGAGGTCAGGAGATTGAGACCATCCTGGCTAACACAGTGAAACCCCATCTCTATTAAAAATACAAGAAATTAGATGGGCGTGGTGGTGGGCTCCTGTAGTCCCAGCTACTCTGGAGGCTGAGGCAGGAGAATCACTTGAACCCGGGAGGCGGAGGTTGCAGTAAGCCAAGATGGTGCCACTGCACTCCAGCCTGGGCAACAGAGTGAGACTATTTAGTTTCCTGTGTGTCAGGCTCTGTGCTAAGTGATTTCTATGAATGATGTCATTTAATTCTTACAACCCTGGGTATTAGTGTCCCTATCTTATAGATGAGCAAACTAAGACTAAAGGTGGGTAAGTTATTGACCCAGGGTCACAAGGCAGAACTGGTTTTAAAACCTGCTTTTGATGACCATATGCTACATGACATCTCTGTGGGGCTCAGAATTCTGAAAAGAAAGCTAACTCTATGGGGAGATTGAATCCCTACATTCATGCTAAGAAGCTAAACTCTTTATGTGTAAGAATAAGTGACGAAGCCGCTAGGTATCTTTCTCCTATGTTCTCTGCATTTATTTTCCTGTACTTTGTACTTCAGTATCTTATGGGGATCAAATATATAAATGAAACAGTGCCTCAAGGGTCTTGGAGGAATGCTAGGAAGGCCTTCCTGTCCCTTTAAGGCATATCAAAATAGTAAGAAAAACAATAAAGTGTGGTGAATGAGGTTATAGGCTCAATGTTGTAGTTTGGATATAGGTTTTTCTGAGTAAAAGACTACTTTTTTTTTTTTTTAATTTCAACCAGGTATTTAATTGGTCTGGCAACTGCACAATATACAAATTTCTGAAAGGCATCTCCTGTTTGAAAGCTAGCATAGCTTCATCCCAGTAATTAATTCGGACAAATATATAGAACACCAAGAAGTCATAAATTATGCATGGAAGACTCCCAAACCAATTAACAACTAAACTCAATCTATACAGCTTTCTATTTTTCAGGCTTCCATATGCACATTAAATAAATAAACAGCATGTCTACTATCAAAATAATTAAAAAATTCAAATGAATTCAAATAAATTTATTCAAATACATTTCAATGATATTTTCAAATGAAAACATTACTGATGTGGTTCACAGTTTTTCTTCTCACCTAAAATAAAGAGCTTTGCCCATGGTCTCAGGACAGAATAAAGAGAGGGAAAACCCATCCAGAAATAAATATGCACATTAAAAAATACTGGTCATGGGTGTTTTTTCGGGGGGATGGGGTGTTGGTGAGACTCAGTAGAAGCAAAAGCTCATGACTATAGTTCAATGCCTGCCCCCCACTCACACGCACACAATGCCCCCTCAAAAGGCAGGTCACAGGTTTGCAAATTAGGCAGCATTTTCCTTTCTCCAAGATCTCCTCTCCTTGACCAGATTTATGTTTTCTCTCTCCCCATCTAGACCCTTTCCAAACGAAAGTTCTATGTTAGGCAAAGCCTTCTCTATTTATGTATTGAGTTTAGGTAGCCAGAAAGAAAAGGGAAACACAACTTCATGGAGCCCTTACCTGTAACAGACTTAAGAGTCAATGTTCAAAGGATAAGGCCAGAAAGGAGGACATGAGAAACCATTCTCAAGGGCAAAGGGGTAGGCCCCTCATGTAAAAGACGGCCTTTTAAAAAGCAAGGAAATGCTAACCACAAATTTAGGATAGTGATAGTGATTACCTTAGGTAAGGGAAAGAGAGGGACAGGATAGGTGACATCATACCAGCAGATTTACCTAAGTTACTGTCAGTGTTTTCGGTCTCAAGTTGGATGGTGGGTTTTCAGGCGTTCGCTATAGTTTAGCAAATAAATAGATAACATAGAAGAAAGCCACTTGTGTACTTCAAGCATCAGGAAGAAAAGAAGCGAAGAGAAGAAAGGGAAAGGAAAGAAAGAAAGGCAAGGTCAAGAAAAGACAGGCTCTGGTGTCAGACAGATTTGAATTCCGCCATTACTGGTTAGTTATAATTTCTCTAAACCTCAGTTTGATTACTTATAAAATGGAAATTATATTAGGTTAAATCATATGAAATTACTGATCTTTGATCTTTTTAGATCTACAACCTACCTCTCTAGGGTTTCTGTGAGGACAAAATGAGGTAAGGTCCAGACCTAACAAACAAGAGTTCAGTAAACATTGTCTATTATTCTTCTCTTCATCTCTTACAATTGCAAGTACTCTGGCAACATTTATTCACACGAACCTACTTCTTTCTCTAATAAGTGCCCTCCTATCTCCATCAAAAGTGGCAAAGAATTGATATAACCAATTCAAATCAGTTAGTCTTTGGATTATACATAACTATTAATGATTAATGGGAAGTTGCAAATTATATCTCATTTTGTCATCCTTGTTTTGTTTTGTTGTTTTTGAGATGAAGTCTTGCTCTTTTGCCCAGGCTGGAGTGAAGTCGTACGATCTCGGCTAACTGCAATCTCCACCCTCTGGGTTCAAGCCATTCTCTTGTCTCAGCCTCCCGAGTAGCTGGGATTATAGGCACCTGCCACCATGCCTGGTTAATTTATGTATTTTTGGTAGAGATGGGGTTTTGCCATGTTAGCCAGGCTGGTCTCAAACTCCTGACCTCAGGTGTTCCACCTGCCTCGGCCTACCAAAGTGCTGGGATTACAGGAGTGAGCCACTGCACCTGGCCTTTATCAATTCTTATTAAAGCTAGAAAATTATTTAAAAATAAACCTCTACACACATAGGTTTGTAACTATATGTAATTATATATTCTTGTTCTTTCTTTAGCTGACTTCCCTACACCTAGTATATCTGACTTTGAAATTCCAACTTCTAATATTAGAAGGATAATTTGCTCAACCTCTGGAGGTTTTCCAGAGCCTCACCTCTCCTGGTTGGAAAATGGAGAAGAATTAAATGCCATCAACACAACAGTTTCCCAAGATCCTGAAACTGAGCTCTATGCTGTTAGCAGCAAACTGGATTTCAATATGACAACCAACCACAGCTTCATGTGTCTCATCAAGTATGGACATTTAAGAGTGAATCAGACCTTCAACTGGAATACAAGTAAGTGACATTGTTCTGGGGAGTTTCTACTATATCAAATCTAAAAAGACAATATAGTCATGTGTCATTTAATGATGCGGATACATTTTGAGAAATGCATCATTAGGCAATTCTGTCATTGTCTGAACATCAGAGTGTATTTACATAAACCTAGATGGTACAGCCTACTGCACACCTAGGCTACATGGTACAGCCCAGTGCTCTGAGGCTACACACCTGTACAGCATGTTACCATACTGAACACATAGGCAGTTGTAACACAATAAGTATTTGTGTATCTAAGCATATGTAAACATAGGAAAGGTACAGTAAAAATACGGTATTATAATTTTATGGGACTACCATCATATATGCAGAATGCCATTGAAAACGTTACATGGCACATTACTGTAACTCAGCCAGATACATTTTAGAATTGTCGTATTTACTTTGATAGTATTTTATAGTGTTTTTAGATACACAAATGACATGTGCCATTATGACTTATTAAAGTCACTGTGAGACTGGGCACAGTGGCTCATGCCTGTAATCCCAGCACTTTGGGAGGCTGAAGTGGGAGGATCACTTGAGCCCAGGAGTTCAAGACCAGCTGGGAAGCATGAAACCCTGACTCTACAAAACATTTAAAAAATTAGCCAGACTTGGTGGCACACATATGTAGTCCTAGGTACTTGGGAGGGTAAGGTGGGTGGCTTACTTGAGCCCAGGTGTTCAAAGTTGCAGTGAGCTATGATCATGCCACTAGACTCCAGCCTGGGCAACAGAGTGAGACCCTGTCTCTAAAAGAAATAAATAAAATAATTTTAAAAATAAATTTAAAAAATAAAGTCACTGTGCAAGGTGTGATAATGTTACTAATTTTCTTTTTATTTATTTATTTATTTTTTGAGACAGTGTCTTGCCCTGTTGCCCAGGCTGGAGTGCAGTGGCACAATCTCAGCTCACTGCAACCTCCACCTTCCAGGTTCAAGCAATTCTTCTGCCTCAGTCTCCCGAATAGCTGGGATTACAGGCGCCAGCCACCACCCTCGGCTAATTTTTTCTATCTTTAGTGGAAATGGGGTTTCACCATGTTGGTCAGCCTGGTCTCGAACTCCTGACCTCGTGATCCACCCGCCTCAGCCTCCCAAAGTGCTGGGATTACAGGTGTGAGCCACTGCACCCGGCCTTATTTTCTTGTAATAAATATTCTAAAATTTATATATACTAAAAACCATTATCCATCAAGCATTCATCTTAAAAAGTTTTTGTAACAATAGTATTATTGAAAGCATTAAAATTTGCCCTTTGGAACTGCCCTTAGGGATTTGGTGCTTTCTTTTAGGGCATGCCACCCACACGGTTCCATGGTGCCAAACAATTTTTTTTTGTGGGCGAATGTGCTTTTTAAGAACTACTGGTTCATTCTGAACCAAGTCTGGGAAAGGTGAGTGACAAACTCCTTGAAGACAATGCCTGAAAAGAGGTCATTTTGGAGCAAATATTTTACCCTACTGGTAGTAAACTCAGAGAATTCTCTTTCCCCAAGAGGTGAAATCATTTGAAAATATACAATGAAAACGATGGGTTTATATGAATATATACATCTTAGGCCTATAATGGCTTAAGATGGCTTACAGGGTGAACTGAGATGCTCAAAATATTAATACTTGTTTAAATTGTACGGCTGATCATACAGAGGACCACAGGTCTCTCTCCCTACCCCTAGCCCCACTCCCAAGGATAGGTTTTGTGACTGTATAGTAAGAAACAAAACACTGAGTTTGATAATACAGTTGCACATAAGTATATAGCACAATATATACTATATGGCATGTCTTAATTCTTCATGTCTTTACTTGTAGTTGCGAAGTGGATAATTTATTTTAGATGGTCTAGTAATTCATGCTAGTGTATGATTTACTCTAGATCTTTCAGTGTTACAGCAGATTTTTTTTTTTTTTTTTTTTGAGACGGAGTCTCGCTCTGTCACCCAGGCTGGAGTGCAGTGGCGTGATCTTGGCTCACTGCAACCTCGCCTCCCAGGTTGAAGCAATTCTCCTGTCTCAGCCTCCTGTGTAGCTGGGACTACAGGTGCCAGCCACCACACACAGATAATTTTTGTATTTTTAGTAGAGATGGAGTTTCACCACGTTGGTCAGGCTGGTCTCGAACTCTCAACCTTAGGTGATCTGCCCGCCTCAGCCTCCCAAAGTGTGGAGATTACAGGCATGAGCCACCATGCCCGGCTACAGCAGATTCTTTATTTTCCTCAATGAGATAAAATTTCCTGGGAAAATTAGTTCAAATATAAACCAAACTTTGACATGACTATTGATACTCCAAACTTACCAGTCTCAGTCATCTTTTATGTGTTGTAAAAATTTTATTAAAATGAGGCTTCAATCATATAGTTTATTAAGTCTCTATTTTTACTTTCTTGTTATAGCATTATTTAACCAATTTTACATTATTCTGATTGAAGGCAGAAAACAGTAGAGTACTGATTATTAAATCAGTAATACTAGCTTGGATTGCATTTTGACTTGGACATTATTTATATTGGAATATGGATATATGTGACATTCTAAGACAGGGGTTGGCAAATTTTTTTCTGAATAGAGCCAGATAGTAAATATTTTAAGCTTTGCAGTCACAGTCTCTGTTGCAACAACTCAATTCTGCTGGTTGTAGCACAAAAGCAGCCACAGACAAGACATAAATGAATGACATGGCTATGTTCCAACAAAATTTTTCTTTTTTTTTTTTCTTTTTCTTTTCTTTTTTGAGACAGAGTTTCACTCTTGTTGCCCAGGCTGGAGTGCAATGGTGTGGTCTCGGCTCACTGCAACCTCTGCCTCCCAGGTTCAAACGATTCTCCTGCCTCAGCCTCCCAAGTAGCTGGGATTACAGGTGCCTGCCACCACAACTGGCTAATTTATGTATTTTCTTAGTAGAGATGGGGTTTCACCATGTTGGTCAGGCTGGTCTCGAACTCCTGACCTCAGGTGATCCATCTGCCTCAGCCTCTCAAAGCGCTGTGATTACAGGCGTGAGCCACCACACCCAGCCACAAAATTTCATTTTTAAAAACAGGTGCAGGACAGGTTTGGCCCATGTGCTATAGTTTGCTAACAAGGTTTTTGTCTTTGTGGCTGGAGAGCTTTAGGGTATAAATGTCTCAAATCTCATTAATTGGACTGTGTGGGGATTCTTTAGAATAAGATTCAAAAGCAAATAATGCATTTATAGGAGGTCAAGGGCTGACTGCACTAACAAATATACATTAAGTGTATAGTACATAGAAATGTTACAGGTCAGGGTGAGTAAAGCTTTGAGGTGAAAATGTATTAGTCCGTTTTCATGCTGCTGATAAAGACATACCCAAGACTGGGCAACTTACAAAATAAAGAGGTTTAATTAGACTCACAGTTCCACGTGGCTGGGGAGGCCTCACAAATCATGGCAGAAGGCAAGGAGGAGCAAGTCATGTCTTATGTGGATGGCAGCAGCCAAAAAGAGAGCTTGTTATAAGGAAACTCCTGTTTTTAAACTATCAGATCTCATGAGACTCATTAACTATCACAAGGACAGTGCAGGAAAGACTCGCCCCCATAATTCAGTCACCTCCCACTGGGTTCCTCCCATGACATGTGGCAACTGTGGGAGTTATAATTCAAGATGAGATTTGGGTGGGGACACAGCCAAACCATATCAGTAAATAACTGATTTGGAAAAAAAAAAAAAAGCCCAAATGTATTAATTAAGCGGATTGCGCATATGATTCTTTTTAGTGTAGTCCCACCAAATTTGTTTTCCCTTGATAAACTGGAAGGAGATACATCTGAGAGAGTCATACTCGTGGTATCTAATAAGCTACATGTGCAGATGCCCTCACACCGCTGTGTACCTTGGATTCTGGGTCTGCCCCTGTGGGATGTTACCAGGTTTCTAACAGGTGTCACAATAGACCTGGCTTGCTGCTACTGAGGCCTCCCTCTTTCCCTCACACACATACTCTCTCTAGGTTGAATGAGGCTTGTGGATGGGTGTGGAGTGGAAGCCAGGAATGAGCTGAAGCCTGTGAAACTTCTAGACTCCCAGGATAACAGCAATGGCTTGTTATTTTTTGTGTCATTCTAATCTGTAGAGGTCAACTCTGGTAATCACTTGATGTCTCCATTCAATCTGGTGTTTTAGAGAAAAAAGAAAAACCAACTCTCCTGTCTTTAAGTGGTAGGTACACTATGATTAAATAGGTGTTTCAGAATGATTACTGTGACAGCAATGTGCAGGAGTTATTAGAGCCTAGGAAACCTGAGGCAAAGAGACCGGTTTGCAGGCTACTAGGTGGGAGATGAGAAAAATCTCAGCTAAGGCAGTTGCTGCAAGAGATTTGGGAAAAAGCAGTAAGTTCCAGAGATATTCTGAATATAGAACAGAAAATACATGGGAGCCTACTGGGAAGTGAGCACAAAGAAAATACCACATTCTTATTTGGGTAACTAAATGGTATTGTTATTCACTGAAATGGGAGAATACAGGTGGTAGATATGATTTGGAAAGCAGGTAGTAAATTCAGTTTTAATCAGGTGGAGATGCTGGCATCCATCCAATATACAAATTTAGAAATCAGATGGCACTTCTTTTTTTTTTTTTCCCCCTTTGTCTTTTTCTGAGATAGATAGATTCTTACTCTGTCACCCAGGCTGGAGTGCAATCTTGGCTCACTGCAACCTCTGTCTCCCTGGTTCAAGCAATTCTCTTGCTTCAGCCTCCTGAGTACCTGGGATTGGTACTCGCCACCGATAATTTTTTGTACTTTTAGTAGAGACAGGGTTTCACTATGTTGGCCAGGCTGGTCTCGAACTCCTGACCTCAGGTGATCTGCCCACCTTGGCCTCCCAAAGTGCCGGAATTACAGGTGTGAGCCACTGTGCCCAGCCTCAGATGGCATTTCAAATCTCAGGTGTGGAGGATATTACCCAGGAAGACTGGGGCCAGTAAGGGCAAAATGGGACCACAAACAGAACCATGGGAACAACAATAATTAGAGGACAAGAAGAGGAAGAAAAGCCTTCAGAGAAAACTGAGTGCAACAAACAGAAACAGAAGGATGTGGTGTCACAGAAGTTCAAGAAGGAGAAGATTCCAACTGGCTAAATGCTGATGAGAAGTCCAATAAGCAAAAGAATAAAACTAGGCCAGGCGCAGTGGCTCATGCCTGTAATTCCTGTAACTGTGGGAGGCCAAGACAGGAGAATCACCTGAGGTCAGGAGTTCGAGACCAGTCTGGCCAACATGGGGAAACCCCATCTCTACTGAAAATACAAAAATTAGCTGGGTGTGGTGGCACGCCCCTGTAATCCCAGCTACTCGGGAGGCTGAGGCAGGAGAATTCCTTGAACTCGGGAGGCAGAGATTGCAGTGAGCTGAGATCACATCACTGCACTCCAGCCTGGCCTGGGAAACACAGTGAAAGTTCGTCTTAAATAAATAAATAAATAAATAAATAAATAAATAAATAAATAAATAAATAAATAAATAAAACTTACCACTGGGTTTGGTAATCAGAAAAGTAAAAACAGGGATCTTGGACTCCCTGGACCCTCTCTCCAGCCCAGCCTTGCTAGCTCCGCCTGTGGTGCATGCTCCTGCCTCCGACTCAATGGTTTGCAGGAAAAATTTAGATAGCACAACAGTGGCAATTCACAATGAAGAGATCTACTGCAAATCCTACTATGGAAAGAAATATGGGACAAAAGGCTATGGTTATGGCCAGGGTGCTGGCACGCTTAACATGGCGAGAGGCTGGGCATCAAGCCAGAGAGTGTTCAGCCTCACAGGCCTACAACAAATCCAAATGCTTCTAAATTTGCTCAGAAATATGGAGGTGCTGAGAAGTATTCCAGATGTGGGGATTCTGTATATGCTGCCGAGAAGATAATTGGAGCTGGAAAGCCCTGGCACAAAAACTGTTTCTGATGTGCAAAGTGTGGGAAGAGTCTTGAATCAACAACTCTGACTGAAAAAGAAGGTGAAATCTATTGTAAAGGATGCTATGCAAAGAACTTTGGGCCCAAGGGATTTGGCTATGGCCAAGGAGCAGGGGCTCTTGTTCATGCCCAGTAAGGTGTAAACCCAGAACTAAGCATCACACATTGAGAATCTCTTCGTAATCTAGGCACAGATAATCTTTAACACTAAACTACTGTGAAATTCTACCAGCATTGAGTACTGTATATTACCCTGTACTTGGATAGGCTGGCTAACTCATAGTGAGAGAGCACTGTGTCGTATCCTTTTGCTTTATTCACTAGCATTTTTGGGGAACATTTCTTTTATGTTTTAAATAAAACTTCAGCATGAAGAAAAAAAGTAAAAACAATAAGTTAGTAAATATTCATTTATTTGTAAGCCATTTCAGAGAAAGCAGAAAATGAGCTGCTATAATTTGTGTCCCTGCCGTTTTTCCAGATGTTGCTAATGATTCCTCAAAGCAGCTGAAGAATAAATACTGCAGCTGCTGCTCCTGATCTGGAGGGATGGACCCGCAGCACCATATCCACCAACACCTTTCTCCTCCCCACCCTCATTTCCTTGTGCACTTCTTGTGCTCTCTGTGGGACTGAAACTACAGCTGATAACCTTCAGTGCTCTCTTCTAGGATGGTCCCACCTAATACCAAGCCATATCCACACTTAGTTCTTTGCCAGACTTGTTCTGTGTTTCCAGTAGCTAGAGGGTGAAAAACCTGTATCCGAAAGTGAATGCAAAGTGGCTCCTGTAGCTTTAGGGCAGCTACTGTGAGGTAAGGGTGTGTGTGATGTGTATGTGTTGAGAGAGAATATGGTAGGAGAAAGGGAGAAGGCACAAAAGAGCTAGAGAAGGAAAAATAAAGTATACCTAGAACACAACATCAACCAGTTAGTAGTAACACATAGTTATAATCAGCTATAAAAGTGAGATACTACAAGATGGCTTGTAAAAGATTTCCTTAGAATCTTCCTTATGTCAACTTAACTCAGTAAATGCAGACATTCAAAGTATCTTTTTCACTTTTAATATGTGACATCTGAATATTAGTTGCCCACAAGTATGTGCCTGATTGAAGAATTATGCAAGAAAAATGCTAGCAGCTGCATACTGGAGAGCTGACCAGGCAAAGAATACTCCACAGTTGCATCAATAGAAAAGGCACAGAATGAGTATCAGGCAGTAGGAAATACATTACAGCTGACATTATTCTTTTCCCTCCATAGCCAAGCAAGAGCATTTTCCTGATAACCTGCTTCCACCCTGGGCCATTACCTTAATCTCAGTAAATGGAATTTTTGTGATATGCTGCCTGACCTACTGTAAGTACTATCATACCATCATCCTGATCTCAATTCTGGAAGATCAAACTTTATTACCATGGTTCGGCATCTCTCTGAGGTTTTAGCCTATTCGCTTCTCATGTTTACAGCAAGTCTATGGAAACATGAGCATCTCCTTTACTTGTCTCAACAAGTTCTGTTCATTCACTGGACATTTTCCGGACACCTCCTACGTGTGTGGCACTCTACTGGGCACTGGAATTACAAAGACAAGAAGTCACTGCCCTCAAGACACATTCTAGTTTAGTCTGTTTATTTTTTCCCTGACTTTATATATTTTTGGAGACTGGGGTTTGCTAACTAATTTGAAAACGTTTCTGATGCTAAATGATATTCTAATTTTTTTTTAAGGGCTAGTCGATTTGGCAGGTGAGTTGTTACACACTCCTTCGTGAATTCCAACTTCCATGGCCACCATCCTGCTGATATTCTAATTTTGATTTGGAGTTAGAGAAAAGGCAAATTGACAAATTTTGGTGCCAAGAATCATTTTCTTGGAGGAGGGCAAGATGCACTAATACAGTTGAGAAACTACATGGCTACAGGTGATCTCACCAATTCTCAGTTCTTGGGCTGGGTCGGGTGGCTCATGCCTGTAATCCCAGCACTTTGGGAGGCCAAGGCAGGTGGATCACTTAAGGTCAGGTGTTCGAGACCGGCCTGGCCAACATGGTGAAACCCCGTCTCTACTAAAAATACAAAAATTAGCCAGGCATGGTGGCGTGCACCTGTAGTCCTAGCTACTCAGGAGGCTGAAGCAGGAGAATTGCTTGAACCCAGGAACCCAGGAGGCGGAGACTGCAGTGAGCCAAGATCATGCCATTGCACTCCAGCCTGGGTGACAGAGTGAGTCTCCATCTCAAAACACAAACCAATTCTTAGTTCTTTTTTTTTTTTTTTTGAGATGGAGTCTCACTCTGCCACCCAGGCTGGAGTGTATGGCCCGATCTCAGCTCACTGCAGCCTCCGCCTCCCAGGTTCAAGCAATTATCCGGCCTCAGCCTCCTGAGTAGCTGGGACTACAGGTGCGTGCTGCCACGCCTGGCTAATTTTTTTTTGTATTTTTAGTAGAGATGGGGTTTCACCATGTTGGCCAGGATGGTCTTGATCTCCTGACCTCGTGATCCGCCTGCCTTGGCTTCCCAAAGTGCTGGGACTTCTTGTCTTTGGAATTCCAGTGCCTAGTAGAGTGCCACACACATAGGTGTCTGGAAAATGTCCATTTTCTCAGTTCTTTAGAATACATTTTTGGATGAAAGATCAGGAGTGGCTGATGAAAGAAGAGATTTCTAAGATATTTTACCCTATGAATTTACACTTTGGGTGTTAGACATATGCTGCCCTCAATCTCTATGATTAAATGAAGAGGAACTGCTAGTTCTATGGTCCGAAATAAGGCCATAATCACTATGAAGGGGTACCAACCCTTCTTTGAGTAGAAATCATGTACACTGATCAAATAAAATCAGAAGATCAACATCTGCTGATTTTCCCAGGCTTTAGCACCAAAAAAACCCAAAGCTCAGTGAATTCTTTAGAGAGTATGTGCTGTTAACAACTTATCCCAAGGGTAGGATAAAGAGGTCTGGTGGGCTCAAGGATGTTTCTAATACCAACTATCCAGTGTTACCCCTTTAATTCAGGGGTTCTCATCCTCAACATTATTGGCATTTTGGGCAAGATAATTCTTTGTTTTGGAGTGCTGTTCTGTGCACTGTAGGATGTTTAGCAGCTTCCTTAGCCTCTACTCACTACATGCCAGTAGCACCCCTTGCCCGTCGTGACAATCAAAAATATCCCCAAGCATTGCCAAATGTCCCCTTGGCAAAGAGGTGAAGAGGGAGCGTTGTAAATCACCCCTGGTGTAAGAACAATTGCTCCAGTTCTAAGCCAGTCTGAAGCCTTGCTAAAGTAAATATTAATATATGGGCACAATTCAAGGGAAACTTACTTATCAATTTTATTGTTTGTTCTTGTCTCCAAGGCTTTGCCCCAAGATGCAGAGAGAGGAGGAATGAGAGATTGAGAAGGGAAAGTGTACGCCCTGTATAACAGTATCTGCAGAAGCAAGGGGCTGAAAAGATCTGAAGGTAGCCTCCGTTATCTCTTCTGGGATACATGGATCGTGGGGATCATGAGGCATTCTTCTCTTAACAAATTTAAGCTGTTTTACCTACTACCTCACCTTCTTAAAAACCTCTTTCAGATTAAGCTGAACAGTTACAAGATGGCTGGCATCCCTCTCCTTTCTCCCCATATGCAATTTGCTTAATGTAACCTCTTCTTTTGCCATGTTTCCATTCTGCCATCTTGAATTGTCTTGTCAGCCAATTCATTATCTATTAAACACTAATTTGAGTTCATCTTGAATATTCCTGTGGTAACTTCTTATTCTGATCATTCATTTTTCCCTCTGTCTCTCAGTATTGATGGACATGGGTTGGGGTCACTTTGTATTAACACGGTAACATTTTCATTGGTTTCTCTGCCTCTTACTAACAGACTCATCCTACTGACCAATCATGGAGCCAAATTTCACAAAGAATTACTCTGTCATGTCGTTTTCCCACTCAAAAACTCAGAAGAGACCCCACTGCCTACAGAAAAAGCTTCAAAGCTTTTTAACTTTCCACATTCCAGCTGATCTCTTCAGTCTAAATACCCTTGAGTTCTGTCAATTGTTCCTCACATGGCATGGTTTCCAGTGCCTCACATGAATGGGGTAAACGGAACCCAAGACTTTAGATTTGGTCTTAATGACTCTACATACAATGAGATAATTATTATCTGGGGTCTGGAATGTCCATCCTGTTAAGAGAGCCTAACACAGCACTAGCTTTAGTGAGTCACAAATCCCCAGGTATTTTCATGCAAGAGAAACTTACATGGGACATTAGAATCCAAAAGACTGATATCAGGTCCAAGGTAGTTATAAGCCTCCCTAAACAGTTCAGCTTTGACTTGTGAAGGTTAGAGTAACACCAGTATAGGAATTAGTCTACAAAATTATCTTTAAAAATAAAGGAAAGCAAGAATTGTCCTGGGCAGGAGGGGGAAATATAAAGAAAAATGAAAAATAATACCTGACGCTTATACAACAGGTTGTTTTGCAAAAACACTATTTCATCTTAGTCTTATAAAAATCTCTATGAGCAAGATCTATTTCCATTTTATGGGAGAGAAACCAGAGGCTCCCAGAGGTTAAGAGATTTGCTTGAGGTACGGTCATACAGATGAGGAATAAAACCAAGATTCAAACTGGACATCAAGTTCAGGCTCCTTTCCCTACAACCTGGCAGCCTACACATATTTTCCCCCAAGGCAGTGTCTCAACTTCCTATCCTGTTTTTTCATTTCCACTGAATGCTTGCTCACTCCTCAGAATGTCTTTTCCAGGATGTTGCTCTGGCTCAGTTCTGTCATTATCTACAATTTTCTTGACTTTCTATCTAAAAAGTCTTCTGCTCAGTCTGCTGATACTTCAAAATGAAGCCGTGTACCCAATCTTCTACACAAGGCCTTCTGTGGTCATCTTGTCCAGCTCAAGCAGTTCCACCTCTATAGCTCCACCTCTATAGTTCCACATCTCATACCACCAGCATAGGTTGATTTTCATGTACCACATCTTCCTTCTATCCTTTACTGGACTGTATGTAGGTTTATTGAGAAAAGCAACCATGCCTGAGAGCCCCACACATAGAAGAGTGCCTTGATCAAGCATTTGGTCATTTGGTAATAGCTGGTAATAACTAAACATTTGCCTGATCGATATTTCATGTGACAAAAATTGCCAGAGTAGTTTTAAGTTCTCTCATAATTCAGCTTTCCCTTCATATTCTTCAGCTATAAAGGTTACTGTGTATGAGCTGGGAATACCCTTGATCTTGAGATTAAAATGTAAATTAAGAGATTAAAATTAAGATCTTATATTTAAAATATATATATACATATATAATTAAATTATATATACATATATAATTTTAAAAATTATATATGTATAATTTAATATGTAAATAAATTTAAGATGTTTTCCTCCTTTGCCAATATAGGTTTTGATGTAATCATTTCTTTGTTTTCTCAGGTCCCACCTCCATTTGCAATTGACCTCTTCTGGGAACTTCCTCAGATGGACAAGATTACCCCACCTTGCCCTTTACGTATCTGCTCTTAGGTGCTTCTTCACTTCAGTTGCTTTGCAGGAAGTGTCTAGAGGAATATGGTGGGCACAGAAGTAGCTCTGGTGACCTTGATCAAGGGGTTTTGAAATGCAGAATTCTTGAGTTCTGGAAGGGACTTTAGAGAATACCAGTGTTATTAATGACAAAGGCACTGAGGCCCAGGGAGGTGACCCGAATTATAAAGGCCAGCGCCAGAACCCAGATTTCCTAACTCTGGTGCTCTTTCCCTTTATCAGTTTGACTGTGGCCTGTTAACTGGTATATACATACATATGTCAGGCAAAGTGCTGCTGGAAGTAGAATTTGTCCAATAACAGGTCAACTTCAGAGACTATCTGATTTCCTAATGTCAGAGTACAAGATTTTATGCTGCTGTTTACAAAAGCCCAATGTAATGCATAGGAAGTATGGCATGAACATCTTTAGGAGAGTAATGGAAATATTATTGGTGTTTACCCAGTATTCCATTTTTTTCATTGTGTTCTCTACTGCTGCTCTCTCACTTCCCCATGAGGTACAGCAGAAAGGAGAACTATCCAAAACTAATTTCCTCTGACATGTAAGACGAATGATTTAGGTACGTCAAAGCAGTAGTCAAGGAGGAAAGGGATAGTCCAAAGACTTAACTGGTTCATATTGGACTGATAATCTCTTTAAATGGCTTTATGCTAGTTTGACCTCATTTTTAAAATATTTATGAGAAAGTTCTCATTTAAAATGAGATCGTTGTTTACAGTGTATGTACTAAGCAGTAAGCTATCTTCAAATGTCTAAGGTAGTAACTTTCCATAGGGCCTCCTTAGATCCCTAAGATGGCTTTTCCTCCTTGGTATTTCTGGGTCTTTCTGACATCAGCAGAGAACTGGAAAGACATAGCCAACTGCTGTTCATGTTACTCATGACTCCTTTCTCTAAAACTGCCTTCCACAATTCACTAGACCAGAAGTGGACGCAACTTAAGCTAGGATAATCACATTATCATCTGAAAATCTGGAGTTGAACAGCAAAAGAAGACATTTCTCAAATGCACATCTCATGGCAGCTAAGCCACATGGCTGGGATTTAAAGCCTTTAGAGCCAGCCCATGGCTTTAGCTACCTCACTATGCTGCTTCACAAACCTTGCTCCTGTGTAAAACTATATTCTCAGTGTAGGGCAGAGAGGTCTAACACCAACATAAGGTACTAGCAGTGTTTCCCGTATTGACAGGAATACTTAACTCAATAATTCTTTTCTTTTCCATTTAGTAACAGTTGTGATGACTATGTTTCTATTCTAAGTAATTCCTGTATTCTACAGCAGATACTTTGTCAGCAATACTAAGGGAAGAAACAAAGTTGAACCGTTTCTTTAATAATGCTGATCTACTTTTTGTTGAATTCGTATTTTATTTCAAGTGTCAAAGAAATCATCTTTGTTTATTTAGATGAAACCAAACACTACACATTTACACTCACACTGCTTCCAGGACCCAAGGGTTTCACAGACCATCTGCCTACCTGGTTCTTTCCTCTCCTCTTTCCAGTGATTTCTAGAATACCCTTTCAAAGGACCATATGAATATACGAACTGTAAAATTCAACTTTAATCTTTTGCAAAATGTTTTATTTACTGCTTAAAATCTAGGTGGGTGGATATATTCATGTATGCATATATTGATAGATTAATACAAACATAAGTATGTATTTAAATTTAAGGATAAGTAAAGTGAGAGTACAACAGCCCCATTCTTAGTTAAAAAGAAAAGAAAAAGACAAGAGCAAGCCACTGCCACCACAGGTACCAGCACTTAAATTTGTCAGCAGGCTGACCAAAGAGTGGCCTGTCTGTTGGCATTCAACGGACATGGCAGCTCCCTTCAGCTCTCCAGTGAGTTTCAAGTTCAGAGCACTTTCAGTCCTTGTCTTGTTTATCTATTACTGAAGGGTTTCTAGGAAGGTTTAGCAGTGCTTCAATTTTCTTGGCATCATTCTCAGGTTCATTTTCCTGTAAACTACTTTCAATTTTCTCAGGGAGGTGCTCAGTAACTTGTAGTCTGCCTTTCCTGTAATCAAATAAAAAGGATAAATCAAATACTGCTCCATTTCTTTAGTTCTTACAGATTTAAAACAAAAAGGATAGCATTTGTCTTTTCCTCCCTGCTTTGGTATAGCAATTTAGAAGCAAATACTGCTCCCTGAACTTCAAATACAGTAACTTTCTTCTCTCTCCTAACCTCACAAGCCAATTATGATTTCCACATTACCATAATGGATACGGTTGTGGTGACAGCTCTGATCCATAAGATATTCCTAGTATGCTGGGTCCTAGAGTTCTCACAGGAGTGATGTGTGGGAACTGACACACTTTGTGCTAAGGTGTGAAGGCTTGAAGTCTCGCTGTCCTCTTGCTCCCAGGGCTGGGGGAATGTAAGTACCCTGCCACTCTTAAACTCTGTGACCAGACCTTTTAGGAACTGGTCAAAGGCTATAACAATGGTAATCCAAGGTAGAGAAAAGTCAGATAGAACAACACTATAGATTTATATTTATGAAGAGTTAAAAACTAATTTCCAAATAATAGATCAGTTCTGTTTCTAAATCAAGTATTAGTGTCTTCCTTAAGTGATTATCGGGATTAAAGTTTCTTCTCAACTCTTCACAGATTTGGTCATTTGTTCTTCTATATCTCTAGAGTCAGTTTTCTACATTTTCTGCTCATTGAGGCAATTTTTTTGACTCTCAATTTGTTTGATTTTCCTGTATTATTTTCAAGTGAAGTAGGCACATACAAGACACTTAAACGTTTATTAACTCTCCTTAGAAATATCACACACACACACACACACACATATAAACACCCATACGTGTATATGGTATACAATTTTGACACTTTCATTCTGCCAAAGTATTCTTTCATTACTATGATTCAAGTTGTTTTTATCCATCTGTCTTAAAATTGATACTAATAATTGTACATATTTATGAAGTACAAAGTGATATTTTCGTACATATACAATGTGTAATGATCAAATCAGGGTAATTAGCATATGCATCACCTCAAACATTTATCATTTCATACTGCTGGGACCATTCAAATATCCTCTCTTCCAGCTACTTGAAAATATACAATAAATTATTAACTATAGTCATCCTACAGTGCCACAGAACACTAGAATTCATGCCTCCGATCTAGTTACAATTTCGTATTCATTAATCAATCCCTTAAATCTCCTCTTCTTATGCCTTTCCCTGTCCCCTCCTCAGCCTCCAGTAACCATAATTCTACTCTTTACTTCTATGAGCCCATTTTTTAGCTCCCACATGAGCAACAGAACATGCAGTATTTATCTTTCTGTGTATGACTTATTTTACATAACAATGTCCTCCAGGCTCATCCATGTTCCCACAAATGACAGGATTACATTCTTTATTATGGCTGAATAGTATTCTATGGTGGATATATACCACATTTTCTTTATCCATCCATCTGTTGATGGACACTGACGTTGATTCCATACCTTGGCTATTAATAGTGCTACAATAAGCATGGGGGCGCAGATAACTCTTTGATATGCTGGTTTCTTTTCCTTTGGATAAATACCTAGTAGGGAAGATTGCTGGATCTTACAGTAGTTCTATTTTTAGTTTTCTGAGGAACTTCCATACTGTTTCTATAAAGGCTGTAATAATTTGCATTCCTACCAAAAGTATATGAGTTCCCTTTTCTTTCTACATCCTTGCCAAAATTTATTTTTTGTCTTTCTGATAACAGACATTCTAATTGGGATAAATATCACTCCAATTTCCCAAACTGTCCCCAAACCACATTTCATTGTGGTTTTGATTTGCATTTCCCTGATTAGTTATGTTGAATACTTTTTCATATACTTGTTAGCACTTGTAGGTATTTTTTGAGAAATACAAGTTTCCCCCCAAGCTCCTCCGCCTACTTTTTTTTTTAAAGAGACAGGGACTCACTTTGTTGCCCAGGCTGGAGTGCAGTAGCACAATCATGGCTCACTGCTGCCTTGAATTACTGGGCTCAAGGGATCCTTCAGCCTCAGTCTCCCAAGTAACTGGGGCTATAGGCATGCACTACTGTGCCTGACTAATTTTCTTTTGTCTCATTCTGTCACTCAGGCTGGAGTGCAGTGGCACCATCTTGGTTCATTGCAACCTCCACCTCCCAGGCTCAAACAATCCTCCTGCCTCAGCCTCCCACGCAGCTGGGATTACAGGTGTGCACCACCACAATTTTTGTATTTTTAGTAGAAATGGGGTTTCACCATGTTGGTCAGGCTGGTCTCGAACTCCTGACCTCAAGTGATCCGCCTGCCTCGGCCTCCCAAAGTCCTGGAATTACAAGTGTGAGCCACCGTGCCTGGCCTCCAATGCGCTTTATTTCTTTTTCTTGCCTAACTGCTCTGGCTAGGATTTCTAATACTATGTTGAACAAGACTGGTAAGAGTGGGCATTCCTATTTCATTCCAGTTCTTTGAGGGAAAAGCTTTTCACTTTTCCCTGTTCAGTATGATATTAGCTGTGAGTCTGACATATATGGCCTTTACTGTACTGAGAAATAGTCCTTCTACCCCTAACTTTTTGGGAGGTGTTACCATGAAGGGGTGTTGAATTTTACCAAATGCTTTTTCTCATTTATTGAGATGATCATATGGTTTTTTTCCTTCCTTCTGTTTATATGATGTAACACATTTATTGATTTGTGTATGCTGCACCATCCTTGCATCCCTAGGATAAATCCCACTTGTTCATGATGTATAATCTTTTTGATGTACTCTTGGATTTAGTTTGCTGGTATTTTGTTAAGGATTGTTTTGTAGAATACATTGGCCTGTAGGTTTTGTTGTTGTTGTTGTTGTTTAATGAGCCTTTGTCTGTTTGTTGTTGTATAAGGGTAATGCTAGCCTTGTAGAATGAGTTTGGAAGAACTCTCTCATCTTCAATATTTCAGAACAGTTTGAGAATTGGTCTTAATTCTTCTTTAACTCTTTGGCAGAATTTAGCAATGAAGCCATGTGGTCCTGGACATTTCTTTGTTGGGAGACTTTTTATTACCAGTTCAATCTTGTTACTTGTTATTGGTCTGTTCAAGTTTTCTATTACTTCTTGGCTCAATCTCGATAGATTATAGGGGCTCAGGAATGTATCCATTTCCTGTAGCTTTTCCAATTTCTTGGCATACAGTTGTTTCATAATAATCTCTAATGATATGACTATGTCCGTGGTATCAGTTGTAATGTCTCCTTTTTTGTTTTTTACCTTAATTGGGTCTTTTTTCTTAATCTAACTTGTGGTTTCTTGATTTTGTTTTCAAGAAACCAACTTTTCATTTAGTTCTTCTTTTGTGTTTTTTTGTTTTTAAGTCTCTATTTCACTTAGCTCTGCTCTGATCTTTTTATTTATTTCCTTCTACTGATTTTGGGTTTAGTTTGTTCTTGCTTTTCGAGTTCCCTGAGGTGCAGTGTTAGGTTGTTTATTTGAAACATTTCTACTTTTTGATGGAGGCATTTATTGCTATAAACTTCCCTGTTAGTGATGCTTTTGCTGTATCCCATAGGTTTTGGTATGTTGTGTTTCTGTTTTCATTTGTTTCAAGAAATTTTTAAATTTCCTTCTTAATTTTTTCATTGACCTATTGGTTGTTCCAGAGCATATTATTTAATTTCTGTGTATTTGCACAGTTTCCAAAGTCCTTCCTGTTACTGATTTCTAGTTTTATTCTGCTGTGGTCTGAAAAAATATTTGATGTTATTTTGATCTTTAAAAATTTGTTGAGACTTGTTTTGTAGCCTAACATATGGTTTATCCTGAAGAACACTTCAAGATAAGAAAAATGTGTATTTTGCAGCCGTTGGATGTGATGTTCTGTAAATGTCTGCTAGATCCATTTGATCTATAGTACAGTTTAAGTCTGATATTTCTTTGTTGATTTTCTGTCTAGATGATCTGTCCAGTGCTAGGAGTGTGGTGTTGAAGTCCCCAGCTATTACATTAGGGTTTATTTCTCCCTTTAGCTCTAATATTATTTGTTTATATATATATATATATATATGGATGCTCTGGTGTTGGGTGCATATATATTTACAGTTGTTATTTCCTCTTGCTGAATTGATCTCTTTACCATTATATAATGACCTTGTCTCTTTTTATAGTTTTTTATTTAAAGCCTATTTTATCTAGCATAAGTATAGCTATTCCTGCTCATTTATGGTTTCCATTTGCATGAACATCCTTTTCTATCCCTTTACTTTCAGCCTATCTGTATCTTTACAGGTGAAGTGAGTTTCCTGTAGTCAGTATGTATAGTTGAGTCTTTAAACTTCTTTTATTCATTCAACCAGTCTAAATCTTTAATTGGGGAATTTGAAGTGTTTATATTCAACATTGTTATTGATAGGTGTGGATTTACTCCTGTCATTTTGTTAACTGTTTCCTGGTTGTTTTGTATAATCTTTGTTCCCCTTTCTTCCCCTCTTATTTATTTTCATGGTTGGTAGATTTTTGTAATTATAAGGTTTGATTCCTTTCTCGTTCTTATTGGTGTATCTGCTCTACCAGTGAGTTTTATTCTTTCACGTTTCCATAATGGTAGTTACCATGCTTTTGCATTCAGATGTAGGAGTTCTTTAAGCATTTCTTATAAGGCAGTCTAGTGGTGATAAATTCCCTCAGTGTTTGCCTGTCTTGAGAAGACTATTTCTCCTTCATTTTGGACAAATAGCTTTGCTAGGTATAATACTCTTGGCAGGAGTTTTTTGGGTATTGTTTGTCTGTTTGTTTGTTTTTTCCTTTTAGCACTCAGAATGTATCATCCCATTCTCTCCTGACTTGTAAGGTTTCTGCTGGCAAATCTGCTGTTAACCTGATGGGGGGAGGTAAATGGTGGCAGTGGACCCTGGATGAGCCAGTCTTCAGGGGGTGCACGTGGCAGCTCAGCAACTAGAATTGGCAGGGTTGCCAGTGGTGGAAGACTCCAGGTGAATGTTAGAATGGCCTTAGCCAGCCATTCTTAAGCTTTTCCATCTCAAAATCACTGATCTCTAAATCACTGACAAACTTCTGCAGTTTTTAATGTTTCATTTACTTTTTTAATTTTTTTTTTTTTTTTTTTTTTTGAGATAAAGTATTGCTCTGTGGCCCAGGCTGGAGTGCAGTGGCGCAATCTCAGCTCACTGCAACCTCAATGCTTTTCTTCTCATATAGCACTTAAGTCCTTGGATGATGGACCTACAGCTCTTAAGAATTTCCGTGTGTGTGTCTGTGTGTGTGTGGTTAGCAGAAATGGAGGTTTCAAATGAAAACACTGGAAAAAAATGATTTCTCATCTATCCAATTATAATACCAAAACAGCAACAGCAGCAGCAGCCAATGCTGTCTTAGGTACCCAGGAAGTTGAACTAGTGAAAATCATTTGTACTCAGGAGCACTAGATGGCAGCCTGTTATATTCATCTTACATATTGAATCTGTGCAAAGTCAGCTATCAGTCTGATTGCTCTATCCCACAAATTGCATCCCAGGAGATGATTAGATGCAACAGGTGAAAGTTTTCATGTTCCTCAGTGGCATTCAGTGCATGAACAACCACTGTCCACCTAATTCCTCTGCGTCTACAGCAAGAAATAGAATCTTTGTGGAGACTTAACATGCTGTGTCTTACTTACATATGTATGCAAAAAAAAAAAAGTCACTTTTTTTCTTTTTTGAGACCGAGTCTTGCTCTGTGGCCCAGGCTGGAGCACAATCACGGCTCACTGAAACCTCCGCTACCCAGGTTCAAGTGATTCTCCTGCCTCAGCCTCCTTGAGTAGCTGGGACTACAGGCACGTGCCACCATGCCCCGCTAATTTTTGTACTTTTAGTAGAAATGGGGTTTTGCCATGTTGGCCAGGCTGGTCTCGAACTCCTGACCTCAGGTGATCCACCTGTCTTGGCCTCCCAAAGTGCTGGGATTACAGGCGTGAGCCACCCTGCTAGGCTAAGGATGTCACTTTTTAAGTAAGCCAGGTAAAGCTCACTCCTTGGTGAATATTCCCTTTAGGTAATTTCCTATGCAGTTAAGAACATAGGAAAAGAAAAAACATGCAAGCAAGTAAGATTTACTCCACTTTTAACTTAAAAAGATATCCAAAGAAAGATCTTCATTAAATTAAAACTAAAATCAATCTCTTTCATTTTTCCATTCTCCTTAAATAGATTAAAAGACAATGTACAGTATGAGTTGAAGGACTTGGTAAAAATAAACTCTTCTTTGAATTGAGTGGCAGTTTAGAGTACATAAGTTTAAAAGAGCACCACTATATAAGGCCTGGGGCAAGACAGCCAAGATTCCCTGGGCTCAACATGTTCCTTACCACTCTTCCAGTTTTAGCTCATGGAGTGCCTTTCGATCCTTCTGTTTTCTCTCCTGA
This sequence comes from Gorilla gorilla gorilla, assembly GCF_029281585.2. Classification (NCBI taxonomy): domain Eukaryota; kingdom Metazoa; phylum Chordata; class Mammalia; order Primates; family Hominidae; genus Gorilla; species Gorilla gorilla. The sequence continues at coordinate 130,374,406 of NC_086017.1, read as the reverse complement.
ACAGTCTCACCAGAGTACTTCTGAAATGCCATCAGCAGGCCTCCTACAGGAGTGCTGAGAAGAAAGGAGAGGGAAAGCTTAGGAAAAAAGAGTCATTAGACCTTGCAACATGTGAGATTCTCTGCTAAGGTGTGAGCAACACCAGAGCCACTTGTTCACGATTAGGTATAGGAACATTTGAGAATTAAAGTGTCCTTGTCAAATAAAGAAAAACATTGATGTAATCTCTTCCTTGGTCTGAACAACAGACAAAAACAATCACTACAACCTCCTAAAGTTAACTGATATATAATAAAACAACAGATCTAGAAACTGGCTGTTTTTATGAGGAATGAGAAATAAATCAAAACAAAGAGGAAAATATATATTTATGACAAGTTCTAGTAAGTAGCCCCACACCAAAGATTTCTCAAAAATGAAATTTCTAGTTCAGAATGGCACCAGCTCCTTTAGGAGACAGGAAATGTGGAGGGCATTTTTGGTTGAGGGAGGGATGCTACTGGCTTTTGGGGGTGGGACCACCAAAATATCCTGAAGTTCAAGAGTCTGGCATAACTGTCTCACCCACAATGCCAATAGCAACCCATTGAGAAACTGATTTAGATAATAATTATTATAGTGATGAAGAGAGTTTGGTTCTTGTGTTCTCAGACTAGAAGTATTTGACCTTCATATACCTTAAATTTCCTCCAGCTACAATTTAAGTAACCTCATACTAATAACTATTTTTGCTAAGTGGAAGCAACATAAATGTTCACTGACAGATGGTTAAAGAAAATGTAACATACACATACAATGGAGTATTATGCAGCCTTAAAAAAGAGGGCAATCCATTCAACAGGTTACAACATAGATAAACTTCAAGGACATTATTATGCTAAGTAAAATAAGCTAGTCACAAAAGGACAAATAGTGTATGATTCCACTCATATGAAGTATCTAAGTAGTCAAAATCTTAGAAACAGAAAGTAGAAATATATTTGCTGAGGGCTGGAGGGTATGGGGAGGGGAAATTAGTTTTTAATGCATATAGTTTCATTTCTCAAGATAAAAAAGTTCTAGAGATCTCATGCACAATTTGAATATACTTAGCATTTTTGAACTATACACTTAAAATATGATTAAGATGGTGAATGTTATGCTATGTGTTTATTACCACAATAAAAAATATTTTTGTTGCTAACTCCTACAACTTTTCCCTTCAAACCAAACTGGTATATTAACACTACAACAAAAGCAATGGCAGCAGTAGATTATGACATGCTGATTTTATTTAATTCAAATTTTTAAAAAAATCATTAAATCTATAGCATTACCTTCTCCTTCAAAGGAGGTAGACAAAGGGGTGAACAGGTGGAGGACGAAGGTAGCACTCTTCTAGTCAGACAAATACCAACTAATAAAAACAGAAGAACTGACAGAACTAGCTTATCAACATTTACAACCACCTTTCTAGTAACCAACCGATTACAGCATGGGTCATCAATGGATCATTAAAAACACATGATGAAAAGATAGCTGGAGAGCAGAATATTCAGTTTCACCCTCCAGATTACTAATTAATCACATTGGGAAAAAGACATCTTTGCAATGGAGACACTGAACAGATAACACCTTAACCAAGTGTGGTAGGCAGAATTCTAAAGTGGTCCCCCCAAATATCCTGCCTAATCCCTCAACTGTGAATATATTATGCCCATGATTATATTATCTTACATGGCAAAATTGATTTCAGAAATGTAATTAAGGTTACTAATTAGTTGAATCTGAGATAATGAAAAAGGAGATGGGTATCTGAGTGAACACTCAAAAGCAGAGTTTTCCCTGGCTGGTGGCAGAGTAGAAGTTGAAGATTCGAAGTATGAGAAGGGGTTAATGTGCTGTAGCTGGTTTAAACACAAAGGGGCCCAAGGAGAAGAAATGTGGGTGGCCTCCAGGAACAGAGAATAGTCTGGCTGACAGCCCGCAAGGAAAACAGGGACCTCAGACCTCAAGGCACAAGAAAGTAAATTCTTTTTTAGTTTTTCCTCTTTTTTTTTTTTTTTTTTGAGACGGAGTCTCACTCTGTTGCCCAGGCTGGAGTGCAATGGTGCGATCTTGGCTCACTGCAACCTCTGCCTCTGCCTAGGTGAAGGGTATATGGGGTTCAAGCAATCCTCCTGCCTCAGCCTCCCGAGTATCTGTGATTACAGGCGCTTGCCACCACGCCTGGCTAATTTTTGTATTTTTAGTAGAGACAGCATTTCACCATGTTGGCCAGGCTGGTCTCAAACTCCTGATCACAAGTGATCTACCCGCCTCGGCCTCCCAAACTGCTGGTTTTACAGGTGTGAGCCACTGTGCCTGGCCACAAGGAACTAAATTCTGTCAACAACCTGAATGAGCTTGGAAATAGATTCTTCCCCAGAGCCTCCAGGTAAGAGCCTAGCCCGGCCAAGACCTTGACTTTGGCCTTGTAAAATCTTGAGCAGGGAAACCCAGCCAGATTTATAATCTACAGAACTACAAGGGTGTTGTTTCACATGCAATACATGCTCAGTTTGTGGTAATTTGTTGCACAGCAGAAAACCAATATATCAAGTAATTAAAGTTAATATTACTTATAATGGGTGACAGAATATCTCCTGATGTGATACATGAGGATACAACTTCACCTATGTTGTATTCCTGACAAAAATACATTAATCTAATCATGATGGGATGATCAAACAAAATGAAGAAACATGTGGGCATTAGTATGATAATTGAGGAGTTTTTAATATAGACCCTAACTTAGATAGTTGTGTTGAAACAATGTTTACTGTGATAATTGTATTATGATTTCATGGAAGAGTATTCTTCATCCTAGGAGATACATGCTGATATATATGGGGGTGAAGTATCATGAGGTCTCAAACAGTTTAGCCAAGAAGCAAACGGAAAGAAAAAGAAATATATTCACATCCCACCCATATACATAGATATGGAAAATATCACCAAGGCGTTAACAACTGGTGAATCTAGGTGAAGAGTATATGGGGTTTCAATGTACTAATTCATTCAACTTTTCTGTAGGTTTGAAATTGTTCAAAGTAAAAAGTTGAGGAAGAACATTTTTTAAAAATGTATTAAGCAAAACAAACAAAATCCTACTAACAATTTTTACAGAATATGCTTGTTAACTGTTTTTTGTTCTTTTTTCCCTGCTCCCATAAATACCTGTGTTCGAACTATAGTTTCAGGTGTTAGCAATATTTAAACAGTTTTAGCTGGTAAAAAGGCATTTTGAATAAGGGCCCTATCTTAGATAGTTGTATTGAGTCAATGTTATTTATTGTAATAACTACTAAGTAAAAGAAACTATAAATAAAAACTGTAAATAAGATAAACTATTGGGGTAGAATTAGAATGGACAGTCAAAGCTACTGCCAATGCAAGACTAGAGATCTTTTATAGATTCTAAGGATTAAATTTGTTCTTTGAAAATAAATGAGACTTTTTAATAGGCAAGGTATTAATGAAAATTGTGCCAATTTAGAACCAAACCATGTTAATGCTTACCCCAGCAAGGCTCCAATTATACCACCAGCCACCAGGCCACGCAGGCCTATGTTTATCCTAAAAAGACTTCCCGTGACAGCTATTTAAAAACAAGAAAGGCAATATTAAATCATCTTTAAAACTAGAATCCTATTTTAAAACTTTCCTTCTACAAAAAGGAAATCCCTAAGTGAGCTTTCTGAATCCAATGTTAATATACTACTACAGCCTATACTTCCTGAATCTAAAATGCCAACACAGGTAGCTTCCCATCCACTCTGCAGATTCAAAGAAAGAAACATCCCTTCTACAAAAGTAAATCTTCAATATGTTCTATGGATCCATTCAGTCTGCTTCATTTTTGCCCATCTCTCCTTAAAAATCTGAAAATGTTTTTCCCCTTCTCTTTCTTTCTTCTTTCTTCAAGGAAAATAAAAAAGCAAAAAACCTTCACTAGCCCCTCCAGTTTATGCCTTCCCCTAGACTCACTCTCTCTGTACTGCTACACGGCACCACTCAGGCAGGGTGACAAGCAAGCAGCATTTGGCCTACAATGCTACCTGGTGACCAGTGCACAGAAAGACTTCTTTCCTTTCTGCTGGGACTGTGCATCAATCATGCTCATTCATTTTCCTTTCACTATGCACAATGCAACTAATGCCATCTAAGGTGGTAACACTTTTTAAATAATAACATTTGAAGCCAGGTGCAGTGGCTCACACCTGTCATCCCAACACTTTGGGAGGCCAAGGCAGGCGGATCACTTGAGGTCAGGAGTTCTAAGTCAGCCTGGACAACATGGCAAAACCCTGCCTCTACTAAAGATACAAAAATTAGCTGGGTGTGGTGGTGCACGCCTGTAATCCCAGCTACTCAGGAGGCGGAGGCACAAGAATTGTTTGAACCCCAGAGGCGGAGGCTGCAGTGAGCAGATATCACACCCCTGCACTCTAGCCTCAGCAGAAGAATGAGACTCTGCCTCAAAAAACAAAATAAATAACAGTTGAGGTTTATATTTTTAAGTACTATATATTAATTTTTAAAATTTTCAAAATTAACAAGAATCAAAATCACCTTTAATCCCATTACCCAGAGTCAGTAATAAGTTAGTCTTTTTTTCTGATCCTCCAAACAAAATAAAAAAAACAAAAACAACAACTGGGGCCGGGCACGGTGGCTCACACCTGTAATCCCAGCACTTTGGGAGGCCGAGACGGGTGGATCACGAAAGTCAGGAATTCAAGACCAGCCTGGCCAAGATGCTGAAACCCCGTCTCTACTAAAAATACAAAAATTAGCCGGGCATGGCGGCACACACCTGTAATCCCAGCTACTCAGGAGGCTGAGGCAGGAGAATCACTTGAACCCAGGTGGCAGAGGTTGCAGTGAGCCGAGATCGCATCACTGCACTCTTGCCTGGACAAAAGAGCAAGACTCTGTCTAAAAAAACAAAATAAAACAAAAACACAAAAACTGGGGCCATGGTGTACATACTAAATTTTTTATTTTCACAGAACGTATTATTAAATTCTGTATCACTGAGTTTTCTCCCACCTAGTTCCATTGCATGGAGGTACCACAAATTTTTGTCTAACACTTAGATTTTCTATTTATAGATATTTTAAATAAAGGTATGATGATAATCCCTCCACAAATAATCTTTTTATACATTTGATTGTTTCCTTAGGACAAACTCACAGAAATGAAATTTCTGGGCCAAAAGGTATAAGTATAAACATTTTTAAGGCTTTTGACTTAAATTACTAAACTGCTATTCAAAAAGGATGCATAAACTTATTTTCCAAATAAAAGTATGCAAGTAATCTAGTCTTCTGCATTCTCTTAGTTTATTTTTTCCAATTTGATAGGCCAGAAGTGGTATGTAATTTTTAAGTTGCATTTCTCTGATTAGTAGAAAAAAGTTGTTTTTCCCTAGGTTTGCAAGTTATTTGTGGTACGTCTGTGAATTATAAATTCATGTCCTTTGTCCAGTCTTCAACTGAGCTATCCTTTCTTTTTGATATATTAGGGCTTTTATCCATTACCTGCACATACTATTATTTTGGCATTGTTTACATTTAATGTCTTCCATAGTATTTATGACATAGATAGGTTTAAAAATTTTATGTGGCCAAAACTGTGTTTCCTGTTTCCTAGTTTCTTAGTTCTTATGCTTAAAAATAGATACAGTTGATAAACATGAGTTTGAACTGTGCAGATTTACTTACACACGAATTTTTTTTCTTTTTCTTTTTTTTTTTTTAAGATGGAGTCTCACTCTGCTGCCCAGGCTGCAGTGCAATGGCATGATCTTGGCTCACTGCAACCTCTGCCTCCCGGGTTCAAGCTATTCTCCCCCACCTCAGTCTCCCAAGTAGCTGGGACTACAGGTGCACGCCACCACACCTATTTTTTTTATTTTTTAGTAGAGACAGGGTTTCACCATGTTGGCCAGGCTGGTCTCGAACTCCTGATCTCAAGTGATCCGCCCGCCTCAGCTTCCCAAAGTGCTGGGATTACAGGCATGAGCCACCATGCCAGGCCACATGAATTTTTTTCAATAAATATATTGAAAAACATTTTGGAAATGTGCAATAATTTGAAAAAACTCACAGATAAACTGTCTAGCCTAGAAATATCAAAAAAATTAAGAAAAATGTATGTCTTTAAGTGCATAAAATATATGTAGACACCAATCTATTTATGTGTGAAGCAACTGTTTATGTTATTGGTAAGGCCTCTGGAGAACAGCAGGCCATTAGTAGTTAAGTTTTGGGGGAGTCAAAAGTTATATGTGGATTTTTCAACTGCACAGGGCAGAGGTCAGCATTGCTATTGTGTTCAAAGCTGTTTTCAGTGTTGTTCAAAGGTCAACTTGTATATGTACACATTTATATATCTTCCTACTCAGAAATCAGAGACACATTTACTTCTATATTTTCCCCAATCTTTTATGGATTTTTTTACATAAGCACCATAATAAATGTTAACTAATTTTGTTGTACTGAATATAGTTATAATTTCTTTCCAAATAGTTAATAACTGTTCCAGCCCAAGAATGGTCTATTCTTAAACCACGAATGTGAAGTATCACCTTTACTTATTTGTGGGTGCTTGGTTTTGTTCCTGACCTTTCAATTCCATTCCACAGATCTACCAATACCTCTTTATTGTCCTCTTTATTGTAACTTTATACAGATTTTAATTTTACAGTTGCAAGAACCCCTCATTATTTTTTTCTGAAATGTCTTTGCTATGCTCTTATAATCAGCATTTTAGATATGATTTAGACATTGTATCAAGTTCTTTTTTTAAAAAAAGCCTGTAATTTTGATTTGAATTGCTTTCAATTTATAAATGAAGTAGAAAAATACTGGGTTAACTATCAACTGTTTCCCCATTTTTATTATTTATGATTTGTAATTTTCTTCAGAGAAGTTGTACATTTATTAAATTTATTCCTTATTATATTACATTCTTAGTACTATTATTAAGAAAATTTTTTACTTTTCAAGTAACCGCTGAAATATAAAAAGGCTATTTATATATTTACACTTTACTGATAGCAATAATTTTTCAAGTCATCTTTTAAAATATTACCTACAAATACAATTTTGCTTCCTCCTATCTAAAAGCACTGCCTTTTTCCCCTTCTGTGTTAATATATTTTTAACAGTTTTATTGAGGTATAATTTACATAACACAAAATTCACCTAAATGTACAATTCAATAATTTTTAGTAAAAAAATTTAGTGGCCCGGCACGGTGGTTCATGCCTGAAATCCCAGCACTTTGGGAGGCCGAGGCGGGCGGATCATGAGGTCAGGAGATTGAGACCATCCTGGCTAACATGGTGAAACCCTGTCTCTGCTAAAAATACAAAAATTAGCTGGGTATGGTGGCATATGCCTGTAGTCCCAGCTACTCAGGAGGCTAAGGTAGGAGAATCCCTTGAACCCGGGAGGTGGAGGTTGCAGTGAGCCGAGATCGCGTCACTGCACTCCAGCCTGAGCGACAGAGCAAGATTCCGTCTCAAAAAAAAAAAAAAAAAATTTAGTTGCATTGCTATATAATCATCACCAAAATCCAATTTTTAAATGATTCCATCATTACAAAAAGATCCCCCATGCCCATTTGTGGTTACTCCTGGTTCCCAATCTCACCTCAATCCACTAATGTACTTTCTAACTCTACAGATCTGCTTATTCTGGACATTTCATATGAATAGAATTATACAATATGAAGTCTTTTGTGTCTAGCTTTTTTCACTTAATGTTTTTCAGTTTTATTCATGTCGCAGCATGTATCAGTTTTTTATTGATGAAAATATTCAAGTGAATGGACATATCATATTTTATTTACCCATTCACTAGTTGATGAGTTTATGGGTTCAGTTTGAGGCTGTCGAGAATAACACCACTATAAAAATTTATATATAAGTCTTTGCGTGGACATGTTTTCATTTATCTTGGGCAGATTCTAAGACATGGAATTGCTGAGTTGCACAGTAAATTATACTTAACTTTTTTTTTTGAGATGGAGTCTCACTCTGTAGCCCAGGCTGGAGTGCAGTGGCGCAATCTCAGCTCACTGCAAGCTCTGCCTCCCAGGTTCACGCCATTTTCCTGCCTCAGCCTCCCAAGTAGCTGGGATTACAGATGTGCACCGCCATGCCCAGCTAATTTTCGTATTTTTAGTAGAGGCGAGGTTTCACCATGTTGGCCAGGCTGGTCTCAAACTCCCAACCTCAAGAGATCTGCCTGCCTCGGCCTCCCAAATCGCTGGGATTACAGGCATAAGCCACCACACCTGGCCTTCCAATGGTTTTCTTAATTCATTTGGATTTTCTACTTGCAAGATGTTGTGGTTACCCTCCAGAGACAATAAACTCCCCCACCCAAAATTTGAATCAGATATTGAAATGCCAAAGTACCAAGAGGTACTAAGAGGATACCAAAAGGTTTATTACACATATAATAAGGCTTTCCAGGGAGAGCAAGGCAAGATCCCAAGCATGTCCCAAAATGACTTGAGAACCTGAAGGGTGACTGACTGGCTTGTGGTTTTAGAAGGTGGGGCTAGAGCAAGAGCTCCCTCATGTAGGCCTGAGCTTGCATGGTTGAAACTTCCTGCTGGTGTCAACCAACGTAGCACTTGGGCTTTCTTATCAGCTTGTCAAGATGTGGGGCAAAAAGGAAAGGGAGACTTCCAGTTTCTGGTACAGCATGTGAGAAGTTTAGAGTTTATCACTTATTCCTAACAACAAGTAAAAAGCTAAACAAATGGAAAAACTGACAACTCTTCTTAGATCCACCAAAGAAGTGAGATCATGGGTAAACTGCTGCCCTCAAAATAGGAGAGACAGACAGATAAATACAGAGAATCACACCTTATTAGAGCAGAAACCCACGAGCAGAAGCCTCCATGGAAACCAGTACCAGAGTAGGAAACCTTGACTATAAATGATAAATTGCTGGAAGTTCAGTGTAGAAAAGTCTAAGACCTAAAAACTGTAGGGGGGCCAATCATAGAGGGTCCCCATACTCCAGGAGCTCTACCAAGTTCTCCCAGTAAAGATCTGAGAAAAATCCCCTCAGGCTTCTGGCAAGGGGGAAGAAAAGTAACCATTTTGAAATATGCCAGAACATTCCGTTATTCTCACCAAGGCCTGCCCTCAAGATAAATGGTTTTGCACAGCCCAAACTATTGGGGTTTTGTCAGAGATTAACCAGCCTGGGGAATATCCAAATGCAACTGCTCTAGCCTCCCATGTGGGAGAAAGGAAATACCCATTCCAACCCACTGTAGTATCCTGTCCCACCAAAGGAGAGGAAAAAAACTGAAAAGCACTTGTGAAGTTAACAGTTCAGAAGCACAGGCTCACTAAAAGACTAAGAACCTAATCACAGGACTGCAAAACACTTTCCCTCTCCCACATCTTAATACCAAATTACTAAAGACCTATTTACCATAATTCCTTTTTTACCCAGGTACATCATGTCCAGCTATCAAGAAAAAAAAATTACAAGGCATCCTAAAAGGCAAAAGCAGTTTGAAGAGACCAAGTAAAACTAAGAGAGTAAGCACCAAAACCAGACTCAGATATGGTGGGGATACTGGACTTATCATATGAAGAGATTAAAGCAACTATGACTAATACACTAAGGGCTCTAATGGATAAAGTAGATAGCATGCAAGAACAGATGGGCAATATAAGCAGAGAGATGGAAATTCTAAGAGAGAATCAAAAAGAAATGCTAGCGATAAAACAAATTTTAAAACCCACTGTAACAGAACTGAAGAATAGCAGACTGGACACAGCTGAGGAAAGAATCCCTGAGCTTGAAGATATATCAACAGACACTTCCCAAACCGAAAGACAAAGAGAAAAAAGATGGGAACCTCCTCCACCAAAAACAAACAAACAAACACAGAATAAAATATCCAAGAACTGTGAAACAATTACAAAAGGTATAAGTGTACTAGAACACCAGAAGGAGAAGAGAAAGCTAAAGAAATCTTTGAAACAATAACTGAGAATTTATCCTAAATTAAGTCAGACAACAAACCACAGATCCAGAAAGTTCAGAAAACACCAAGCACAGTAAATGTTCCTCAAAATTACACCTGGGCATATCATTTTCAAACTGCAGAAAATCAAAGATAAAGAAAAAAACAGTGAAGTATGTGAACACAAGTATGTGAACTAAACATAGGAAAATGGCTAGGGAGAACTCTCTAGGGAAGCTGAGGCTGACAAATGATCTAGACTTTGAAAGGTAAGGTTAAGTAGGAGCCGAACAAAATTAATTGTGGTAGTGGGAAAGTGCATTCAAGAAGAGGGACTGATTCACAAAAGGAAAGAACATGCTGGGAAATCCGAGGAGATTGTAAAGTGAAAGCAAAAGAGTGGCGCATGGAAGCCAGATCAAGAATTGACATTAAAGTGACAGGAAACTATAGAAGAATTTCAAACAGAAAAGTGGCAAAATCATATTCATATTTCAAAAATGTAACTAGGTTACAGGTAGAGCACATCAAGATTAGAAACAGGGACGATAAGATAGTAGCAGTGGGAAAAAAGAAGAAGTGAAAGAATCCATATATATTTAATGAGTATAATTAATAGGACAAGAAGTGGAAAGAGAAAAAAGAGCAGAACCATATCATTCCTTGGTTTCTAGTTTTGTTTTTTTTTTTTGAGACACGGTCTCGCTCTGTCGCCCAGGCTGGAATGAGGTGGCATGATCACACCTCACTGTAGCCTCGACCTCCTGGGCTCATGCCATCCTCCCACCTCAGCCTCCTGAGTAGCTGAGCCTACAGGCATGAATCACCATGCCCAGATAATTTTTTGCAGACACAGGGTCTTGCCATGTTTGTTGCCCAGGCTGTTCTCAAACTCCTATACTCAAGCGATCCACCCACCTTGGCCTCCCAAAGTGCTGGTTACAGGCGTGAGCCACTGTGCCTGGCCTGGTTTTGACATTTAACAATTGACAGAGAATGTAACAGCAGGAGCAAGTAAGGAAGTAAAAGTGGGAAGACAAGACCCACGTAAAAATGCTCGCAAATTTAAAAATGAAACAATCTGGCTGCTCTAACGCTATTAATGCCTATTTCTAGTTTTGTATTTTAAAAAGTTTTCATTAAAATGTTGTTTGAGGATCAGGAAAAACAACTAAGATACTAGGCTTAATACTTGGGTGATGAAAGAATCTGTATAGCAAATCTCCATGACATGCGTTTACCTAAGTAGCAAACTTACACATCCTGTACATGTACCCCTGAAGTTAAAAGTTAAAAAAAAAAGTTCGAATTGTGTGTTTTCCCATGTGTGTACACATATACACAGAGAAGAGGGAGAGTGCATGCAGTAGCAAGAAGATAAAGCAAGTTGTCTGACTTAATTTAGGATAAATTCCCAGCATGAATTGTTAACAATGGCTAAATCTCTGTATGTGAAGGACAGAGACTGCTCTTTGTATTATTTTTATTTTGCAATCTTTTGTAAGCTTATTCCCCAAAAAACATTTAAAAACTGTTATGTTCAGGCCGGGCGTGGTAGCTTACGCCTGTAATCCCAGCACTCTGAGAGGCCGAGATGGGCGGATTACCTGAGGTCGGGAGTTCGAGACCAGCCTGACCAACATGGAGAAACCCCTTCTCTGCTAAAAATACAAAAAATTAGCTGGGCATGGTTGCGCATGCCTGTAATCCCAGCTACTAGGGAGGCTGAGGCAGGAGAATCCCTTGAACCTGGGAGGCGGAGGTTGCGGTGAGCCGAGATCGCGCCATTGTACTCCAGCCTGGGCAACAAGAGTAAAACCCCATCTCAAAAAAAAAGAACAAAAACAAACTTATGTTCAGAATACATATGCGTGTTGTACATACAAGAATGTACACAAGTTAGTGATTGAGTGTATATAGCGGTTAACTTACCTTTCTGAAATGAATGCTCATTTTAAAATTATTTTTTAAATCTGACAAGTAAAAATTGTACACATATGGTGTATAACATGTTTTGCAGTATGTATATATTGGGGAATGGCTAAATTAAGCTAATTAACCTACACGTTACTTCACATACTATTTTTTGTGGTGAGAACACTTAAAATCTACTTTTTTTTTTTTTTTGAGACAAGAGTTTCACTCTTGTTGCCCAGGTTGGAGTGCAATGGTGTGAACTCAGCTCACTGCAACCTCTGCCTCCTGGGTTCAAGTGATTCTCCTGCCTCAGCCTCCCAAGTAGCTGGGATTACAGGCACCTGCCACCACACCCAGCTAATTTTTGTATTTTTAGTAGAGACGGGGTTTCACCATGTTAGCCAGGCTGGTCTCAAATCACCTCTGATGATCCACCTGCCTTGGCCTCCCAAAGTGCTGGGATTACAGGTGTGAGCCACCGCTTGGCCAAAATCTACTTTTTAAAAGCAATTTTGAAGTATACAATACACTGTTAGTAACCATAGTTACCATGTTTTAAATAGATCTCTTGAACTTATTCCTCCTGTCTAAATGAAATTTTGTATCCTTTGACCAACATCTTTCCAACCCCATATCCAGTCTCTGGTAATCACCATTGTACCTTCTATTTTTAATGCTCATTAAAAAGAAAATATACATATATATACTAGAGGCAGAGAGCTTTAAAATAAAACCCAAGTTCTTACCATAAAAAATCTAGTCCATTCCTATAGTCCTCACCAATCTCATCTCAAGCTACTCTTCCCCTCACTCACCACGTTATTATCCTGCTTTTAAGGAAATGTTTTGCCTTAGAGCCTTCCCCCTTGATGTTCCCTCTATTTAGGACACCCTTCCTTGCAAGTCTTGCTCCTTCCTATTCTTTGGTATCAGCTCAAATGTCACTTCCTCAGAAAGGCCTTCTTTGACTACCCTGTCCATATGAGATCCCATTGTTCCACCGAATTGTTACTTTCTATCACAACAACCTGTATTATCACATACATATTAGACATTGAAATTCAAAGAAAGCAAGGGCCTTGCTGTTTTGCCCACTGAGTATATCAAGGGTGAAGCACAACACTGTCCATAAATACATTTTGCATCAATGTTGATGAGATGTAATGGGAAGCCAACCAAAGAATTCAGTAGTTCTGATGTATAAATCCTTACACATTTTCTAAACTGTATTTGAGAAGACTGAAAAATATAAACAAAAATGTCTTACCTCCTGCAATTACAAAATGGCTTAAGGCATCTTTATTTCGGTATACATTCAGACTAGTGTTCACTGTGCTGGTAAAAAGGGAGGAGAAGGAAAATATAAGATTTAAAGCATATCCCATTTACCTTCTTGAGTGATATTTTCACTGACTTAATAGATTTAGAAAAGCCTACTATATCAATCCCTGGTCCTAGCCTAGGCCCCTTCAATGTGTTCCAGACATGGTTGTAAAACCATAACTACACCAGTCTTTTACACAGAGAAAAGTTCTTGAAAAAAAAAAAGGCATTATTAATCACTTTCATGTGGGTATTCAGTTTTCATAACCCCACCTGCTCAAAAGACACACTCCTAAAACAATATCAAGAAAATTCACTATCTCACAATTCAGAGTGAACTTACTTGAATATAGTCACAAACACTGCAGTTCTCCAACTCCAGCGCCAGCCGTAACGAATGAAGCCTCGTGCGGCAGCACGATGTGCAGATTGCTAAAGTTAATTAAAAAACTGTGAGGTTCTAAGACACCATCATATTTTCCTTATTCTAGAACTGCGGTAGAGGAATTTTAGCTATGGATTAGTCAGGTACACCCAAACAGACAGAAATACTAGAAAATCTCTAGAAATACTATTCTTTAAGTATTGAGGCTTACGTAAAAGTTCCATGTGTAGCCTACCCTATCAGGAGATGAAAAAATGGTTGAGTATCATCCCTTATCTGATACTTGGATTTAGGATTTTTTCAGATTTGGGAATATGCGCTTTTAACACTTACTGGTTGAGCATCCCAAATCCAAAAAACCGAAATCTGAAATGCTCCAATGAGCAACTCCTTTGAATGACGTGTCAATGCTCAAAAAGTTTTGAATCTGAGCATTCAGGATTTCAGATTTGTGATGCTCAACCTGTAATGAATTATAAATCTACAGAATAAAATAAGAATCCATGAGTCCCTACTGATAGAAATAAATTATAAATAGATAAATAAATATGTAAATAGAGGGGGGGAAGGGAAAACACTTCCTTAGAGCTTAATACTAACCAATAAATGTAGAAAGAATGATAGACTTTAGAAAATGCCCATTTAGCCACCACAGTCATAATTGTTACAGGAAGAATCATCATTAAATGCTAAAACTGCCTGGGTATGGTGGCTCACGCCTGTAATCTCAGCACTTTGGGAGGCAACTAGGGAGGATCACTTGAGCCGACAAGTTTAAGACCAGCCTGGGCAACATAGCGAGATCCTGCCTTTACAAAAAAAATTTAAGAATTAGCTAGGCATGGTGGTGTGTGTTTGCAGTCCTAGCTACTCGGAAGGCTGAGGCAGGAGGAAACCTTGAGTCCAGAAGTTTGAGGTTGTGGTGAGCTATGATCGCGCCACTGCACTCCAGCCTGCACTGAGGCAGCAAGACCCTGCCTCAAAAAATTTCAAAAAAAAAAATTAATTAATTAAAAAATAAAAATAGGCTGGGCACAGTGGCTCACACCTATAATCCCAACCCTTTGGGAGGCCAAGGAGGGTGGTGAACTGCTTGAGCTGAGGACTTTGAGACCAGCCTGGGCAACATGGCAAAACCCTGTCTCTACAAAAAATACAAAAATTAGCTGGGAATGGTGGCACATGCCTATAGTCCCAGCTACTTGGGAGGCTGAGACAGGAGAATCGAGTGAGCCTGGGAAATGGAGGTTGCAGCAAGCCAAGATTGTGCCACTGTACTCCAGCCTGGGCAACAGAGTGAGACCCTGTCTCAAAAAATAAATAAAGGAATAAATAATTTTTAAAAAAAATTATAAATGCTAAGAATTTAGAATAGTTTTTAGATAGTAGAAATATTATAGTTTATAATCGCATTTAAGTAGTAGAAATTTGATGAAAAGCAGGATATTTATATAGTCTCAAAGGAACTAACAAGTACTCAAAATACTTATAAATTACAAAGGAAAAACATAGTAATTTTACAGTGTATAGTTGGCAGAGGCCATCTTAACCAAGTCACTGAAGTAAACATCACCAGTAAAGGGACAGAGATATCATGGGTTTCTAATTTAATTTCAGTTCTAGGGTATTCCTGTCAAAAAACATAGCCTGAATGCAATCATGAGAAACCATCAAACAAACCCAAATTGAGGGACATTCTACAAAATAAATCACCCATAGTCAAGGCCATGAAAGACAAAAACAGAGAAATTCTTCCAGACTAAAGGAGACCAAAGCAGCAAAACAGGCAGATTCAACATGTGATCCAGGGTCAGATTCTGGACCAGACAAAAAAAAATTTAATTAGTTAATTTTTTAATAAGAACTCAAGCCTAACTTCTGAAAAATACATTTTTTTATTTATTTTGAAAATAAATGATACTGTGGGATAACTAGCAAAATTTACAGGTCTTTAAATAAGGTAATAGTACTATATCCGTGTTAATTTCCTGATCTTGATATTATAATTGTGGTTGTATAAGAGAATTTCCTTGTTTTTAGGAAATAACACACTGAAGTATTCATCATGTCTATAACCTACTGTCAAGTAGCTCAGAACAAATTAGTACATATTATACAGAGGGAGAATGATAAAACAAACATGGTAAAATGTTAACAATGGAGAATCCGGATGAAAGGTATATAGGAAATCTTTGTACTAGTTTTGCAACTTTCAAGCCTGCTATAATTTCAAAATAAAAAGTTAAAAATTCTCTGAGCTTTAATATTCTCACAGAAGAATTGATGTACAGATCTAATGATGTAACAAACGAGTTAGCCCTCTATAAAGTCATAAATGTTAACTATTGCTTTAGTGTGAGCTCCTATACTCATGGAGGCTTTGTGAATGAGGTAAATATGTTACAGCTGAGCCTTGACGATTTAGCAGGGGATTGGAAGAAATGTATTTGAGAAAGAAAAGCCACAGTGGTGATGTCAAACATGCCTGTTCTGAAGATAACAAAGTAGTCTCTCAAACAACATGAAGGCACTTTAACATTAGTACTTCCACTGTTATTAAGTACAGACTTTATTTCTTTACTCTAACACCTTAAAACAACCCTCCATCCCCACAACCTAATTGAATGATTAAGTGTAAAGTGAATTACTAAGTCAGTGTGCCCCAAATTTCTTTAGATCACCAGTACATACCACAGCATCAAACCGGTTATGATAAATTTCTGCCTGGCTCTGCTCAATGTATTGTTGTTTAGCATGAATAAAAGCTGGTATTCCCCCATACACCCAGCCAATGATGCCTGCTGTAGCTGCCGTCTTACAGATATCAGCAAGGTCCTTTGAAATTCTCTGCTGTTCACTACAACATCAAAAAGACAATGTTGCTTGGGATTAGTTTATGGACATTGCTCTCCAAGAGACTCTATAATCAGAATTATCCCAAATGCTACCACCACCACATTTTTCATCATAGGTAGAATTCTCAGATGAATTAAACAGTTCAGTTATATTAAAAGGAACGTAGTCTCAGACAAAACGAAGCTATGCTGTTAGAATTAGGATAGTGGCAACTCCTGAAAAGACAATGACCGGAAAAGGCACAAGGGGAGATTTCGGGATGTTACAATAGTTGCCATTTCTTTCTTAGTGTTGGGTACAGCTATGTTCAGTTTGTGAAAATTCATCCATCAGTATACTTGGGCACATTTTTCGAAATGCATTTCCTACTCCAACAAAAAGTTTTTTAAAACGTGCTTTTGATGACTATTACACCCCTAGAAATAGGAAGAATTTGTGAGTTGGACAGAGAGACCAATATTTCCGTTTAAATCTTAAGTTAACTTTTAGAAATCACACCAACTCGTGAGATTTTAGGGCAATGTATGAAAGAATAAAAACGTGGATGTAAGACAAAAAATCTAAATTCTATTTTACTAAATAATTTCATGAAATACTCAGATAGGACTGTACTAATAAAAGCATTGGGCTGGGCACAGTGGCACACGCCTGTAGTCACAGCTAACTTAGGAGGCTGAGGTAGGACTTGAGCCCGAGTTCAAATCCAGCATAGCAACATAGCAAAGATCCCGGCTCTAAAAATAACCAAATAAATGTTTTTTTTAAAAACGCACTGGGAAAGTTCGCTATGCAGTGGGCACATGCCAATCTAAAATAACAAGGAAAAGCTACTATTTAATTCGATTTGTTACTCTCAAATGCATAAGAAGCTAGAACTGCTAATGAAGCTTCCAAGATGTCATCCTGAAACTGCTCTAACAATAGCTGTCTTAAGTATTAAGTTACTATAAAATAATTGCCCTTCTAGGCCGGGCGCAGTCCAGCCGCGGTGGCTCAGGCCTGTAATCCCAGCACTTTGGGAGGCGGAAACAGGCAGATCACGCGAGGTCAGGAGTTCCAGACCAGCCTGGCGAATGGTGAAATCCTGTCTCTACTAAAAATACAAAAATTAGCTGGGCATGGTAGTGGGCAACTGTAATCCCAGCTACTCCGGAGGCTGAGGCAGGAGAACCGCTTGAACCTGGGAGGTGAAGAGTGCAGTGAGCCAAGATCGCACCACTGCACCCCAGCCTGGGCGACAGAGCGCGACTCAGTCTCAAAAAAAAAAAAAAAAAAAAAAAAAATACGAGTTTGGGCTGGCGCGGTGGCTCACGCCTGTAATCCCAGCACTTTGGGAGGCCGAGGTAGGCGGATCGCCTAAGTCCAAGAGTTCAAGACCAGCCAAGGCAACATGGTAAGAACCCTGTCTTATAAAAAATACATTAAAAAAAAAATTAGCCGGGCGTGGTGGTGCGCGCCTGTAGTCCCAATTAATCGGGAGGCTGAGGTGGGAGAATCACTTGAGTCCCAGAGGCAGAGGTTGCAGTGAGCCAAGATAGCACCACAGCACTCCAGCCTGGGCGACAGAGCAAGACCCTGTCTGGAAAAAAAAAAAAAAGAAAGAAAAAAGATACAAGCTTGGGTTACAAATATCAGAACCTCAAATATAATCTAAAAATGAAGCACACCATCCTTGGTGTCCTAAGGCTGACCCAGGCTGCCCACGCTGCAGGACACCGCTTTCGCGCGGCCCCCTACCCCACTTCACACCCTAGGCACTTTTACTCTTTGCCAAACAGCTCCCGGAGGCGGTCCCATCCAGATTCCGGGTAATAGGGCTCTGGGACGTAGGGAAGCCGCTTCTGACGCTCCTCAAGGACTTCCGAATCGGCAGTCACAGCTTCGGCAGCAAAGACTCGGGGAAATAGACACAATGCTCTACAGAGAAAGCTCCGCGGTGCCGGTGGCGGCACCTCCATGACCTTCTCTCGACCTACGGACAAACTTGAGCGCTCAGGACTTCAAGTCCTCGCGGACGTGCCGCGGGAGAGCGTAACTGTACGAGGTGAGAATCCGTGCATTTGACCCAGGCTAACCCTCTGCCAGAGGGCTCGACACCCACACCTTCAGTCCCCGGCCTCGCTTTGGAGTCTTTGGAAATACGACACAGGAAGTCCCGCCCAACCGGGGCAAAGGCCAGGGGGCGGGGCGACGGCGAAGCGGGAGCCCAAAAGACTTCCGGTTGAGGGCGGGTTGGGCCACTGCTGTGCTGAGTGCACCCCCGGAAGTGAGTTGGCTGCCGGTAGTGAAGCTCAGCGTGGTCCCGGCGGGCCTTCGCTCCGTGTTTCTGGTTCCTGGGTCATGCAAACGGTGTCTGCGGCTAGTTATATTCAGCTTGAGGTGGTCATAGGTTGAAGTAATTTATCGTATTTAAAATGCCAGGAATTAGCCGGGCATGGTGGCGGGAGCCTGTAATCCTAGCTACTCGGGAGGCTGAGGTAGGAGAATCGCTTGAACCTGGGAGGCAGAGGTTGCAGTGAGCCGAGATCACACCACTGCACTGCAGCCTGGGCAACAAGAGCGAAAATCTGTCTCAAAAAAAAAAAAAAAAAAAAAGGCAGGAATCCCGCTTCAGTAAGGAAGAAAGTGCAATATTCAGTGCAAGTGGAGTAGGGAAAGAGGGAAAGGCGATTTGTGCAAAAACAAGTCCAACCTACTCTGCCAACATTAGAGAAGCCTTCCAGGCTGGGCGGGGTCCGTTTGTACCTTGTCAGTTCTGCCGGAAAAAAAACGAGGCATTGGGGATGGGTGTTGGTGCCAGTTACACTAAGATTTCGAGAACACTTTTTTGAAGAATCAGCTTTTTGGCAGGTCTTCCTAAGGTGGATTTCACTCCCTTTAGTTCGTATGCCTACTGCTTCTCAAAAGGCAGGAGAATTTCTGGAATTTCTATCAAGTGTTTGTATAATTTGCCGTCACTACAACCTCTGCTAACATATGCTTCGAAGTATAGTTTTCATTAAAATGAATGCATTTAAAATATTCTCAATATTCGTGTAATTTCATTCAATCCTTGTTAACAAGCATACTCCCTTATTCATTATTTTGCCAATGCCTTCACCTCCTTGATTCCTTTCTAGTTGTCAATCAAAATTGCCACACTGTAGTAGAATACAGTAAGTAGACTTAGGAATTTGATAGCTGGAAATGCTACACATAAGTCCCTGAGAAGTGACTGACTAGAGTGACCAGCTCAATTAGTGACAGCGCCACGAAGACTACTCTGGGATACGAGATTTGATTCAGCACTCATCGTAGCACTTACAACACTGCATCATAATTTCCTATTAATCTGTCTCAATAAACTATCCTTGAGATCACAGACCAAATATATTTATCTCTGTATCTCCAGGACCTAGAACCGCAGTAGGTGCTCAGTAAATATTTGTTGAATGAATAATTCAGATCCCCTGACTTCTGGCTCTGGATTACTGCTTATCCCATGTTAGGTAGAAGTGGGCACCAAGATAAGTTACCAAGGCCTGAAAGCCCAAGAAAATGGCTGTACGGTCTGTTTCTAACCTATATGTAGAAAAAGCTAAATGCATAAGATGACCCCAGAATTATTCTGGGGTGAAGGAGGACTTGAAATGGGTAGGAGGGTTTCGGTGGGTGTTGGGAAGATACTGACACAATCACTTATGTACAACTCAAATGCCCCAGGATTCACTAGCCTGTAGATGAGGTAATATTAACAGGCAAATTTTAAATTCCATAACTTGTTTCTCATTTGGGTAACTGAAGACTCATTTGTAAGGTTCCTTTTGCCCCCTAATAACTCAAAAAACTCCCCCTCTCCTTTAGCTACTGCTCGCACTGTTGCTGCTCTTCCATCTGAGCCCTCCCACATTTCCTACTTCCCCAATCCCTTACGGCTTACCGTCTTTTAGAACAAGGGAAATGCTCACCCTCCTCCGTAGTCTGCTTATTTTATTTTATTTTATTTTTGATACAGTCTTAGCTTTGTCACCCAGGCTGGAGGGCAGTGGCAAGATCTTGGCTCACTGCAACCTCTGCCTCCTAAGTTCAAGTGATTCTTGTGCCTCAGCCTCCTGAGTAGCTGGGATTACAGGCATGTGCCACCATGCCTGGCTAATTTTTGTATTTTTAGTAAAGATGGTGTTTCACCATGTTGGCCAGGATGGTCTCAAACTTCTGGCCCCAAGTGATCTGCCTGCCTCAGCCTCCCAAAGTGCTGGGATTACAGGTGTGAGCCACCGAGCCCAGCCCTGTAGTCTGTAGTCTGCTCTTTTTGAAGGTTCTCAGATCAACACAGTCTAAGCCAGAGGTGTCCAATCTTTTGGCTTCCCTGGGCCACATTGGAAGAATAAGAATTGTCTTGGCCCACACATAACACTAACTGTAGCTGATGAGCTAAAAACAAAAAACAAAAAGAAAAAAGTCCATGCATAAATCTCATGTTTTAAGAACGTTTACAAATTTGTGTTGGGGCGCATTCAAAGCTTTCCTGGGCCGCATGCAGTTCGTGAGCCATGGGTTGGACAAGCTTGGTCTAAGCCAAAAGGTGTTATGGGGTTTACTGGACCACTGTTTCACATATGGCTTTCTTGTCCCCAGGACGTGTGTTTGCCAGCAGAGTAACTGCATCAGGGAAAGATTTCAGTGCAATCACCATACTGCCTGGAACACCATTCTTCCACAATCAGCCCTTGTTGCTGAATTCTGTTTATAGAACCTAATAGTTTCTTCCCTCACAGTGAGTTTTTTTCTCAGGGGTCAGCAGGTTCCCTTCCCTGCCAGGTTCACCAAGTACTGCCCTTGCTACGTATTTTACATTTTGTTACATTATATATGATATAAAACTTTTCAACATGTGGGGAGATAATGAATTTTGAGAACTCCAAGAACCATTTCATTTACTTATCCTTCATGGTATAAATTAATTTTTACCTCCACGAAGTTTCCCATCTGCTCCCGTTGGAAGTTTATTCTTCCTCTAAACTCCAGATCCACATTGTCTTCATGAATAATTGGCACTCCTGTTGCCTTAATCACCTTCCACGTATGTATGATGCCTCTCATATTGTTTATCATCTCAACGGCACAGCCCCTTGAGGTTTGGGAGCCTCTTGTAAACTTTCCTTGTCTCTGTGCATAGTAGATGCTTAAGAAGTATCTGGTAAGTATTAAATGAGTGACTTGTAAATATAACTCTCTGCTCCATCCACAACACCTTACCTCTGGATGCAGTAAGATTATCCTAAGAGAGGGCATCTTTAGATGCATGTAAAGATAGACTTTTGTGTATCTGTGCTTTTTTTTTTTTTTTTTTTGAGAAACAGGGTCTCATTCCCATTGCCCAGGTGGAAGTACAGTGGCATGATCATGGCTCACTGCAGCCTCAACATCGCGAACTCAAGCTATCTTCCTGCCTCTTTTTTTTTTTTTTTTTTTGTAGAGCCGAGGTCTCACCATGTTGCCCAGGCTGGTCTTGAACTCCTGGGATCATGTGATCCTTCTGCCTTGGCCTCCCAAAGAGCTGGGATTACAGGTGTGAACCACTGTGTCTGGCCTGTTTGTGCTCTTGTTTGTAGTCAGTCTAGGGGTTAAGTGTAGGGAACTCTTGGAGGTGACCCAAATGAGTCCATTAAATTTTTTGTCCTTGGGAATTTTGAGCTGAGACAGAGCCCAATAGGTAATGGAACTGCATTATAGTAGCACCCTGGAAACAGTCAAAATTCTTGCTGAGATTCCTGGAGGTGCCCTTGCTTCTATCCTTCTAACCACTGTGAAACCTTTTTAGATTCCACGAGATGCCCTCATATCCTTCTAGTAAGTTACTTTGCTTAAACTAGCTAGAGGCAGTTTCTGTTCTTGACCACTAGGAAAATCTGAACTGATACAGTAGAATAAGGTGGGTCACTGACAGCACATACATAACACTCCCGAAATAAATAAAGACAAAGCATTATTTGTGTTATGCAAGTATCCCACTTCATTCAAATAAATTATTCTTTCCTTGAAGAAAAGCATGGCCATTAGCTCTCTGAAAAGGAAAGGGTAAGTTTGGGACTGAACTAGTAATAACAACAACAAATAAAACCTTCAAAAGTTGTGGGGAAACAAATTATTTTCAAAAACAAACAATTTACCTAGTTATACCATCCTCATATCATCTACACTGAGGTAAACAGATAGACAAGTACAAAATCTGAATAACATTTGCTGTATTTAAAGACAAAGATGCCCTTATTGGCTCTTCAAAGGGCAGGTGAGGATTTACATTGATCCAATTCTTATGGTCTTATCTACTCATCCTTTGGAGCCAGTAATAATCTGTATATAGGATCTGGTTAAGCCAACTGTCTCCATTCCTCCATCCATCCATCCACCCACCCAATAGTTCTTTGTGTGAGGCACTGTGCTGGATCATGAAGCCATCAAGATGAGTAAAATTAGATTCTCACCCATTAATAAGTTTACAGAACAGTAGGAGAAAGAGTCAAGCAACTACAGTGATGTCATATAATACAGGCATAAATAAAGTACTATGGTAGCCCCTTACTGCCTGGAGGAATGAATGAAAGGAGTCAGAAAGAAGGTGATGTTTGAGCTGAAACTTGAAGCTAAATGGGAAACATTCCCAGGGAAATGAATCTTCAGCTCCTAATCTAAAGGATAGCAAATTTTGTTCCTATTTTAATGACAGGAAGTTAAAATTCAGAGAGAATGTTTACACCTAGTAGGGCCTCATAGTGACAAGGCAAAACCATAGTACGACTCAGAAATCTGGACTGCCTATTGCTAGATTCACAGACTAAGAACCTAAGAACACGGTCCCTGTGCATTGCTAGTACTCAAAAAAAAAAAAAAAAAAAAAAAAATCCAACTTTAAACATCTGCTTATTCCATGAAATGATCTTGCCAGGCATGCTCAACTTCTCTAAGAAGGTCATTAGACTTAAACTTGTGTGGAAAGGAGTTTAAAAAGCCAAATACATTTCTGACAAATGGAATGTCTGATAATTATGTGACTGAATCTCACATTTACTAATTCTGAAACTAGTTAATACCAAATAGTTCTTAAAAGACAAAGGAAGAGAGGTGATTTCTCTGTGGAAAGGTTGGGCCTAAGGGTCAAGGATGGTTCTAAGTCATCAGACTACAGAGTTTTAATCTAAACATTTTTCTTCATTTTTTACTATGTTAGAAAGAGCACCCTGAGATATTAAACTACTACCTAAAACATCTTTTTCAAAAAGTGAAAAAAGGAAAAGAGAGGCACTCCATCATGGATTTGCACTAAAACAAATATCTTCTATATATTTGAAGTTGAATGCTCTTAACTACCAACTGAACGGCACGTTCACATATGAAGACTTCTTGTGATTCCTGCAAGACAGTGAGAGTGTGAATGACCCCTGCTGTGGCCAATTTAAGAAGGAAAAATATTAAAGGTATGCAAAGGGTGAGGAAGAGCTGCTGTTCTATGTATAGTTCCATTAAATTTATTAAGAGGCTTTGCCTTTTTTTTTTTTTTTTTGGCTTTAGAGAGGCATTAAGAAGTAGGGCATGAAGGCACAAAAAGGGAACCTGAAATCCAATTGCAATAATTACTCATGCAATTGGCCTCTTTCTATGTGGCATTATAGAAACCTCCTGAGTAACAGAGTTTATGGTTTTACAAAAGAGAACTCCTACATCATTGCATGGCATGGCTACCGCTTCCTTAGACCATTCAGAGAATGATCCCCAAGTATTTTTCATAAACCCCATAGGGTTTCCTACATTAAAATAAAGTGACAGAGATCACGCCTAGAATAATTTCACAATTCCAGCAATGAGTTGTACTACTTCCAAATGATGAATTTTCTGCTCCAAATAATGGGACAAAGGGCATCATCACATGGACACAGTCAATTTCACAGTGATGGACACACACAGGTGGATGATCTGAGGCAGAAGCTGTGATTGGTCTTAAGAAAATGAAAGGTAGAGTTGGGTTCAAAATCCACATTTCATGATTTCTGGTCCTTATTCATCCAAAAAGTTGAACTGCTTCATATCAGTGTATTAGACACATTTTAAATCTTTCTCAAGAGTTGCTCTGGGTGCAGCATGATAAGGAAAACCAGGTATTTGGTTTGATAACAGGTATTCAAGGTATAGGTGCCAAGCTTATGGTAAGCTTCTCACCGTAGGATATCTGAGATCTGTTGCCACAAAGAGGACTATGGTCTTATGATGACTACTATAGTTCAGTTTTCAACATTTTGGGAATAATTTGATCATAACCTTTCCTTCTTGTTACATTGTAAGACAGGAATTTAGAGTATTCACTCAAGAGGTTCTCCCAGTAACAGGTGATGTCATCCATCTGCAAATGGTTCCTAATAAACTGGCTTCCCCTAGAGACAAGATTTAACAAGAAAATGTTAAAGCACAGAATTTAATGATAATAGCAGTCTGCATTTGAGTGCTCACCTTGTGCCAAGCATTATTCAGCATTTTATATAAATTAATTCATTTGAGCCTCAAGAACCAACCCTATGGCAATCATATCCACATACATGCATGTAGCAATACAACTTAACAATCTTTTTCCTTTATTTATTTATTTATTTAGTTAGTTAGTTAGTTATTTTATTTTCTTTTTTTTTTTGAGACGGAGTTTCGCTCTTGTTGCTCATGCTGGAGCGCAATGGTGCGATCTTGGCTCACTGCAACCTCCGCCTCCCGGGTTCAAGTGATTCTCCTGCCTCAGCCTCCCGAGTAGCTGGGATTACAGGCGTGCACCACCACACCCGGCTAATTTTTTTGTATTTCTAGTAGAAATGGGGTTTCACCATGGCTAGGCTGGTCTTGAACTTCTGACCTCAGGTGATCCGCCCACCTCGGCCTTCCAGAGTGCTGGGATTACAGGCGTGCCACCACGCCCGGCCCATCTTTTTCCTTTAAAACAAGCATATGTAGACATGTGTGTATGTTTTCCCCCAGAACAGCTTTACTTCTGAATTATCTCCATATAATGAGGATAAAATACAGATGTCACCATGATAACAATATTCAGATACCTTTGGCTAGGGCATTATGGGGATGACAAAAAGTAAAGTGGAAAAGGGAAAATGAACAGAACTCACCTTTCAGCAATCTCTTGAGCTACATCATCATTTGCTTTTACAAATTGTAACAGCTCTCTAAAATGAAAAGAATTTTAGACTGTGAAATATAGACCAACTTCATTGGCACTAAGTCAGAAAGACGATATAGATTGAGGTCTATGGATAATTTTAGGTATGTGGATGGTGGATTATTTCCTTCAAGCAAAGATATCGGAGTTCTCTCAAGAACAAAATAATAACAAAAAAAAAACCCCCCACACACTGATTAAAGATACCCTATTGTAGATTTGGGACATATTTGAGAAAATACAGAAGTTACCTTATATATTTACATATATTTTGTATATTTATATTATATATTATATTAGATATTTATATTATTTTACATATTTATATATAAATATATTTACATATAGAAAATATATGTATATACACAGATATCACCATGATAACAATATTCAGATAACTCTGGCCCTTCTCTACACTTCTTCCTAGCTCCTCCCGTCATGAAAGGAAATTTGCTGAAGCTTCACTTGAGTCAATTCTCATGCTGTATCTGAAAATCCTTTTGACAATATAATAAGGTTGAATATCCCTATCTTTAGTCTTGGAGAGATTAGAGCTTTTTAACTTCATTTTGTCTGAACGTTTCATTTGAAACCAGTATTAAAGCGCTTTTTCAAATTAAATTCCACTTATAGCCTACTTGGATAATAATGCAATACTATATATGCAAACCAAGAGGAAAAAAAGCTTTCAATGGAAAAAAATCGTAGGACTAAATGTCTTACATGACTGGTTTTAAGGCATTAAGGCATCTTTAAAAGCAGATTGGAAGGGTCTTTAGAAACTCTGCATTGGGGGATAACTGCTTACTGGACATTGGAGAGATCTGTTTTGACTGGGATATAGTGAACCCATGGCTTCAGCTGTGGATAGAAGAATTCTAGCCACTCATCACCAACATGGAAAACAAGTGAGCCACACAGGAAGAGGTGTTTAAACCGGAAACTTGCAGCTACGCCTCGAAAATTAAACAGATACCTGGGGAAAAAAGAACAAAATACATTTGATACTATATGCCTGCTGCCACAAATATGACCTTTTATGCTTATTCTCCCCTCCCCTTCTTTCCTTTTATGATTCCTCTCCATTCTCTTTCCACTTTGAGTTTTCAAGGACACATTAATATGTTCCTAAGTGGTTTCTATCAACCACTTTACCAGGGCTAGGACTACAGGTTGTCCTGGGAATGGCAGGGTGAGGAAAAATAGGGGATATTTTCTCCAGACAGCGCTAGATAGGGTCAGGAGCTGGGTGCCGGGTAGAGTGTATACAGGGCTCAGAAGGAAATGACAGCTTGTAGATTTGGAACATATATCTGAGAAAATAAATGTTCAACGGTAAACATAAAATATAACGAGTGAAAAAAATTTCACAAGCTTTTCTAGGCCTAATGTCTCTAACTAGTCATGGCCTCCCAAAGCCTTGTTTTTCCTCTAGTGTACCCCATCTGGTCGAAGGTCTCCACTGCTTCCTGGACATCACCCTCTTCTCTTAAAGTATAGAGCAGCGGTCCCCAACCTCTTTGGCACTAGCGACCAGTTTCATGGGAGACAATTTTTCCATGGATGGGTAGTGTGGGGGAGATGGTTTTGGATGAAACTGTTCCACCTCAGATCATCAGGCATTAGTTAGATTCTCATAAGGAGCACGCAACCTTGATCCCTTGCGTACACAGTTCACAATACAGTTTTTGCTCCTATGAGAATCTAATGCCAAGGCTGATCTGACAGAAGGCAGAGCTCAGGCGGTAATGCTCGCTTCCCCACTGCTCACCTCCTGCCATGCAGCCCGGTTCCTAATAGACCAGTACCATGGCAGGCGGTTGGGGACCCCTGGTATAGAGAGGAGAATGAGGAAAACCTAATCAATTTTCAGAGATTGCCCACAGGGGAAAAAAAAAAAACAAAAAAAGCTGTCTTCTTCTCAGCATTTCTTATGCACACACCTGTCGCCAACCAGAGTTGCTTTCACCATATAGCTCCTACTCTGCCTGTCACTAGCATTCCTATCTCTGAGCCACCCCCACCACCACTGCCCTCCTCTAGACCTGGTTTTACCTGTTCATCTAATTCTTAGTCCCAGAATTTTATTTTATTTCTCTTAGAGACAGGGTCTCACTATGTAGCCCAGGCTGGTCTTGAACTCTTGGGCTCAAAGGATCCTCCTACCTCAGCCTCCCGAGTAGCTAAGACTACAGGAGCATGCCAGCACACCAGGATAATAATTCTAATATTTATTAACTGAGAAATATTTATTCTAACTTCAACTATTGGGTGGGTGGGGCATATGGAGAGGTAATTCCATTACTGTGATTACTAGCTAGCACGCAGCTGTTTGGAAGCAGGAACCATGTTCCATTCTTCTCTACAGTCGCCACAGAACTCAGGTCAGTGCATTTAGGCCCTGAGGAAAAGCCAGTGAAATGAATTAATGCAACTTTCATTTACTCCAGCTGGGCCTTTATATTAAAGTTCTCACCCAAAGTGAAGCTATTTCAAAAGCAGTATGGAAACCAAGAAAGTGAGGAGTCCTGCAAATCTTACTTGTATTTGCAGTGATCCACAAGATGGACATCCTTAGCAGCTGGCTTTCCTAAGGTATCCTTTAAGTGGAAAGGAAGTTATTAGTATTAACAGCAACAGCATTTATTGTGATCACTGTGCAGCAAGCATTGTTAAACATTTCATCAACATTACCTCATTTAAGCTTCATAATCAATATACTCAGGAGACATTATTATTCCCATTATATAAATGCAGAAGCCAAGGCTTTGGAAGTTGAGATTTGCTCAAGGTCAGTGTGGCTCTAAATAGAAGACAGAGTTTTAACCAGGGCCTGTCTGATTTTAGAGTTTAAGCACACCTAAAGCCATGTTGCCCTCCTTTGAATTCAGATGTCACAGCCTGCAGCACACTTCACTCTGTGTAAATAATGTATGCAGAGAAGGTCCCAAGTGCTGGCTGATGGCCTTAGGGGTGTATATAGCCCATGCTCAAATTTTGTTGGGCATGCAAAGTATTTTTTTTAAAAAAAATCAAATCATTGCCAACATTTACAGGTGGTAGGATATTTCTTGCAAAAATCCAGATTTCCAATCTTTCTTGGAGAATAAAAAGGAAGATCTGGCAAACTGGGCTCTTATTAACATTTGGAACTGTTAGTATTCTCTCTTGCTCACCTCTTGACATCACCTGCTGGCCCCTGGGGACATCTGAGTTTGAGATCCCCAGGTACATTCCATCCACCTTAGCAGATGGTAAGCTCCTTGATGAGGGGACAAGTTTTGTTTGCTTCTGCAGCCTCCCACAGTAGATGCTAACAACTTGTGTTCTAAATGAATACATTTTTTCATATTTTTATTATTCAACAAAGTTTCTTAAGCTCACTTGCTCCTGATTAAAACTGTATGAAATAATACATGCACCTCAGATTTACTTAGTTTTCTCCCAAGAAGTCTAAAGCTTTTCCTCATAGCATCCTCATATGGTATATGGAAATTTCATATAAAGGAAGTTTAGGGCTTTAATTTCTTTGATTAAGGCAAAAAGCCATAGAGTTAAGAGGAGAGAGTGGACTGTAAACCAACGGTCCCATTTCTGGCTTCACCTTAGAATCACTTGAAAAGTTTTAAACAAATGAAGATTCCTGGACACCATTCCCAGAGATTCTGACTCATTTGATTCATTTTCTTCAGCTCTCTGGTTGTATTGCACAGCCAGGGTTGAGACCATTGATTTAAACCAGGGGTTGGCAAACTACGACCCACAGGCCAAATTTGACCCACTGCTTGTTTTTGTCATGGACTAAGAAATTTTTACATTTCAAATGGTTAAAAAAAAAGGCAAAAGAATAATATTTTATGACAACTTAAAATTACATGAAATTCAAATTTCAGTGCCCATAAATAAAGTTTTTATTTTTTATTATTTTTATTTTTATTTATTTATTTTTGAGACAGAGTCTTGCTCTGTCACCAGGCTGGAGTGCAATGGCGTGATCTCGGCTCACTGCAATCTCTGCCTCCAAGGTTCAAGCGATTCTCCTGCCTCAGCTTCCCCAGTAGCTGGGACTACCGGCACATACCACCATGCCCGGCTAATTTTTGTGTTTTTAGTAGAGACGGGGTTTCACCATGTTGGCCAGGCTGGTCTTGAACTCCTGACCTCAAGTGATCCACCCGCCTCGCCTCCCAAAGTGCTAGGATTACAGGCGTGAGCCACCATGCCTGGCCGTAATAAAGTTTTAATAAAAACACTGCCAGGCTCATTCATTTACAAATTGCCCATGTCTGCTGGCAACTGCAATAGAGACCATACGACCTGCAAAACCTACAACATTTACTATTTGGCCCTTCCTGGAAAAAGTTTGTGACCCCTGGTTTAAACCTTCAAAGTAGTGCAATATACTAGTCATAATATGGCCAGAAAAGCAATGTAAGTTTGAAAAAGGAGAATTTACATATATGCTAATGCTGGTTCATGGAACTTTCTTTACATTCACCTCACCACTGACAGGAAACCTAATCTCAAATTCTAGCCAGGTGGCAATGTTCTTTGAGTGAGAATGTTCACTGCTGTAGTTCTAGTCAGATGACTGGTGATTACTTTCATAGATTTCCAGGCCTGGTTTTTGGTGTATTCTGCATCAACAAGTTTTGGGTTTTTCCGAGACAGAAGAATGAGAGGATCTCGTTCTGGACTTGTCCTATAAAAGAAACACGTGACATAAAACTGTGTGGCCTGTATTAGAATACTGTTCCCAATCCCTGAAAGGTGAGCAGGACTAGGACCCAATGCAATGACTCTGCACAAATGGACAATTCACTGGTGACGTGACAGCAGAGGAGGGGTATACTGGGTACTGCAGCATCTAGGTCATCCAGGGCTGGTCCCCTCTGTACCTTTACGGTTCGGGGGTACTTGGCCCTTCTTTGCTTGCATTTGGTCTTGAAGGGTATGTTGTTCAGGTCACTATAGTCAAATCCCAGGGAATGATTTCCCTTTTAGGAAAGTTCATGTGGCTTCTATAATCACTGGTGCTCATAACTGTGAGGCTAGGTAGTCACAACTCACTAAAACAGCTACATGACCTTTGTTATGTATGCTCTGTACAGTCCAGTATAATATTTAATTTAAAAAAAATGCACAAAAACCAAAGGGCTTAAAAACCTGATGACTGTATGTGGAAGAATTTCTAGTGATGTTCCAAGTAGCAGAGGGTCTTGACATGTGAGGCATCATGGATTCCTTGATAATCTGTTAAGAACTATGAACCAACCCTCTCTCCTTCCCAGAAAAATGCACATATCCTCACATAATTTCAAGGGAGTCCTAAAACTCTTGAAGTCCAGACATGGTCCCCAAGTTAATTTGTGACTTCAAGATTTAAGAATCAGAGAAGTTGGTAAGAAACAGGACATAGTAGCTGGATAATCCATTTACCTCCTATAGTCTAGCTCCCAAGTGAAGAGGAGGGTGAAGAGAGAGTACAATCTCTGGCAAGGACTCACTTGCTAAAACTACAAAACCCTGCTCCCTCACGGTCTTTTCTATTCATCTGCTCCACAGATATTTATCATATATCGACATGCTAGGAACTGTTCTTGGCCTTGGGACTATGGAGCTGAACAACACAGGGTCCTCCTACTACCTTTGCCATTTTTCTCTTCTCTTTCCTCCCTGCTCCCTTCTTCATTTTCAGCAGTCTCAGTCTGTGCTCTTAACCACTATTTGGCAGCCACACGGTGTGATAAAAAAGGCAGTCAAGAGATATGGTGATGAGTCCTGCTCTGCATTAACTAGCAGAGTACCATGGCATGATCATAAGCTACTCCTAGGGACTGTAAGAAGACACCCATCTGTTGTGTTTGGCATCACATAATCAATGACCGACACATTTGTGACACTATGTAAAATATCTGTTAAATGACTGAAATGGATGAACTTTACTTCTTTGAATATCAACTCAATCAATGGCGATTTCAGCAAATAATGTGAATTATTCTCGAATCTAAAATTGTGATTCCACATTTCTTTCTTTGTTATCTTAGCTTTCCCTTTGAACTACAGAGCTTGTCATACCCTCAAAGTTACTTACATTTTACATTACTTGGAAGAATATCTTTGTAAAATGTCAGAAAATAACTCACCTTGATCCTCGGAAATATGCTGTAGAGTTTTTCTTTTTCCATGGCCACTGTGCTGCTGACCTAAGAATATAGAATTTAATTAGTTTCAATATATCTTTTTCAACTATATAAGAATGTGCTTTAACCATTTCTGAAGATTAGTTCAGAGCTTCATATTTCTTTTTTTTTTTGAGACGGAGTCTCGCACTGTCATCCAGGCTGGAGTGCAGTGGCGTGATCTTGGCTGACTGCAAGCTCCCCTTCCCGGGTTCACGCCATTCTCCCGCCTCAGCCTCCTGAGTAGCTGGGACCACAGGCGCCCGCCACCACGACCGGCTAATTTTGTGTATTTTTTAGTAGAGACAGGGTTTCACCGTGTTAGCCAGGATGGTCTCTATCTCCTGACCTCGTGATCCGCCTGCCTCGGCCTCCCAAAGTGCTGGGATTACAGGCGTGAGCCACCGTGCCTGGCCAGAGCTTCATATTTCTAAATAAGTCTAATCAAAGTCACTCAAAAGAAAAAGCCCTAAAGGACACTTTGTTTCCTTTTGCTACCATTTCATTGCTCTGGAGGTGCTACCCAGTTGTATCTACAAATCTACTCCCCATTAACAAGTTAACAACATTGAAAGAAAAGCCCCCAAACCCTGAAGGTCATGATTAGGTCTGTTTATAATTTGGCAAATATGGATTTCCTCTGTACTTTAAGTAGGGTGCTACTGATGAAATTAATTATGTGTACAGAACTGCAAAAAAATAAAAAAGCATCAGAAATGGAATGAAAGGGAAATCACTCTCTGATTTTATGTTTTCCATAGGTGGGAAGTGTCATCAGATTTAGTTTGATATTTGAAAAGCACCTTTGTATTCTTAAAGCCAGACTAAGTGCTCTATAAAGATGAAGTCCTTGAAACTCAGATCTCAGTACACATTACCATGACCAGCCTTCCCTACTGAAACTGCTAGCTCACAGATGCATCATTCTTAACTTGCTTCGTAGGAACCCTCCCTACACAGAAGTCTGCACAGCATCTTCTCTGAAAAAGGAAGGGAAGGCTGAACTGAAGTTAATGAGGGATTGATGGGCTGGATTACAGAAATGGAGAAACTTAGGATATAAACTTTGTAGGCACAGGTCCTTTTCAGATACATATAATGTCATGCTGCTCATTTTCACTCAGCTGAGAACGCTGCTCAGTATTTTCCAGGCCCTCAGACCTCCACCCTCAGCCAACCTGGCTCATCCTCTGGCCTTTTCTGGATGGATCACCTTTACCTGATTCTCCAGTCTAAGGCCAGAACTATCTTGTTTTCCCCATACTTCTTCCTGCCCAAGCAGAGACACCATAGCACTGGATTTTTGTTGTTTTGTTTTTAGTGGAAAATGTTTCATGCTCCTCATGCAAAGTTCTCATGAAAAAGCATAAAGATAAAAGTAAGAAGTCGTCTGGAATCTCCCTGTCCAGAGGTAACAATGTAACATTTTAGCCAAGAATTTCCTTGCAATCATTTATTCATATTAGTAGCTTTCAACTGGGGGTAATTTTGCTCTTCCCTCCCACCCAGGGGACATTTGGCCATGTCTGTAGACATTTTTGATTGTTACTACTAGGGGACTGCTACTGGCATTTAGTGGGTAAAGATCAGAAATGCTGCTGAACAATCCTACAGTGGTTAGGACAGCTCCCAGGACAAAGAATTATCCAGCCCCAAATGTCAGCAACACTAATACTGAGAAACTTTGCTCTATGTAACAGAGGTCACACCATACATACTGTTAGGTAACAATCTTAATAGGAAATATAAATAATAATAACAGCCAACATCTATATAGCACTTCACTATGTTACAGACATTGTTCTAAGTGCTTTGTAAATATAAAATCATTCTCACAATCTTAAGAGGTAGGTTTTATCACCCCTATTTTACAAATGAGGTCCTTTAGAGGTTAAGCAACTTGCACAGAGTCATGCAGCTAATAAGAGCCAGGATTTGAACCCAGAGTTTTTAAAACCTACACTGCCTTTCCATTCATGCACGATATTCCATTTTATAATCTCTGGCAAAGACTCACTGCAAAAATTCCATTTTATAGTCATGTTATGATTCACTTCATCCTTTATTGATGGACTTTTAGGTAGTTTCCAACTTTCTGCTCTAAGAAACAACATGGTAGTAAACATCCTTGTACACAAATCTTTGCACATTCATCTGATTAATTCCTTAGGATACATTCTAGACATGAAACAGCTAGGTCAAAGGATACACAGTATACATTTCCAATTTTGATACACATTGTCAAACTATCTAACAAAACATGTATCAATTTATACTCAAAGTTACTTCTCTTTATTTCCTTGGCTCCTGGGGAAGCTGTGTTTCATATACACAGACCCAAACTGTGTATCACTGTTCTCTCTCTTTCATTCTCCTAACCTACCCATCCTCCCTCAAAAGACCTAGGTTAGGACTTGTTTCTCCAGGCAAGTGCTAACGGTGGCCACCACAGCCTGGTGCTACCCCAGCCCTCTTTTTTAAACCCTCTCTGACAGTAACAAATGAAATCTTCGATCTGTAAAGAACAATGAATTCTTCTACAGAGTGAAATATAAATCAGTGGGCACAAACTCCCAAAATATCACAAAAAATAGAATGAACAGTGGCAGGCAGACATCAGTGCAAATGGATAAACAAGCAGATTATTAAATTTTCAAGGTAACGAATGAACATCATTAGAGATTCTAAACAGAGGGTTCTAAAAAACAAAATTGTATTTCTATAACCATGAATAAATTCAATTGAATAAAATGGGAAGGTATCAAAAGAAAAAAGTATTCATATAAGATTAGACTTTAAAACATTCTATCTGCCTAAAAATTGCTTACTAGTTTACCTGGGGGAAAATGGTATTAATAACTACACGGTGGAGTAACTGGATAACACCTTGACCCCAGGAGTTTGAGTCCAGCCTGGGCAACATAGTGAGATCCTGCCTTTTAAAAATAAACAAACAAATAAATAAAGTAACTCTTTCATATGTACTGACATGAAACAAAGACATGGAAAGATTACTTAGATACACCAATAAGTTAGGGGGAAAGTTGCCTAAGTTATACATATTTGTAAAATTTTATGAGCATATATAGGTTTCATAATCAGTAAAAATGTTTTTAAAGATTTTGAAAACAAAGCAGCTGCATGGCAGGTGGGAAAAGAGCTACAAAAAGAAGAATGTGAAAAGGGTATTTGCAAGTACCTGAGGAGCAGGGGAAAGGATTAGAAAATTAAGGCCAAGGCCAAGAATAACTTAGGGAAAAAAAAGTTTAAAACCTTTTTTCCAGCTTAGTGTGGTGGCTCATGCCTGTAATCCCAGCACTTTGGAGGCCAAGGCGGGAGGATCACTTGAGCCCAGGAGTTTGAGATCAGGCTGGGAAACATAGCAAGACCTATCTCTACAAAAAATTTTAAAAAACAACCAAGAAACAAAAAAACCACACCTTTTTCCCTCCCTCTCAAAATTATGTTCAAAACCCAAAAATAAACAAGAAATGACAGTCTCAATGTCAGGAAAACACAAGGAATATTAACCAGTAAAGTAGGTTGGATAATGCACTTGGAAACCTGGTCTTTAGGCCTAGATTTGCTTCTGACCTTGACCAGATCACTAAACCTTTCTGTACCTTCATTCCCTTATCCCTGAAATAAAGGTCTGGACAAAGACAATTTCTAGTTCCAGTTCTGTAAAATATGAGACTAAGTTATTATTTTTTAAAATTTCCAAATTATACCCACTAGAGAAGTTTGTTTTTTAACAAAGGGCTCCACCCACCGAGGACTGCAGCCCTGTATGTTTCTTCAGGAAGGGAATATTACCTTAATCCTCTTTGAATCTTCAGCCACACTTGGGAGAGGTGATAGGTATTTATGGAAACAAGGTTGAATTGTTCGCTTTCCTTATACCTGAGAGAAGGCCTATAATGACTGTGTTTCCGGAAGTTCTCTAATTAAGCACCAAAGTTGTTTGTATCATGATGTAAAATGTAGCTAGGTAAGAAATACCTACAGCTTGGATGAGCTACACAATCTAAATTCTGAAATGATAGCAGGATGGAGTCAACAGGCCAAGGCATGTCTCAGTCATGAATCAGAGAGGATCTGGAATAAGCTTGTACTTGAGATGCTTATGGGACATTTATGCTCCCTCAGCCCTGCCTAAAGTACTTAGTTCTCAATTGCCAAGTACGTTTATATTCTTCCAAATAATTTTCTATCCCCCCTATGACGAGGTCATTCATTTTTTCTTACTATGAAAGAATGCACTCTTATTTAAAGAATCTTAAGTATAGAAAAATTGAAAATACTGACTGAGCACAAGGGCTCACGCCTGTAATCCCAGCACTTTGGGAGGCCGAGGTGGGTGGATCACTTGAGGCCAGGAGTTCCAGACCAGCCTGGGCAACATGGCAAAACCATATCTCTACTAAAAATACAAAAAATTAGCCAGGTATGGTGGCACATGCCTGTAATCCCAGCTACTCGGGAGGCTGAGGCAAGAGAATTGCTTGAACCTGGGAGGCAGAGGTTGCAGTGAGCCGCGATAGCGCCACTGCACTCCAGCCTGGGAGACAGAACATGACTGTGTCGCAAAAAAAAAAAAAAGAAAGAAAAATTTAAAATACAAACAAAAGTCTCTGATAATCCCTTGCAAAGAGGCATTGCTGATAGTTTAGGATAGACTATTCTGCCCCTTTCTATGGATATGTAAATATTATTAGACACATACAAAATTGTTTACGCTACAGTTTTCTGTCTTTAATTTTTAACTTAAAAATTAGTCACTTAAAAGTAAATAGGCTGGGCGCGGTGGCTCACGCCTGTAATCCCAGCACTTTGGGAGGCTGAGGTGGGCGGATCACCTGAGGTCAGGAGTTCAAGACCAGCCTGACCAACATGGAGACACCCCGTCTCTACTAAAAATACGAAATTAGCCGGGTGTGGTGGCACATGCCTGTAATCCCAGCTACTCGGGAGGCCGAGGCAAGAGAATCACTTGAACCTGGGAGGCGGAGGTTGCGGTGAGCTGAGATCACGCCATTGCACTCTAGCCTGGGCAAAAAGGGCGAAACTCCGTCTCAAAAAAAAAAAAAAGTAAATAATTGGTTATATTCTATGGCTTATTTCAAGAAAACCCAGAAAGAGAAAAAATAAAACCTCTTTAAAGGACCTACCTTACCAGATCTTCTCTGAAGAGGTCCCACCGTCCAAGACCTGTAGGATAAATTGGCCAAACAGCAGGTCCCCCTTCCCAAAATGTCCAAGCAGGATACATGATATCATGGTACTCTGATGTCTTCAACAAAAACAGACAGGTCGTTCTAAGTCAGTCTTGGAACAGTGAAAAGAGGCAACTGCAATCATGCCACAGGATCTGGACAGCCTTGGTTTAGTGTCACATTGTCAAAGATATATTTTCCCTATTTTCCAAAGTCTAGCCTATAGACATTAAAAGGCAAAAGTGACTATGGATTAAAAGTCATGGGCTCACTGAATTCCAGAATTCAGAATCACATTAAAGGTCAGCTTTTTCAGTTCCCCCAAATTCTGTTTTTCTAGAGGATATATACTGTTAAGATTTCCAGTTTAAGGAAACAATATGCCCAATTCTGAATAATCACAGAGCTCTCTCATTGTTTAACTATTACATTTAAGAGTTTACACTGTCTTACCAGTTTTTGGTTATTTCCCAATGGGTTTTTTTGAGAGTAAGAGCCAAGAAATACATGCAATGGTTAAGAGTGTGGGCTCCTGATGTGGATCACATGGGTTTGGATTCTGACTCCACCTCTTTACAGCTCTAGGCAAGTTACTTAATGGTTCTATGCCTCAGCTTCCTTATCACTGTAATGGGGGAAACAATAATATCAATAATATGATCTACCTAAAAGGTTTATTTTGAATATTAAATGAGTTGATACACGTAAAATTCTTAGAACAGTAGCTGGCACATTGTACATACTTGATAAATATTGGCTAGTGTTATCTCATACTATGGCACTGTTGGGCTCACATTGATTGGTCAATAAATTCTTGGTTATTCACTGATCGGGGTCAGAAGTATGGACGAGCAAAATGAGAAGGGGTGTTATCACATATCTTTTGAAAGAAGTTTGAGGTTGGGCACGGTGGCTCACACCTGTAATCCCAGCACTTTGGGAGGCCGAGACGGGTAGATCACCTGAGGTCAGGAGTTCGAAATCAGCCTGGTCAACATGGTGAAACCCTGTCTCTACTAAAAAATACACACAAAATAATAGCCGGGCATGGTGGCAGGTGCCTATAGTCCCAGATACTCAGGAGGCCGAGGTGGAGAATCGCTTGAACCCGGGAGGTGGAGGTTGCAGTGAGCTGAGATCGCGCCACTGCACTCCAGCCTGGGCAACAGAGTGAGACTCTGCCTCAAAAAAAAAAGTTTAAAGCCATATGTTCCCTTTTTTTTTTTTTTTTTTTGATCCACCTGCCTCGGCCTCCCAAAGTGCTGGGATTACAGGTGTGAGCCACTACACCTGGCCTCCATTTGTTCCCTTTTTATGGTTACTTCTGTTAAAAATCTGGCCACTGATAAACCTCTAACTCTACTGTTTCTTCCACTGGAAATACATGTGCAATATGCTGTTTGCTGTCTCTCAAATATTTAAAAAATGTGATTCATCAAGCACCTTAAACATAACAGCTATTCAATAGAAGCTGCACAATTAACTATAAAGTTGACAGAGTAAAACTCTCCCTTGGAAACTAGAAGTCACTGATTTAAAAAACAGAAGGGAAGTAAAGATGAACGGAAAATTAGTATACCGACGGTCATACTTTATTATCCATAGAAACAACAGATAGATAACAAACACGAAGTCCCTACTGACTTACATGGGAGCCTCTATCTGTTCTTCTGAGTGAGTTTCACGACAAACAATGGAACCAAACACTTTCGAGAAATGAGGCTAGACCATGGGAAATGCAACACAAATGTGGCCTCTGCCCACTTGCAACACAGGAAATAAAACAAGTCTAGGGAGAAAGTAAACTATGATAAAGAAAAAGTGGGGATAAAAGGTCCCTCTGCTTTAGACAAACCAAATCAGAAATAGTGTTCCTTTTCCCAAATTTCATGGGGTTTTCCTCAATTCACTCTTACCCCATAGAATCTTCCATCCACTCTCTTCTAGCCTTCCCGCCTTCACCCCCAAATGCTTTCCTTGTCTTTGGGGAACCAAGGCCCATCCCTGCCGATACAACATTTACATGAACCTGAGCACTGACAAGACATTCCTTGCCCCCAATTCCCCAAGCCCACAGGTGTGTCCTAGCTACTCCAATCTTCCATGATGAGTCTAAAAGATCACCCCCTTGCATAGCCCTCTAGGCTATCTCCAGCCTATCCCTTCAATGCACTGCTTGTACACACACCGTGTGGAGTTATCTGGCACCTTCAGGTTCACTTTTAGCCACCCTGGGCCCCCGGAATATGGTGACAGATGGGACAGCTGATACCCAGCACTATGGCTGAATATATACATAGTAGGAGCTCAACAAACTTTTGGAATGAAGGTGTTCCCTAACTCCAAGCTTTCTTGGACCCCTTCCTCCCATGCTCTGTAGGATCTTCAAGACCCACCTCTAATTCCTGTAGGTTTCTCAGGCCTCTCACGCCCTAGCCTCCATCTCTAGCCCTATAGACACTCAAGCAATCTTACACTACTTACCAGCTCTCAACTTCATCTCCTCTGTCTTTTTGCTCAATCACTATGATGCTAATAGAGACACAGACCCATTTCTGGACCTCAGTCCTCATCCTTACCATTATCCATCAGACTATGTCACCGGACAACGATCTCATGTTCATATCCTAGAGGACCACTCTCCATTCACCCATGTCGCTCTCCCTGTACTTACCTTACTGAAGGAGAAGACTGGGATGGCAGGCTCCATCCATTTAGGAACCTGAGGATAATCTCGTACATTGATCACCATCTCCATGTCAGGGAGACGCCCGATCACTTCCAAAATAAAGTGCTCAACACCACTACACCTGTCAACCAGACATACCATAAATTCAGCAGAGTAGTGCCTGCAGGCTCTAGGACAAGGCGAGGTCCCATTCACATTTTAAAGTAAGACAAGCCCGTGTTCCAGTGTTCCAGATCATCAGCCTACTGCAAAGTCTCCTGAAAACAATGCTTCTAAAGGGGCTATTCTGCTTTTGTGTATTGTGCAAGTTCACTCCTAGCTAAGCTGCTCCAGCTTACAATACTTAATAAAATTTTCCAAATAAATCATCATAGCTTTGAAGGGAGTATTATTGCTACTTCTACCACTTTATTCATTCCAGTTCTTTTCTTTATTTCCCTTATATGGAATAGTTTAATTAGTAGACAAGATACAAACTCTCGTAATAGCTGAAACAGCTAATTTTCTACCTGTGTTCCTTTGGCTTTGCTCCTCACAAAGACACCATTTTTATTTCCATTATAATTAAGTCTCCTAGTTTATGAGAACAGATAGAAAACCTTTCATTACCTTCAACCTGAATAAAGAACATTATCAAAATCAGTTCTGCAAGCCAGAAAAAGTGTTATATACATAATCATAAATAGTGTAACACAGCTTTCTGACTAGATTCCCTGGGAAATCAGGGATTTCTTGAAAGAAAAAGAAGATACACTGACAGTTTAGCTTGTTTCTGCCTCATCCTCTGAGGTCCTGACCAGCACTATGCTAGGGGCAATATTCAAAGGCTTGATCAAAATTTTCTGGCAGCATGGAAATAACTGATTTAAAATATTGTTTTACTACTTGGGAGACTTAGGCAGAAGGGTTATTTGA
Organism: Gorilla gorilla gorilla; assembly: GCF_029281585.2. NCBI lineage: Eukaryota > Metazoa > Chordata > Mammalia > Primates > Hominidae > Gorilla > Gorilla gorilla. Next base: position 130,333,704 of record NC_086017.1, on the reverse strand, counting down.
GCCCAAGAGTTCTAGACCAGCAACATAGTGACACAGTAGGCAATGTAGTGAGCTCCTCTAGCCAAAAAAAAAAAAAGTGTTTTATATATAGGGAGATAACTGCAAAAAATATCAACAGTTCACAAACATAGGAAAAGATGCTCAACTGTATTAATAATAAAGAAATATCAATGAAACTAGATACCAATTTTACCAATCAGATTGGCAAAGATCAAAAAGTCCAATAGTGCAGTGTTGGTAAGGGTGTGAGATCTATTCACAGCATATGATATATCGGTTGTGGAAGTGTTTAGCCTCTTTGTAGGACAATTAGATTCTATTTACCAAGATTTCTCTTTTTTTAAGGTTTTTTTTTATTTGCGGCAGGGTCTCTCGCTCTGCCACTCAGGCTGAAGAGTGCAGTGACATGATCATGGCTCACTGTGGCCTCAAAAATCCTAGGCTCAAGCAATCTTCTCACCTCAGCCTCCTGAGTAGCTGGGACTACAGGTGTGTGCCAACACACCTGGCAACTCTGTGTGTGTGTGTGTGTGTGTGTGTGTGGAGAGACAGTCTTGGTATGTTGTCCAGACTGATCTTGAACTCTTGGGCTCAAGTGATCCTCCCACCTCAGCCTCCCAAAGTGCTGGGATTACAGGTGAGAGCCACTGTGCCCAGCCTGTTTATCAAGATTTTTTTTTTTTTTTTTTTGAGATGGAGCCTTGCTCTGTGGCCCAGGCTGGAGTACAATGGCGCAATCTCAGCTGACTGCAACCTCCACCTCGGGTTTCAAGCGATTCTCCTGCCTCAGCCTCCCGAGTAGCTAGGATTACAGGCACAGGCCACCATGCCCAGCTAATTTTTTTATTTTTAGTAGAGATAGGTTCTCACCATGTTGGCCAGGCTGGTCTTGAACTCCTGACCTCAGATGATCTGCCCGTCTCAGCCATCCAAAGTGCTGGGATAACAGGTGTGAGCCACCTCACCCAGCCTATTTATCAAGATTTTAAAATGACATTAATTGCCCTAGTTATTATACTTTTAGGAATTTAGCCTACATATATATTTACATGAGTGTTCACGGTAACAAGGATGTTCACTGCAGCATTGCTTGCGTTATCCAAAAAGCAAAGTGATGTGGTAAGGGATAATCTAAATGTCCACTGATAGAGGGCTGAATAAAGAAATCCATATAATAAGTTATTATGCAGCCATGAAAAAGTGAGGCATTCTCTATGGACTCTTATGGAACAATCTCAAAATCTACTGTTATATGGAAAATAAATCTAAGTGCAGAACAGAAGACAGAGCATGTTTTATTTTGTTGATGAGTCTAGATGCTTGTAAATGTACAGACTATTTCTAGAAGGATATACAAGACACAGAATTCTAATTGTCTTTTGAAAAGAGGTCTCAGGGACTAGCAGTCTGAGGGTCTGAGGTGGAAGAGAAACTTCCTTTTCACTGAATGTCTTTTGGAGGTATCCAAATATTTTAGCATGGTAAAATATTTGGATATTTTACATATCCAAAGTGCATGTAATACTCTTTGACACTAAAAGAAAAAAAAAACTAGTTAAAAAATGTAAAAAAATATTGCTGTACAATTTATACATTACAGCTAAAATGCTCGTATTTCTTTCACATTTGGCTTTTAATTTAATTTAATTTTTATTTTTTGAGATGGAGTTTCTTTCTTGTTGACCAGGCTGGAGTGTAATGGCGTGGTCTTAGCTCACTGTAACCTCTGCCTCCCGGGTTCAAGCGATTTTCCTGCCTCAGCCTCCCAAGTAGCTGGGATTACAGGCGCCTGCCACCATGCCTGGCTAAATTTTTTTGTATTTTTAGTAGAGTCGGGGTTTCACCATATTGGCCAGGGTGATCTCGAACTCCTGACCTCAAGTGATCCACTCACCTCAGCCTCCCAAGTAGCTGGGATTACAGGCGCCTGCCACCATGCCTGGCTAAATTTTTTTGTATTTTTAGTAGAGTCGGGGTTTCACCATATTGGCCAGGGTGATCTCGAACTCCTGACCTCAAGTGATCCACTCACCTCAGCCTCCCAAACTGCTGGGATTACAGGTGTGATCCAGCATGCCCGGCCACATTTGGCTTTTCAAATATACTCTCTTATATGATTCCATTTATAGAAAACTAGAAAATAATCTGTAATTTGAGAAAGTAGTCAGCGGCTGCCTGAAGATGGGGCATGGGGAGGAGAGGGAGACAGGGAGACGCAGGAGAGAGGGAATGCAAAGAGGCAGAAGGAACGTTTTGGTTGTGATGGAAGGTTCATTATCTTGGTATAAACATACATGAAGACTTATCAGTGTACACTGTAGGTTTTATTTTTAATTGATAAATAATAATTGTACATATTTACAGGATACAATGTAATGTTTTGATATGTTTACATTGTGGAATGAGTATATCAAGCTAATTAACATATCCTCACATACTATTTTTTTGTTGTGGGAACATTTACATTGTATACTTTATATGTAATTTATGTTAACCACACCTCAATAAAGCTGTTATTAAAAAATACCATTACTCCTCATCTTTGAAATGACTTGTCTCTAGCATTAATTAGATAAACCTCTGGTTCCTCTGCTCATCCTTGAAATGTGGAGTTTATGTTTTATTTTATTCAAAACTGAGTTTTTAAAATGTCACATAGATTTCTGAAACTGGATGAGTTAAAAGTATCTAGACCTGCCTGTAATCCCAGCACTTTGGGAGGCCGAGGCAGGCAGATCATGAGGTCAGGAGTTTGAGACCAGCCTGACGAACAAGGTGAAACCCCGTCTCTACTAAAAACACAAAAATCAGCCAGGTGTGGTGGTGGGCGCCTGTAGTCCCAGCTACTCAGCAGGCTGAGGCAAGAGAATGGCTTGAACCCGGGAGGCAGAGGTTGCAGTGAGCCGAGATCACACCACTGCACTCCAGACTGGGTGACAGAGTGAGATTCTCTCTCTCAAAAAAAAAAAAAAAAAAAAGTATCTAGACGTAGAAAGATATTATTTCTAGCTATATGGGAATCTTTGAGATATCATACAACTGTGTGCATTTCATTCAGGACTGTGTTTTGGAATACTGCATTCTATTCGTATTTTGTCCCTCTCTGTTTTCCTTAGTTGTATATGTAGCTAGGATAGGGAACTTTCAGTGTCATTGGAAATATATATTATTTTATTGCTAATGAAGGTCCTGTACTCCCTTCAGAACATTTCTAAGCTCATGATTATGACCAAAATGTTCTGAGCTCAGGAAGAAGAGAATTGTGCCTTTCAGAAACTTTGAAAGCATTTCATTTCATTTGGCAATTGTTCAGCAAACTATTAAACATTGGGTAAGCTTTCAAAGTCCAACAATGTCTATATTCTTATTTTATTTCTCATCTGTGGAAATCAAAAATTCTCCTAGACTCACAATTTGTACTTAAAGTCTCTATTATTGAGTTCCAAATAATGAAACAAATGTCTGTTTAAAATACCTTAACGATTTTTTCCTCTACAACCTTATTTCCTCCGATATCTGATAGCCAAAGGGTAACTGATTTCCTCAGGGTTGTGAGATATTAAATAATCTTTCTTTTTTATTGTTCTTTATTATTATTTATTTGAGACAGGTCTTGCTCTATCACCCTGGCTGGAGTGCAGTGGCATAATCACGGCTCAGGCTTACTGCAGCCTTGACCTCCTGGGCTCAGGTGATCCACTCACTTCAGCCTCCCAAGTAGCTAGGACTACAAACACATGCCACCACACTCAGCTAATGTTTGTATTTTTTGTAGAGATGAGGTTTTGCCATGTGGCCTAAGCTCGTCTTGAACTCCTGAGCTCAAGCGATCTGCGTGCATTGACTTCCCGAAGTGCTGGGATTATAGGCACAAGCCACCATGCCCAGCCTGTTTTCTTGTTTGCATTTATTTATTTATTTATTTAGACAGTTTCGCTCTTGTTTCCCAGCCTGGAGTGCAATGGCACAATCTCAGCTCACCGCAACCTCTGCCTCCTGGGTTCAAGTGATTCTCCTGCCTCAGCCTCCTGAGTAGCTGGGATTACAGGCATGCGCCACCACAGCTGGCTAATTTTGTATTTTTAGTAAAGACAGGGTTTCTCCATGTTGGTCAGTTTGGTCTCAAACTCCCGACTTCAAGTGATCCGCTCATCTCAGCCTCCCAAAGTGTTGGGATTACAGGCATGAGCCACCGCACCCAGCCTTGTTTATATACTTATAAGAATAAATATTAAATTCTTACAAAGTTGTTATTAAATACAAATAATACAAATCTTTATGAACGAATCGATAATTTTTTGCAACTCTACACATTTATTTTACTTTTAATGACAGAATAGGGATTGTTTAGAAAGATGCTCTTACATAAGGGAATATTATGCCCTCTGAGTTTTGTACCTTCTAATTTTATAAAGATCTGAGTTAAAAAAAAAAACAAACTCCAAAAATAAAGTTTATCTTTTGGTGTGTGCAATGCTGCCTAAACCCAACCTCCACCCTCAGCCCATGACCCTCCCTGCTTACCACCCTGCCTTCAGCCCACTGACATGGTACCTCAGGTCTCACACCTGAAGTTCTGAAGTCCTGGCTAGTGTAATTTGCAGCACTAGTTACTCCTCTTTATTTATTTATTTTTTAATAGACAGGGTCTCACTCTGTTGTATTATTTGCCACTGACGGATTATTTGCCATAATCCAACTCCTGGGCTCAAGTAATCCACCACAAAGTGCTGGGATCACAGGTGTGAGCCACCACCACCCCATCTAGTTACTCCTCTTGACTCTACCACCTCCCCTTGAATATTCAGTATCTAGAACTACACTGGCCGATGACAGACATTCAACCAATTCCTCTTCCTCCTTCAGCCCAGCTCCCTCCTGCTAGGCCTGCTAGGCCTCATCAGCCTGTGTCCTGCCGCTACTATATCCCAGGGAAGGAGCAGAAGAGGCAGAGCCACCACTAGTACAACCAGTCATGAGCCAAGCCTCACAGAGGAGACAGGCTTTGAGAGGAGCTCGCAAGAAAAATTCCCAGGCAAGGAGAAGAGCTCGTCAATATTTCATAGTCCGCCTGAAATGTGAGGAGGGATCTGCTTGTTAGTCCCATGAATTGGCTCCTCTATAAAAGGGTATCAAGCCCATATGTAATAAAGTCAGAAGATATATCTACCTCGTTAACTCTTACCTTGAGGGGAACATGCAGTCATTTTCCCGGTACAGTCTGTTCTTAGTGATCTGATAGTGGGTCCCTAGCTTCCGTCTGACTACCTCTGCCATCATCTTCCTGGAGATGCCTCCTCGGAAAGGAGTTAGATCCTCTTCTATGACACTGGGAAAGAATGGGAGTCATCAAGGAAAGCAGGCCAAGAGAGTGGTGCCATTCCACCTACTTCCTAAGTGCATTTAGGTTTCGTATTAGAGAACACAGTAAGTGGAAGGAAAGAATCGAGAGTGAGAATGAGCAGCTCTTCCCTAGAAGCCCTGTAGGTAATCTGAAACATCAAGTGCAATAAAGCAACAAAAAGTAAAAAGCGGGTCAATGTGTCTTCTTCCTCCTTCCATCTGGATTGCCCCTCCCTTGGCAGTTCTGTATTTCTCTTTCGCTACTCATGCCACACCTGTGTCCTTCTAGTCACTTCAGTCCTCCTGGCATCTCCTCCCAATCCCACAGGAGGTGAAGTTTACGCCTTACAGTCTAGCACTGACTCTCTTGTTCTGGTCTGTCTGGTCCACACTCTCCCCCACAAGCCCTTACTCTGGTAGCGTGACAGCAGTAACCAAAATTACACTATTTTGTATTCCTTTTAAAGTGAGTGCATAGTAAGTTTTCAATAAGTATCATAAGCATCCAAGGAATTTTTTGATGAGTCAAAAATAACATAAAAAGGAGCTTAAAAGACCCTGTTATTTAGCTGATGAAGAATCTGAGACCCAGAGGAGTTGAAGTGGCTTGGCACAGGGGTAACCAGTGGGAGTACCGGCACCAACACCCAAGTCTGTTTTCAGAGTTATCTTTCTACCATACCTCATCCCGGCCCTGATATGCATTCTCTCTCTTTTTTGAGACGGAGTCTCACTCTGTCACCCAGGCTGGGGTGCAGTGGCATGATCTGGATTCAATGCAACCTCTGCTTCCCGGGTTCAAGCGATTCTCCTGCCTCAGCCTCCCGAGTAGCTGGGATTACAGGCACGTGCCATCATGCCCAGCTAATTTTTGTATTTTTAGTAGAGACAGGGTTTCACCATGTTGGCCAGGCTGGTCTCGAACTTCTGACCTCAGATGATCCACCTGCCTTGGCCTCTCAAAGTGCTGGGATTACAGGCATGAACCATCACACCCAGCCTGATGTGCATTTTCTAAAGATAACCATCAGGAAATTTAGGACTAGATTCAGCGATAGATGGGTTTATTTCCTCAACAATATTTATCGAGCACGCACTGAGAGCTAGCACCAGGGAGACAACAGCAAATAAGACACAGACCCTGACCTCAGGAAGCTTGCAGCCCAGTGGGAAAAACAGATGCACATGCACTGAATCCCGCAGTGAGTCAGTGGTTAGGCTGACACCACCTGAGCCTTTCCCATGCCAGAGCATTTTTATTCCCCAGAAATAGAAAAACATCCTTGCCTTTCTGACCACTGCAACCAAAATCTCTCAAGGATGTTAGAATACTTCCTGTGACAGCAACTAAACTCTCAAAGACACATCAAAGAAAAGAACTCACCCATGGTAGCAGCTGCAGTTTTGACTTGAACATGGTTCGTAATTCTCCAAAGACCTGTTAATTTGGTCAATAAATACTTTCCATTTTGAACCTTTAAAAAGTGAAGTAAATGAGAGTTAAAAAAATTTTCCTGAACGTTATTTGCTGACACCACACCAACAGAAGAAACAGAAGACCAAAACTTTCAGAAATCCCCTTCCCATCCCATTGATGGAAACGAAACGCTAGGGAGGAATTTTTGTGTGTGCAACTCCCACGCTCACGTCAAGTCTGTTCCTCTATCCGGCTGTCAGGTGTCCAAGAAACTGGAAAATTCCCAAGCTTAATGCTCAACCCTCAGAATGCTACGGATAGTGACGCGGACTCTCACTTTCTACTAATCAAATTGAACTCCACAAAGAGGATCAGTTAAAAGCTACAGACATTAAACCCCTCTTCTCTTCTGGCAACGCATATACACACACGCTCGCGCGCACGACATTTGCCCCCATCCCCGACCCCTCAGTGTTTCAGGCAGGTCCAGAGTAGCCAAGCACGGGCGACGCCTCCTGCGGGTGAACGGGGAATTCCCTCTCCTCCCTGTCATTCTGAATTCCGGGGAATGGGTTACTCTCCAGGGTCCAGAGCAGGAGCAGAGACCCCAGCACCTCACTCTCCGCCGCAAGGCGCCCCGGTGCCTTCTGCCCAGCTCCGAGCTACAGCGGCCACGGCATCTTCCCGGCAGCCGGCCGCGCGGGGGAGCGCCTCGGGACTCCGGCCAGACCCCGAGCCCAAGGGGCAGGCTCGGCACTGCCCGGAGCCCACCTGACTCCTTCTGGCGGCCCTGCGCTGAGGGCAGGAGGAACAACAGCAGCCAGAGCCGAAGCGGCGAGCTAGCCCACCACTCCATCGCCGGCGGACCTACTGCAGATTCCCCGCTGCGGCGCTGGCGGAAGCGCGGCCCCGCACAAAGATGGCCCGGGAGCCGCAGCACGTGGGCGGCGGGTCGCCCCGCACAAAGATGGCCACCGTGGCCCCACCACCCTTCCTCCAGTCCCCAGACTTGAGGCGGAGTTTCCCTGAGAAGGCTGCACCGGGAAGGTGGGGAGAATAAACGAATGGACCAGTTGCCTATCCTCCCTCCCTGGCACCCCTGGGAAAATAGGTCTGCAGCCAGAAAACTGAAGGTCAGAGAGGGTGTGTTTCACGGTTAGTGGCACAACCAAGACTTGGCATAGAGCCTAGGCCAAACAATTCTCTTGACGTCAAATTGCCTCTTATCAAATAGCATAAATTTGTTGAGCGTGTGTGTGTGTGTGTGTGTGTGTGTGTGTGTACACGGCACGGTTAGACCCCAAAGGTTGCAATTAGCATAGCAGGGATCCCCTTGTAATAGGAATTTATAACAGTTGGGGTGACTTAGACGTAGGAAGAAAGATCAATGGTGTTAAATAAAGTTTATGGGAGGTTGTTGTTTTGGACAGAACTCTGGCACTAGGCCTCAAGAGAGCAGACAAAACCAGAATGGAGGCAACTTGTCCTAGGTGCCGCGTAATTAAACTCAGCTTTAAAAGGGGTCAGTTTTCCAACAAATAGGAGAAGGGGCCCATATACCTGAGCTGGCATGATAAAGAAGTCCCCTCTGATGTAACTCTTTGAGGAAAGCAACTTCAAAATGACCAATCTGCTTTTTGTTCCTTATTTCTGCTTTCTTCAGCCCTTTTCTGCCTATAAGCCCAACCCCTTCTGCTCAGCTCATTAGAACACTTTTCTGTTTTATAGATGAGATGCTGCCTGATTCATGAATCACTAATAAAAGCCAATTCGATTTTTTTTTTTTTGAGACAGAGGACAGTCTAACTCTGTTGCCCAGGCTGGAGTGCAGTGGCACAATCTTGGCTCACTGCGATGTCTGCCTCCCGGGTTCAAGCAATTCTTCTGTCTCAGTCTCCCGAGTAGCTGGGATTACAGGAGTGTGTCACCATGCCCGGGTAATTTTTGTATTTTTAGTAAAGACAGGGTTTCACCATGTTGGCCAGGTTGGTCTCAAACTCCTGACCTCAGGTGATCTGCCCACCTCGGCCTCCCGAAGTGCTGGGATTACAGGCGTGAGCCACCATGCCTGGCCAAGAACTTTAAACTAAATTTGATGAAATTTTGTTTCTTGACAGTGGGCAACATGATACTGGACAATATAGGTATATAGTATAGTACAGGTATATATCTTTATACAGGTATATATAGGTCAGTGTAGATATATTTAGTGATCATAGAACTACAAATATTTATCTATTTTCTTTTTTTTTTTTTTTTTGAGATGGAGTTTCGCTCTTGTTGCCCAGGCTGGAGTGCAATGGCTCAATATCAGCTCACCGCAACCTCCGCCTCCTGGGTTCAAGCAATTCTCCTGCCTCAGCCTCCTGAGTAGGTGGATTACAGGCTTGCGCCACCACACCCGGCTAATTTTGTATTTTTAGTAGAGATGGGGTTTCTCCATATTGGTCAGGCTGGTCTCGAACTCCCGACCTCAGGTGATCCACCAGCCTCGACCTCCCAAAGTGCTGGGATTGCAGGCGTGAGCCACTGCGCCCAGCAATATTTATCTATTTTCTAAAATGTACATGGTTATATCCCTAAGCCTTGTGGAAATATGGAAATACAGGGAAGTACAAGATCAAATCTGTGCTCCCAGGAGTTTAGAACTAGTAGGGAAGACAAATATGCTTCCTTAGAGATAGTTTACAATTTAAGCAATAGTTAAGTGCCACTGGTTTCAGTGGAGGAAAAGATCAATATGAAGTGGAAATCTGGAGAAAGGGGTAGGAGGGGTATATTTTGTACTGAAGAAAAGGAAACGTTACAGTTAAGGAATATTGTGCTGGAGTCACTAAAAATATGGGAGCCATAATTTGCAGAAGGTGGGGATCAAATTTAGCTTGACAGTAGTGGAGGCTTTAGGATGCACGTTAAGGAATGGTGGAAGAGAAAATAATGTTGATTACCTAGGAATGGGCCGTATCGGTCACATATTACACCCATATGGGCATTTGGTCTATATTCCACCAGGGCAGAACCACCCAGTTTTTGTATGAGTGAGGCTCACTTGGGTGAACAGACAGGAAAAAAAATGTATATCCAAAACTATAGCATATTTCTTCTGGAATCCAAATGAAACTTTAGTCAAAAATTTTTCTACTTCCAGGAAGGTGTGCAGTACAGTCATGTGTTGTTTGACAATGGGAATATGTTTTGAGAAATGTGTCAGGCAATTTTGTTGTTGTGTGAACATCATAGATTATACTTACACAAACCTAGCTAGTATAGCCTACTACATACTGAGGATATTTGGCATAGCCTATTGCTCCTAGGCTACAAACCTATTCAGCATGTTACTGTACTGAATATTACAGGCAATTGTAACACAATGGTAAGTATTGGTGTATCTAAACATTGAAAAGGTACAGTAAATGAGTAAAAATGATACACCTGTATAAGGCACTTACCATGAATGGAGTTTGCAGGACTGAAAGTTGCTCTGGATAAGTCAGTGAGTGGTGAGTAAATGTGAACACCTAGAACATTACGCTACTATAGATTTTATAAACACTGTACAGTTAGACCATACTAAACTTATAAACATGTTTTTCTTTCTTCAGTAATAAATTAGCTTATTGTAACTTTTTTACTGTACAAACCTTTTTTTTCAACTTTTTGACTTTGTAATAACACTTAGCTTAAAACACAAGCACATTGTACAGCCATACAAAAATATTTTTTCTTTCTTTCTTTCTTTTCCTTCCTTCCTCCCTCCCTCCTTTCTTTTCTTTTCTTTCTTTCTTTCTTCTTTCTTTTTTTTTTTTTTGAGACAGTCTCGCTTTGTTGCCCAGGCTAGAGTGCAGTGGTGCTATCTCAGCTGACTGCAACCTCTGCCTCCCAGGTTCAAGCAATTCTCGTGCCTCAGCCTCCTGAGTAGCTGGCATTACAGGTGTACACCATAACACCTGGCTAATTTTTGTATTTTTAGTAGAGACAGGGTTTCACCATGTTGGCCAGGCTGCTGTCAAACTCCTGGCCTCCCAAAGTGCGGGGATTATAGGCATGAGCCACTGCATCCGACCTATTTTCTTTATTTCTATCTTTATTCTATAAGCTTTTTTCTATTTCTAAAATGTTTTATTTTGTTTTTTACTTTTTAAACTATTTTGTTGAAAACTAATATGCAAACACACACGTGTGTGTTTGTGTCAGGCCTATGCAGGGTCAGGATCATCAATATCACCATCTTTCACCTCCACATCTTGTCCCTCTGGAAGATCTTCAGGGGCAAGAACACACACGGAACTGCCATCTCCTATGATAACAATGCCTTCTTCTGGAATACCTTCTGAAAGACCTGCCTGAGGTTGTTTTACAGTTAACTTTCATTTTTTTAAAATAAGTAGAAGGAGTACAATCTAAAATAACAATAAATGTATAGTATAGTAAATATATAAACCAGTAACAAAGTAATTTATTATCATTATTTAGTATGTTATACTGTACATAATTGTATGTGCTATACTTTTATACAACTGGTAGTGCAGGTTTGTGTACACCAGGATACATTGCACTACAACATAAAGACAGCTACATCATTAGGCAATAGGAGTTTTTCAGTTTTATTATACTCTCATGGGCTCACCATCATTTATGTGGTCTTTCATTGAAACATCATTATGGGACACATGACTGTATTTAAAAATGAAAAAAAACAGAATGGTTGTACGAGTACTGGAAGTACAGTTTCTACTGAATGAGTGTTGGTTTTGCACCATCATAAAGTTGAAAAATTGTGAGTCAAACCATCCTAAGTTGGAGACTTGTGTGTATTCCTAAGTGACAGCTCTGTGGTACATTAGGACATTAGGAATATTTGGGAATATTAGCAACTTTACTGGTTTTGATATCAGTCATTCTGGCTCTAAATTCTGGTTCTGGCTCTTATTAGCCAGGCTATTTTCTTTTTTTTCTATTATTATTATTATTATTATTATTATTATTATTATTATTATTTTTGAGACAGGGTCTCTCTCTGTTGCCCAGGCTGGAGTGCAGTGGCACAATCTCCGCTCACTTCAAACTTGACCTCCAGGGCTCAAGTGATCCTCCCACCTCAGCCTCCCAAGTAGCTGGCACTACAGGTGTGAGCCACCATGCCCGATTTATTTTTTTACTTTTTTTGTAGAGACAAGGTTCCACTATATTGCTCAGGATGGTCTCAAACTCTTGGGCTCAAGCGATCCTCCTGCCTTGGCCTCCCAGTGTTGGAATTACAGTCATGAGCCACCCTGCCTGGCCAGGCAGGCTATTTTCAACAAGCTACTTAACTTCTTTTAACTTCAGTTTCTTCTGTAAAATAATAACCATAGTAGAAGCTATCAAAATGTGAGATTTAAATGAAATGTGTAAAGCTACTAATCCAGTGTCTGACACAACAAAATTCTTAATAAAGGTTAATCATTCAATCAATACAAACAACTTTCTATTAAGGAGATTAAAATCTCTGGAGTGAAAGATTACACAAATGCTCCTTTTGACACTCTTACTCTTCTTCTAATACCAAACTATGGTCAATTCCTGAACTCATGATGACGTTGCTCACAGATCTTTACCTTTTTATCTGCCACTTCTCCAGGACTGCCATTCTCCCACAAAGCCCCTATGCCTTTGTGGAGTCTTGGCTGAAACCCCAAGCTCTCTGCAAAGCTTTTCTTGGTATTGACATCACCACCATCCCACAGAATTCATTAGTGTTACATGCTATCTCTGGACCTTGGACATACTTTTAATATTGTAACAAATGGTAATTACTGTATTTTCTTAGTGTCGCCTCTCTTCCACTAGACTCTGAGCTTCTGTGGTATTCGCTTTGTAACCACAGCATCTGTCTAGTTCTTAGCAAACAATAAGCGCAGGGTTGGATGCTGACGCAAGACTTCATGACTTGGGCTCCCTCACTTAGCAGTAACGTGACCCTAGGTGACACCTCCTAATCTACACTCATCTGTAAAATGGCGGTGATAACTTGTACATGGTTATTACATGGAGTCCAAGAGACAGCAAGACGGATCAGTAGCATGGTGCCCGCACCTCGTAGCCGCTAGCTGACTGAGGCCGGAAGAGGAAATGCTTTGGCCAACACTGGCCGGAAGGGGCGGGACCGCGAGTTAAGAGGAGGAAGGCGCGCCCCATTGCGCAGGTGCACACGGTAGTGGTTGTCGTGCCGGCTGGTTCCGGGGGCGCACTCGCGGCTGGGGCAGACCGCGGTCGCGTAGCTGACGTCATCGCCGTGCGCTGCCACGTCTGCTCAGCTCCGCGGTAATGGAGGCTAGGGATGGGTGCTGAAGTATCAGGCTCTGGCTCTAGCTTTAGCTCTGGCACTGGAACTGCCTCGGAGTCTGGGTCTGAGTCTGGCAGCCCGAAGCCTGGACACCTTTTCTTGATTCTCTAGGCGGGGGCTGCCTGCGTCCAAGCAGCTGGTTTGCAGCGTTCCAACGCTGGGAGGGAGTTCCCTTACCTGGGGTCCAGTCTGTAAAGTTGTCGCCGCTTTCTAAGGATCCCGCCCCACCGGCTGGGACTCTTCCATGCGTGAGTATTACTGAGCTGCCCCAAGGTCCGGCTGTCCTGGACCTGCCTCGGCCCTCTTGGGTGTGCGGCGGAGACTGCTTTGTCTACCTTTCTGCCGACTTCTCTTAGGGACCAGTCTGTTGAAGTTTGTGGTCTCCTGCAGTCCACCACACCGCATACTCTCACCTCTTCCGTCCCAGTTTTTTCCCTGCACTTTTCTTTCCCTTTGCTTGTTAATGGAGCAAGGACTAGCAGCCCCTGCATCCAGCGGTTTGAATGCTTTGTTTGACTTGGGGTTAGTTTACAGCCGAAGGCTGTTAGGAATAGGGAGCATTTGAAAACACGGGTTTTTTCCAGTGTCATCCTTGGGTTTTAGTTGTATTGTTTAGGAAACATTGGTATCCATGTTGACAGAATCATGATTTTTGCCGTAGAATGATGAAAAGAGCTTTTTTTTTTTTTTTTCCAGTGAGGATCTTTATCTTTTACTTGCTTCTTAATCTTGCAGTTTCAGTAATTTCTATATGATTTTACACCAGCTTTTCTGGAGCGGGCATCCCCTTGAAGAGTTTCTTTCAATATTTTAACCCTAACATATAGAGATACCACTCGAACAGTTTTACTTTTAAACTGTTAAAAGAACTACTGGTACCCTTTCATTCCACTTCCTCAGTCCTGACAACCTCTGCAGAACAGGGGACACTCCCCCCCCCCGCCCCCCCACTTGAAGAAACACACTCAGAAGAACACACTCAGAAGTTAACTTATCCAGATAAGGTCAGATAATATGTGACCATCTGAGCTCACAAGCCATATCCCTTGATAACAAAACCTAACGTTTTATAAAGTGCCAATTCTTCTATATTTCAAGTAGTTTAAGTGTGAAACATTGAGCTGGAAATGTATAAGGTGTGATGTTTCTTGTAAACTTCTATTTGATTATAATATCTTACAGATGATACAAATCAGTTGACAAAAGACACAAATCATCACTTGCCTAAAGCTGAACAGAGCTTAGATCAGAACTTAGGCTTTTGACCCATTAGAGTCTGAGTAGTCCTTTAATTCGAATAACGTAAGTAGTAGACACTGGGAACATTCGTTTGAAAATCTTATTTTGTAAGGCCTGCTTACTCAGTGTTTCTCGTTGTTTTGTTGCCTACTTTAAAAATAGTCTACTGATATTTAAATGTTTTTGTTGTTGTTCAGAGTTGAAACTGGTTGACAACCATTAACCTGGGTTGCAACTACAGGTGGCACTGGAAGCAGACTGGTTCCTGGACATGCCCGGTGGAAGGAGGGGCCCTAGTCGGCAACAGCTAAGCCGTTCAGCTTTACCTTCTTTGCAGACTTTGGTTGGTGGAGGCTGTGGCAATGGAACAGGCTTGAGAAACAGGTAAAGAAAAAATAAGGCTATATATAATTTTAATGTCCTTTGATCAGTAAGACTAACATAAAAGTCATCATGTCATTCAGATATTTGCTTATTGAGATTTATTCTTGACACTGAGGTAGAAATCCTGCCCTTCAAGACAAAATTCAGAATTCCAAAATACTTTGGAGGTAAAAAGATGTGAAATGGGGCCCACAAAGTGAAAGCAGTCCCATTCTTTATTTTGGCTGATCATCTAAATTCTTGCTATCCCCTTTTTATCTATTAGAAGAAGGGAGAAGTGAATGAAAATACAAGGTAAGTGTGATGGTTTATCTACTTATAAGCATTCTTTTTTTAGAGGGCAAATTATAACTCAAATTCCATCAAGGATTTTAAATTGTCAAAAAATTGTTTGGTCTTAATAAATGTTAGCTGTTTTTTAGCTGGGGTAGTCCATGCCATCAGGAGGTTTGATAATGTAGCAGTGCAGAGAGATACTTTTACCTAATCGAGTATTTGCTCAAGATATTTTCTGCCAGCTAATTTCTCCTTCCTCCCTGAAAAAAGTTTTTCTCTTGTCTTGATTTTAATTGTCAGAGCTAGCAATCAGTACTACTGTATTTTCAGGCCTGTCTAATGGTATTTATGCACTTTTGTTTTCTAGGCCTGACCTTTGTCCTTTTTTTTCCTGACTTTCCAATCCCTCTTCCACCCAATCTTTAAAATTAGTTCTGATCTCATCATTTCAGTGGAGCTCTCCCTGAAATTCCAGTTTGAAGGGATTTTTCCAGTCTCTGATTCTCATACTAATTTTTAATCCGAGTTTTGTTTATGTATGTATACAGAGTAACTAGTTTATGCTAGAGTATTTTTTACTCTGCCGTTCGTTGGATTTCCTTATTTTAAAAATGATGGTACTGTTTGCATCATAGCAGGATGTTGAAATAAATGAAGTAGTAAATTGCAGTAACTTTAAAAAACTTTACTGAATTTTACAAAATTTCTACAAATAAGTATTATTTTATATACTTAAAAATAAGAATGAGAATATGCGAAAATGCTTTTGAAGAAAGGTACTATCTAATATAGGTATTGAGATAAAAGTTTTTTGCTCTTTGAGGTACATGCCTTAATTTTATTAATATATGCTATCAACTTATTGATTCAGTACTTTCAAATTGTGATAGAAAATCTTAGCTGTCCCTAACTAGGATTCTAGCCAACTAAAAAATTCTAACTTTGCCTCCTAACTCTAGCAGTTCTTTGTTCGTTCTCTTTGACTTTGGCTTTGAGGATTCCTCTAGATAATTATGTTCTCTAGATAAAAATGTTCTTAGACTGTCCCATGAAATCCCTCTTCAGTGTCTCAGGGGTTGCTGTAGGAGGGCTTAGAAGGGAAAATGGATCAGGCAAGCCTAACAGTCTAGGCTTGAGTTTTCCTAGTCTTCTCTTAATTAGACTGACTCATTTTCCTATGTGTTTTAAATATTAAGATACTATGTAAAATATCATGAGGAAAGGAAAATAAAGTGTTCTGCTATTAAAAAGAACTGAAAGCCAATGAAAATGTCATTTGTAGATGCTTCTGCTTGCACTTAGAGTCTGCAGATGGTATACTGGGAAGAAGTAGGAACATTTGGAAAATACCTCTGCTCTTGACTGGGTTTGGTATTCTTTTCTCTGCCTTCACTGTAGCTCTTCTATCCTGGTATTCAAGGTTCCAACCATGGTTGCTTTAATCTGCCTTTCTCTCCTCCTTTAACATATGTTTATTTAGCAATTAACTGGGGGGAGGGAGGGAGTGGGTGGAAGAAAGTATTTTCCAACATTTTAAAATGAAAGAAATAATTGTTTATGGTTTGAAAAGTCACCAAGACTATTATTGAGTGATTATTTGTGACATGTTTACCTAGAGAAATTATTTGGGGAAAAGAAAGCTTTATATTTCTTTCTTGGTGGGAAGCAAGCAGCTGGAATAATTTGTTATAAAAGACCTGGGGACGAGGTATGAAAACATGAAAGAACTAGCGGATAGCTTATAATTTAGTTTTAGGAAGGATATATAGAAAGAAGGAGTGTCCAGATGAGGAGAACTCACTTCTGGAGTGTCTATAGAGTATTGGAGGGAAATAGATAATTGCTTCAGTATTACATACTTTTGGATGATATATTTGATTCTGCAAGACAGACATAGGTCAGCTGGAGAGGAGAGAATTTGTCCCTGTTTGGTAGGTGCTTGTGGTCTGATTGGTGAAGTTAAACTCTAGAATGTCAAGGAGCTAGTTTGGTAACACAGTCAAGGTTGAAATTGTAGTTCCTTGTCCTGCTGTCCACCTTTGGGGAGCAGGGATTTGTTCTTGCAACAGTGTATTTAAAGTATTATCCTTTTAAAAAAGGAAGATATATTGTGTGTTTCTGGATTTCTTAGAGAGTTCCTGATTGAGGGAGAATCTTATTTGAGAAGAACTATTGTTTTCTTTGCTTATTCCTTGCATATACTTTGTTAATAATATCACCTGAACGTGTCCAAATGACCACTGCTTTCCCTATCTCTTCTATTCCTCTTTATGCCTTTGAATCTTTCTTCTTTCATCCATTTGCTTCCCTAAATTCTGCTGCTTACTGGCTCCATACCAGTCAGTCTCAGGCCTGCTGTGTTAACCCTTTGCCACACACAAACTTTATATGCAAGGACAAAACACAGGTGTTCAGCATAAACCACATTGTTTGTATAAACAGTTTAGGCACAGTGAGCCACTCTTGTTATTTAGGGAAAGTTTATATCACTGTAGGGAACTGTTTACTAGTCATGGTTCCCAGATGTAAGCCTTGTAAGCAGGCCTTCCTAAGAGTAGCTATGTTGAACACCTGCTTTCTTTTTGGGAGTCTAGAATTTTGGTACTGCTAGAAAGAAGGTGCCCATGTGGCCAGCCCCCAATAAAAACCCTGGGCATCAAGTCTCTAATGAGCTTTCCTGGATGAGTAGCACTTCACATGTGTTGTCACAACTCATTGCTAGAGAATTTATATGGGTTCTGAATAGATTCTTAAATCTATTTTTATATTCTTTTTTTGTTTTTGTTTTTGAGATGGAGTTTCACTCTTGTTGCCCAGGCTGTAGTGCAATGGTGCTACCTCAGCTCACCGCAACCTCCGCCTCCTGGGTTCAAGCGATTCTCCTGCCTCAGCCTCCCAAGTAGCTGGGATTACAGGCATGTGCCACCACGCCCAACTAATTTTGATCCACCTGCTTCGGCCTCCCAAAGTGCTGGGATTACAGGCGTGAGCCACTGCGCCTGGCCCTATTTTTATATTCTATTAGAGGAATAATGCTTACATTTTTTCCTAAATAATACCTCTGTGACTGATTTTCTGAGATATATTGACAATCTGTTTATTTTAGTTTTAAAAATGATCATATCTCTTCTCAAGTTTTCAACTTTGTAGATCAGATAGAGAAGACATAATCTCATAGATTCTTTTTATATAGAAGTACTTTTTTTTCCACTGATGCTCCAGATCTCTAGATCCCGTTTATTTTATATATTTATTTATTTTTGAGACAGAGTCTTGTTCTGTCACCAGGCTGGAGTGCAGTGGCACAATCTCGGCTCATTGCAACCTCTGCCTCCTTGGTTCAAGCGATTCTCATGCCTTGGTCTCCCGAGTAGCCAGGATAACAGGCACACACCACCACACCCAGCTAATTTTGTATTTTTAGTAGAGACGGGGTTTCACCATGTTGGCCAGGCTGATCTCGAACTCCTGACCTCGTGATCCGCCTGCCTTGGCCTCCCAAAGTGCTGGGATTACAGGCTTGAGCCACCGCACCCAGCCAGATCTCGTTTTATTTGACCTTGGTCTATTTGTTTTCTGGCTTGACGTTTAATAGTCAAAGCTGTATAGAGTATGATAAGTGTAGGTCTTTTCTACTTTGTTTTGAATATCTTTTTTGAGGCCCAGCATTTTATTGACTTTGTTAATGGTAAAAACACATTTGTCTACTTCACTTGGGAAAAAATCTCTAAGAACCTTTTAACCCTTAAGTCATAACAAGTAATTTAGCATGTGTTCCCCCTTAGTGTATTTTTGACTGAAGGGAAATAAGAATTTTTAGTTTGTCTGGAGTAGAGGCTCGTAATCTTGTAACTTCTCATCAGAGTTTTTAATTTCATAAATCAGCTGGAGTGAGGGAATAGATTGGCTTCTTGTTGTAATCCTCTTCATGCAAGTCTACCAACTTGTAAACTTCAGAGGCTGCCTTTCATGTTGTATTTTGTGGAATGGTGCCTCCTGGAGTTTTTACAGTGCTATGGCCCACCTCAAAGACTGGTTTATGATTGAGCAGGTATGGTTCTGAGACCTGCTGGTGGTTCACAATGTGTTACTTGGTAGGCTTGCTCTGTTGGAGTATACTCTGGGAATGAGAAGAAGAAACTTATAATCTTTTCCATACCCTCCTCCCCCAGTTCCTGTTCTTCCCTTCTAGGTCTTCTGAGTTTCTGCCATAGTATTCTTAACTGTTCAGAATCAGCAGAGTTCATATTCCCATGAGTCACTTAAAGTACTGTAACTGCTACATACCAATTACTATATTTGGAAATTTTAGAGTAGAATGGTAACGCGAATTTTGTTCCTTCTCTCAAATCTTCTTTGGAAGTATCTAAGCCAAGCTTCTTTTCTTTGGTCTGTAAATAATAGTACATCCTTAGATCTCTGTAAGTATTCCCAGGCATATAAACAAAGGAGACTTTTCTCTTACTTCCATCTTATACCTTTAGATAGCCCAGCTATTTCTGATGTGTAAAAGAGCATGGAAGAAAGAACAATAAGAAGATAGGGATTAAAATCTCTGCATCTTTTTGTGTTTTAAGGGATATCTCTCTTTTTCATAACTGTATTGGTCTACTGCCTTCTCAACCTAAGGTACATATTTGCAGTGAATTAAGAAAAGTATAGTCTCTGTTCTTAAGATTATGATCTGGTAGACAACACATAGATGCATACAAAAAATTGTGTAACAATATGAAAAGTACAGTAATAAAGGTGTAGTTAGGTATTATGGTGGCACAGAGGAGAGATGAATCAGTTTTGATGGAGTGAGAATAAGCTTCCCAGAGAATGTGTTTGAGTAGCTTAAAAATCTTGAAGAATTGAGTTAAAAAAAAGTTTTGAAGGATTTTGTCAGTACATATGTATGTGAGAAGTTAAGGAAGGTGATTATGGAAGGTGATTAGTACATTTAAAGGGAATAACATGTGCAAAAGAGCATGTATGTTCCAGAAAGCAAATAGCGTAAGTATCGTATAGGGTGCATGTGAAGGAGTGATGAGGTGAAGCTAGTCTGTTAAGCTGAGGGACCTCATAGGGCTACTAAAAATTTTTGGCTATTACCCCACTGGTAGTAGAGAGCCATTAAAGGTTTTTAGGTAAGAGTAACACTATCAGAGTTTTACCTTAGAAAGATCCCTGAAGACAGGTTGGAGAGTTTGGTGAAAGTGGAATTGAGTATAGGAGGATTACTGCAATAGTTTGGTGAAAATAGTGAATGCTTGAACTAAAGCAAATGAGTTTAAAGAGGAAGGTACAGTTTGGACAAAGTTTTATAAAGTGGAATCTAGGAGAGTTAGAGAGTGATTGGACATGGAGAGGCAGAAGAAAAGTTGTTTTTTTTTTTTAAATTTTTTTTTTATTTTGAGATGGAGTCTCGCTCTGTCACCCAGGATGGAGTGCAGTGGCATGATCTCGGCTCACTGCAACCTCCACCTCCCAGGTTCAAGTGATTCTCCTGCCTCAGCCTCCCAAGTAGGTGGAATTACAGGTGTCCACCACCATGCCTGGCTAATTTTTGTATTTTTAGTAGGGATGAGGTTTCATCATGTTGGCCAGGCTGGTCTTGAACTCCTGACCTCAGGTGTTCCGCCTGCCTCGGCCTCCCAAAGTGCTTGGATTACAGGTGTGAGCCACCACGCCTGGCCAAGAAAAGTTTTAATATGACTCCCAGGTTTCTGATGTGGGCAGCTAACTGAGTGGGCCATGAACTAAGGTCAGGACTATAAGAGGGAAGAACACAGAGATGTCCAGTAGGGAGTTGAATAATGTGTCTATAATTTAGCAGTGAGCTCTATGGAGAGAAATTATAGTCTTCATCATGTAGGAGATAATGGAGGCCATAGCTGCATCTTAGATCACTGACAGAAAGTGTGGAGGGAGAAGAGAAGAGGATCCCAGGATGGAGTCTTGGGGGGAAAGCAGACCGTGAAGGGGTAGATGGAGGAGACAGCAGGAGCCCTTTATGTTCTGTGATACTGGAGGTTATCACCATTTGAGTTAACCATAGTTTTCTCTTTCAGGAATGGTAGTGCTATTGGCCTTCCAGTCCCACCTATCACAGCCTTAATCACCCCAGGTCCTGTTCGTCATTGCCAAATTCCTGACTTGCCTGTGGATGGGAGCCTACTCTTTGAATTCCTTTTTTTCATCTACCTGTTGGTTGCTCTTTTCATTCAGTACATCAACATTTATAAAACAGTGTGGTGGTATCCTTACAATCATCCTGCTTCTTGTACATCACTGGTAAGTCTTACTCAGACTTTAAGTTCTTCATGTTACTTACCCAAGAAACTACCTGTAAAGCCTTTCTGTAGAAATTGTTTTTCTTAATAATTTTTCTTTTAATAAAATGTTTTTCTGCTAGGCCACAGATTACTTTCAGAAATAAAATTTCATGATAAGATGGTTAAATTATAAGTACTACCAGAGGAAGTAAAAATATAAATGAAAATGCAGAAAACATTTAAATAATTTTTTATAATAATATCACGGAAAGGTTTTGGTATTTAGTTTTCTCTACACCATTTTAAATTTGTAAGTATAAGGTGTCAGTGTTACTACATTCTAACAACTCTACCCTTTTAATGGCTGAATTAGGATAGTGGTAGCTTTTGTAACAAATAAACTCTGAGGCAGTTGTCCTGGTTGCCAGGAGTTCTTCAGGGGACCCAGGCTGATGGAGATTCTACTGTCTTCCAACATGTGACCTCCAAGGTGGCTGTGGCCCATCCCTGTCAGCCAGAAGGGGAAAGAGCTTAGGGCAATGTAAAGGACAGTTTCTTATGGGCCAGGCTTACATCATTTCCACACATGTCCACTCCTAACTACAAGAGAAGCTAAATATAGTCCTTTAGCTGGGTACATAGTGAACTTAAATAAAATTGGGAAATTGGGAAGTGAAATTGAGAAATTGGCTGTCTTTGCTGAAGTACATAAAAATATATTGTAGGTTTCTTCTGTTCTCTTTCCATTTATTAAGAGTACCATGATAGGCCGGGCGCGGTGGCTCACGCCTGTAATCCCAGCACTTTGGGAGGCTAATGCGGGCGGATCACGAAGTTAAGAGATCGAGACCATCCTGGCTAACACGGTGAAACCCTGTCTCCATTAAAAATATAAAAAATTAACCGTGTGTGATGGCAGGCGCCTGTAGTCCCAGCTACTTGGGAGGCTGAGGCCGGAGAATGGCATGAACCCGGGAGGTGGAGCTTGCAGTGAGCCGAAATCGAGCCACTGCACTCCAGCCTGGGAGACAGAGCAAGACTCTGTCTCAAAAAAAAAAAAAAAAAAAAAGAGTACCATGATAGTCTTGATGCAGAGAAGGTTCACCATAGATGGGTATATAAAAAAATATTGGTAAGGCCTGGGCATGGTGGCTTATGCCTATAATCCCAGCACTTTGGGAGGTGAAGGCAGCAGGATTGCTTGAGCCCAGGAATTTGAGACCAGCCTAGGCAACATAGTGAGACCTTGTCTCTACAAAAAATAAACAAAATTAACTGGGCATGGTAGTGCACACTTGTGGTCCTAGTTTCTGGGGAAGCTGAAGTGAGGATTGCCTGAGCCCAGGAGATCAAGACTACAGTGAGCTAAGATTGTGGAAACTGTACTAAGGCTAGTCAGATGACTTGACAGATAGGTTGTTGGCAATGGCAGATTTGCATGAGTGATAGAGATAGGCTCTAGGCGAAAGAAGACTATTGTCTTATATATGTGTTTGGGACTAATAAAGATTAGAAAGCCTCCCTAGCATGGTGAACATAGAAAGGAAATGTGGGCCAAAATCCTTAAGATAGTATGGAAAGAGAATAAAAATTTTTGTTTTAAATATTTGTATCATTTGGTTGTTCCTGGTATTAAAAATTTTCTTGCTATATTGACCTCCTGTCTACTTAATATCATATGATAAGAATGTCAGTTTCTGTGTTGAAAAATTGCAATGATATAGTGCCAAATTTTTTTTTTAAGTCTTTTTTTCTTATCTGGATTAAGAGCTTATTGAGTGTAGGAACTGTACTTCATTCATCCTTTTTGGCCATGGTGTTTTAAAAGGAAGAAGTTGGATTGGATGTTCTTTAAGGCCTTTTACAGCTATATAGTTCTATAAATAAATACTCACTATCTTAACAGTGTCAATAACGAACACACATTAAAATATTTAGTAGCTTATTTACAAGTATTATCTCATTTGCTCTTTATAAAAATGGGTTGGTACCGTTATATGACTCCCATTTTATATATGAATGTAAGACAAAATGGGTAGGTACCATTATATGACTCCCATTTTATAAATGAATGTAAGACCTATAAACTGGTTCAAAAATCACATAGCGGCATAGTGAGTGCCCAAGTCCAGACCAATCTACTGTGCTTTACTTCCTGTTTTAGTCCTATATTCATTCTGTAAGTGCTTCTTGGGTAGTTCATTATAAAATTTCTACTTGGGTTGACATTTCCCTGGAAACTTCTCATTTGTTGAATTTTCAGTCTCATCGAAGAGTTCTTTGCCCAATCTAACGTATCTGCGTATAGTTCTTTAGAAAGTCACCTACAAATACTGCCTTGAAACAGGGAGCCAGTGTTCTTGTCATAATCAGGAACCTGCTGTTATAGCTGCTGACTCCAGAATTAATGCTTCCTTTGCTTTGACCCTTACCACCAAAAATGGATGCCTTTTGCTACCTTTCCCCCTAACTTCACTCACTTCTATTCAAGTTTTATATGATGCCTGTGGTTGACAGAACCTGAATCGTATCTAGAGTCTGAGTTGCAAGAAAGTTTGGAAATGTCATTTTTAGCTTTCCAGCCTCCGCAGTAGAGGAACGCACACTTAATGGAGGTTGTAGAGTAGATTGGCTCACTTATCTGATGCACATAATCTTTGCTAACACAAAGCTTAAAATTGGATTGTGAAGCCAAGAGTAACATGTGAAATAGCAAATAAGAGTTTAGCCCATGAATCTGAAAGGAGCCTGTATCAGTGAGTTGTTCAAAGATAGATTGGACTGCCGGAGATCAAGTTATTTCCCATCACTGAAGGTATTGAAGCGTGGAAGGTGGTTACCTGGTCAGGAGGCTCTAGCAAGGACTTCTGTCCCAAATAAGTGGTCTGTCTTTTAAGTTTTCTTCTATTATGAGTGTCTGGGTCAGGTACTCGTAATAATTTTGTCAGATTTATTTATTAGGTTTTTATTTTTCCATTTCAAGACCTTAATATCAAAAAGAAAATGTGGACACCTGAATATGTGAAGTATCATTCTAGCTGTCAACCCATTAACTGAATGAGTCTTAACCCTAAGAAACATAAAAGCTAGAAGTAGTAAATATTCAGAATAGTCAGGAATAGAGGGCTCTGATTAATCAAATATTCTGGGTTACAAAGAGTTAATCATAAGCACATTACTGTTTTCATTGATTTGGTTATAACATGATTTGCTTAACAAAAAGATGTATTAGGCACTTAAATATTTTGATTTTTTTTTTTTGAGACGGAGTTTGGCTCTGTCAGCAGACTGGAGTGCAGTGGTATGACCTCTGCTCACTGCAACCTCCGACTCCCTGGTTCAGCGATTCTCCTGCCTCAGCCTCCCGAGTAGCTGGGATTACAGGCATGCACCACCATGCCCAGCTAATTTTTGTATTTTTAGTAGAGACAGGGTTTCACCACATTGTCCAGGATGGTCTTGATATCCTGACCTCGTGATCTGCCTGCCTTGGCCTCCCAAATTACTGGGATTACAGGCGTGAGCCACCGCACCCGGCCAATATTTTGATTTTTAAAAATGTCTTAGATGGACTGGTGATGCGTTAATAAGACCCAGACATCAGCCAGGGGTCGAGTGAATCTGCATGCATTATTTTGGAGGAGTAGGGTAGGCAAGGAGGAGTCCCAAAAATAGGAGGGGATAAATACTGTTAGAATCCATTATACTTAGAGAGGGAGAAAAGGAAATGATCTAAGGAGTGGCAAGCCACTCTTGACATTCTGGCTGTACTATCTCTAAAATGTATACTAAATTTGGCCACTTAATTCCATCTCCATTGCTACTCACACTGTTCAGTCTGTTATCATTTTTCACTCGAATTAAAAGCAAGAGCTTCTTAACTGATCTTGCCCCACTACAATAATTATTTCACTCCAGCCTTCTTGCTGCTTTTTAGACACACTAGGCATATATTTTCCTGTCTTAGGGCCTTTGTGATTGCTTTTTCTTCTGTCTGGGGCCCTTTGTCCCCAGAGCTTGTAATGCCAGGTGCCTTTTTGTCATTCAGCTCTCAGCCCAAATGCCATCCTCTCAGAGATAGCCTCCCTAACCACCAGTTTAAATGGGCTGTGCACCTCCTTCTTAGTCATTATTTGTTACTGTTTTATTTCTTACAAGCAGTTTTAACTATTTAAAATGCTTTTGTTTGGGAGCTTGTTTATTGTCATTACTTGCCCTGCTTCTCCAAACAAATTTATTGAAGATATGGGTTTAGCTGCCATAACAGGGTGGCTAAAACAAAATAGAAACTTATTTCCCTATTTAATAAACGTTTAGGTGGGTGATATAACATAAGCATGGCAACTCTTTGTATTTATTGCTCTTCCATCCCCAGTATGCTTCTTCCAAACCATGGTCCAAGGCAGGTACTCTAACTCCAGTTATCGTATCTGACCAGCAGGAAGGAGAAAGAAAAGAGAAAAGGGGACAGCTCCTTCTAGAAGAGTATGGCTTAGAAGTTGTGCGTATTACTTTTTCACTCATCCCTTGGCTAAAAGTAGTTTTTGCAAGGGAGGCTGGAAAATGAACCTTTAGCTGGCTAGGAGTCAGTGCCTAGTTAAATTTTATGGTGATGCAGAAGGAACGAATAGTAATCTCTGCCATTTCCTTTCCCTCTGACACCACAGTAGAAAGTAAGACCCAGGAGAGCAGGAACCTTGGCTGTCATCTTCCACACTGTATCTTTAGTGTGAAGGAGAGTACCTGGTGCATTGTGGATGCTATGTATAGATTTATTAAATTAAGTAATCAAGAAATTTAATGTTTCATTCTGGAAGGAATTGTGGAAACCTACAGACCTTTTGATCATCAAAATGAAAATACATCCTGATTTTGGTGGTTCCTGGGATATTGTTGCTAAAGACTTTTCATTTGCTTATTACCACAGTTGTATATACAGATTAAGAACTAGAAGGAACTGTAAACAGCATCTAGGTAATGCTATTATTTTTTAGAAGAGACCAAACATAAGGCATACTTCTAAATCAAACTAGGAGAAACACTAAATGAGTATAATTGATGTACCATCTAGTAGAGAATTTAGTAGGTGCCCAATTAGATTAACATAAGCTTGTGTAAGAGACCAACAACAGTAACTTCTGAAGACTGAATCCCAACTGATCTATTAAGTTTGACACATTATAAATATGCCATTTTATATAAATTTTCTTGCCATAATTCTGCAGGTTATAACTTGTTAAAGCTGCAATCTTTTCCTTTTAGTACAGTAATACTTTTGAAAAGGGAGAGGAATACATTGCAGGTAGTTTAAAATAGTGTTTAAAAACTTAAAGCAATTTATTATGAAAGAAGAAGTAGAAGGTACGTAGTCTCTTCAAGATCTCTCATATTCCCATAATCTGTAAGGGTGTGGTGATCTAAGGAAGATCTTTTGAGGGATAAACCTCTATTCTTGTAGTGGTGCCAGCTGAATACACATCATATTTCTTTCTGATGTAGTTATTTATTTCTGTTGTAGAATTTTCATCTCATTGATTATCATCTGGCAGCATTCATCACAGTGATGCTTGCAAGGAGGCTTGTATGGGCTCTCATCTCAGAGGTAACAGTTCATTCACTATATTCTATCACATGTAGCTAGAGTTAGTTACTAGAATGGGTGCAGGTTAAAAACGTGACGTGTCCCCATTTAATGAAACAATAAATTACTTTACTCCCATGTGAGTTCTGCCAGTACTTTAAAAAATGTTTCCCTGCAGTGTAATTTTTTAAAATTCAAGTGTCAAAAACTGTTAGAAAATTCATTCGTAGGGTCGGAGCTTGTGTTCCGCTACTGAGTTTTTCAGTACAATTTAAACAATTTAAATAGTTTCAGTAAAAATAGGATGAATTTCAGGTAACTATTAATACGAAGTGTTATCTGTACACATACAATTGCACCTAAAACATTCAGTTCCAGATAATATTCACTTGATACTGTTTGTATATACCATTTGAGAAGATTGTTAGCAAGAAACATTTATTTGAGTTTCTTAGAATTTTAAAAACCAGTGAGTATCAGAATTCGTATAGGATTAATCTGAAGATTAGAATCTAAGTTTAGTGAGCAGAATGAGAAAGAATTAGAACATTAAATGATCTTTTTAAAATTAAAAATTGTTGACAGAGCTAGGCCATTGGTATCATTTTTCTTTCCTTTTTTTTTTTTTTTTTTTTTTGAGACAGAGTTTCACTCTTGTTGCCCAGGCTGGAGTGCAGTGGCATGGTCTCGGCTTGCCGCAACCTCTGTCTCCTGGGTACAAGTGATTTTCCTGCCTCAGCCTCCCAAGTAGCTGGGATTACAGGCATGCGCCACCACGCCTGGCTAATTTTGTATTTTTAGTAGAGACGGGGTTTCTCCATGTCGGTCAGGCTGGTCTCGAACTCCCGACCTCAGGTGATCCACCTGCCTCGGCCTCCCGAAGTGCTGGGATTACAGGCGTGAGCCACCATGCCTGGCCTCAGTTTTCATATATTTGTAAATCCCAATGAGGCAGGGAAATGTGCTTTCTTAAAATATTGTTATCTTGTGCTCTATAAGTGATTACAAAAACAAAAAATGTTAATTTAGCTGAAGTGGCTAATAATTTTAATCTTGGAACTTATAATTCAGTGTGAAATTTTAAATGAATAGTTACTATAATCACAAATAATTGAGAGTCAACTTCTTTTTCCCAAAACATACATGGAAGGTCTGTGTGTGTAAGCTCTGATTTTCAGGAACCCTATTTGTGGAAGCAGAGTAACTGGAAATACTAAGTCAAGATCTGAAAACCATTTGAAGTTAACCAAAAAGCACAGGTAGTAGGATTCCTTGTTTTTCACAGTAGGAACGTCTGTTTATAGTCTTTTCTTTCAGAGTTTTTATTTAGAGGATGAAAATAGAAACTCACTTTTTGTTATATTGTGAAAGCATGTTCTTTCTTTAGAGGATCTCAATGGAATTTTATGTTTTCGTTTGTTAAAATAGGAAATGATTTTGTTTCATTCCTTCAGTTACTTGGACATGCTACTTGTACATGTCCAATTAGTATGCCCAGTTAGTGTGTAACCCTTCAAAACTGGGATTTCTACCTTGTTGCTGCAAAGATAACTTAAATGCCCTAAAAGTAGTATAGCAGCTTTTGCATAGCCTTAGTTGGAATAGGCTTGCAATTCTTTTTTTTTTTTTTTTTTTTTTGAGATGGAGTCTGGCTCTGTCGCCTAGGTTGAAGCGGGAGCACAGTGGCGCCATCTCAGCTCATGCAACCTCTGCTTCCCAGGTTCGAGTGATTCTCCTGCCTCAGCCTCCTGAGTAGCTGGGATTGCAGGCGCCCACGACCATACCCAGCTAATTTTTGTGTTTTTAGTAGAGACAGGGTTTCACTATGTTGGCCAGGCTGGTCTCGAACTTCTGGTCTAAAGTGATCCACCCACCTTGGCCTCCCAAAGTGCTGGGATTACGGGTGTGATCCCAAGTGCCTGGCCAAGGCTTGCAGTTCTTAATGGGAACAGAATACATAAGCTAAATTTAAACATCGTTTTATCAAAGTCTTAATTCTATAACTTAATGTTCATCAGTAAGGGAATGTTTAAATAATTTTGGTACATCTACATAATGGAATAGCATACAGCCATTGACAACATGAAAATGTGTTTATGTATTGACCTCCAAGATGTTAAACGAAAAAAGCAAGGTGCAGAACAGTGTTTAAAATAAGACAAGAGGAGGGAACAAAATATATTTGCTTATATATGAATAAATTGTTTCCAGAAGGACATACAAACTAATAACAGGTTGCACAGTTGGTGGCTAGGAGACAGGATCAGCAGGTGGGAAGCTTTTCACTACAAGCACTGTTATATGTTTTGTGTTTTGAGTGATATGAATGTGTTACCTATTCAAAAATTTAAAATAAGAGCTGTATAGTGATTTTCTTCCTAAAATATCTAAATTAGACGGATAAAACCTATCATAAATCATCTTTCCTTCCTTCCATTAAAATATGTTTTCCTCCTTTTTTTGCATATATCACAGAAAGGATCCCTACCCTGAGAAAGATCAATAATATTTAAGGAGAGGCTGCTGGTAATTAATTCATAAACGGAAATGCTATTCAGAGAGGACTACCTCTCCACGTAGGTAGAGTCTGTTTATTCACCTTCAGGCCAGCTCTGCCTGTTTACCTCCAGGCTAACTCTACTTCTATACTTGCTTCACAAGACTAGAAATAAATTTAGCTGTTTTTTCACCAACCTGAAGCAACTCTCTTTTTAAAAATTGTTTTTCTAGGAAAATAGTATATTTTATTGAAAAAAATTTGGAAAACACTAAAATATAAAGCAGGACATTTAAAAATTGCTCACAATCTCATTATTGAAGACCACTTTTTTTGGGGGGTGGGGGGCAGACAGAGTTTTGCTCTTGTCGCCCAGGCTGTAAATGGCATGATCTTGGCTTACTGCAACCTCCGCCTCCTTGGTTCAAGCGATTCTCCTGCCTCGGCCTCCCAAGTAGCTGGGATTACTCCTTGGTTCAAGCGATTCTCCTGCCTCGGCCTCCCAAGTAGCTGGGATTACAGGCGCCCACCACCATGCCCAGATAATTTTTGTATTTTTAGTAGAGACAGGGTTTCACCATGTTGGCCAGGCTGGTCTCAAACTCCAGACCTCAGGTGATCCACCTGCCTCTGCCTCCCAGAGTGCTGGGATTACAGGTGTGAGCCATTGCACCCGGCCAAAGACCACATTTTGCTATATTTTCTTCTGATCTTCATATGCGTATGAAGATTTTGTATTTACATTTATTTTACTATATTTGAGAATTATTTATATACAGTTTAATATCCTGTACTTTAAAATTAACATAATGTTATGAATATTTTTCTGCCCCTCACCTAGCGAAATCTTGCTTGTCCTTTAGGTCTCAGCTTAAATACCGTTTACTAACACAAGCCATCTCTAGAATAGGATCTCCTGTTATTTACTTTCCATAGCAGCCTACTCTTCCTATAGCACTCATTACAATTAAAAAAATGATTAGATAAAAGTTTAATATTTGTTTTTCTTGGTTAGTCAGCTTCATAAGCACAGGGGTTTTGTATGTCTTGGTTACCACAGTACCCCTAGGACCTGGTAAAGGGTCTGTGACATACACCACAGTGATTAGCGGCTTGGGGCTCTGGAATAAGGCAAAATTAACAAATCCAAGCTCTGTGCTCTGATGACATTGGGCAGAAATAGTCTTTTTTATTTCTAACCCTGAACTTTTGAGAAGGAGGTAATAGAGTAACTCCAATAGCTTAAATAACTTTACTAAGCTTTGATATGTGAGGTAAATTGGCATGAAGGTATGTATCAGGGGAGTTATATGAAGCTATGTGCCAGGCTATGACTGAGAAGAGCTTGAGCCATCTTCACAGTTTGAGGCTTAAGCCATTCATTATGGCATTTATTTAACTGCTGCTTTGCATTTTAAAGTAACTATATATTATGTATATATGCTGTATATATATAGTATTCAGTATACAGTATATTGCATATATGTTATAGGTACTCCATAATATGATCTGTAAACTAAGAAACGGATATATAGGAGGGACCTGAAAAGCTCCTTATCCCCTACCATGTACTGTTGACTCTAGATAATTTTTTTCTCCTTTTTGGGTTCCATCACTGCTCTCTTAGAGGTTATGGGGATCTTCCATTTTCCCCTACATTTTGCTCATTCTCTTCTCCCTAGTTCATTGAGAAAGAAAATGGCATTGCAGAGTAAGTTTTGACAAGTACTTACTATATTTAGTCGGTTTTAAAGATTTGCAATTGAAGAAGCATATTTGAATAGCTGTGATAAAAAGAATTGGAAGTGATTATGCATTATTTCCATGTTTGCAAAAGTTAAAAAAGAAACTTATTTATATAGGGATCTGTCAAAGAAGATCGGATTATTTTTTGAAACTTCACTAATTTATTAAACATTAATTCACCAAGCAAATTAGAGGTGAGGATTCAAAGAAAAATAAAAATATTGTTACTGCTGTTGAGGCCCTTTATAGTTTAGTGGGAAGTAAGACAGATAAATTAGTGTCTCTCCATGTTTATGTACATAAAAAATCAGGCCGGGCACAGTGGCTCATGCCTGTAATCCCAGCACTTTGGGAGGTGGGTGGATCACGAGGTCAGGAGTTAGGACAATCCTGGCCAACGTGGTAAAACCCTGTCTCTACTGAAAATACAAAAATTAGCTGGGCGTGGTGGTGTACGCCTGTATCCCAGCTACTCAGGAGGCTGAGGCAGGAGAATCGCTTGAACCCAGGAGGCGGAGGTTGCAGTGAGCCAAGATTGTGCCACTGCACTCCAGCCTGGGCAACAGCAACAGAGCGAGACTTTGTCTCAAAAAAAAAAAAAATTAAAAATAAATAAATAAATAAAACACTGGTTAAGTTGTTAAAATATAGGTTGCTTGACTCAAGATTTTATTCCTTACCCCTTGAGAGGAAAGTTGTTAGGAGTTTACATGTCCAATTAGTAGCCCAGGTCATTCTGATGGAACAAGATAATGTGATCCGTGGAACATACTTTGAGAAGCTCCAATGTTAATAAATTAGATGATATAAAAAGACCTTAAAAGAGGTCTGTAGATGGCACTCTCGAGGTGCAAGAAGGAAACAACTGTGCCTGGAGAAGTCTGAATTTTCAATTATTACGAAGATAAGGTGGGATGGGGCAGTTTTTCTTTTATTTCACTTTTTAAAGACACATTTTAGCTTCCACTAAACCTATTAAGTTCTTACTTGAATTACAATGCTTTTGAAGAAGATCATTTGTAAAATGTTCATTTTGGTGCTTCCAAACTTTCAGGCTACTAAGGCAGGTGCAGCATCAATGATTCACTACATGGTTCTGATATCAGCTCGCTTGGTACTACTCACTTTGTGTGGATGGGTACTTTGTTGGACCCTCGTCAATCTCTTTCGAAGCCATTCAGTCCTCAATCTCCTTTTCCTTGGCTACCCGTGAGTACTCCAGTTTTACCATGTTATTAGTAAATCTTTAGAAATTATTTCGGTCACGTAAACGATACTTTTAAGAGTGAAAAATGAAATTCTTCAAATATAAATGAAGCATTTAGAAAACTGGGAAATCCATGAGCATGGTGAACATATAATTTGTTTTCTAAACTGGAGTACAGTTGGGACAACAGGCATAAACCAGGACTGTCCTGGGAAACCTGGAATGTAGGGTGTGTTGCCAGTGGAGAATATTTTAATTATCTCTCTTCACCAAGTAAAGGCCCTTCTTGCTATCTATATTTGGGTAAACGGTAGTTAATTTTAGATGAATGCACTGGTTCGAAAACCAGTCTTACCCTTGGTTGGTCATATTACTTTGATCTTCTGTTTCCTGTAACAGAAGTACAATAAGTAGTCCTCCCTTATCCATGGTTTTGATTTCTGAAGTTTCGGTTACCTGCGATCAACCAAGGTCCAGAAACATTAAATAGAAAATTCCAGAAATATGTGACAAATTATGTTTTAAATTGTGTGCTGTTCTGAGTAGTATGGTGAAATTTCTCGCCATCCCATTTTGTCCCACCAGGATGTGAATCATCTCTTTGTCCACCATGTCTGTGCCGTGCATGCTACCTGTCAATTAGTTGCTTAGTAGCGGACTTGGTTATTAGATGGACTGGCATGGTGTCACAGGGCTTGTGTTCACGTGACCTTTATTTTACTTAATATGGCTCCAAAGTGTAGTTATGCTCACAATTCAGGTATGCCAAAGGAAAGCTGTAAAGTGCTTTCTTTAAGTGAAAAGGGAAAATTCTTGACTTAGTAAGGAAAGACGAAAAATCATGCTGAGGTTGCTAAGATTTACTGTAAGAATGAATCTTCTATCCATGAAATTGTAAACAGTATATTGTTATATTTGTTCTATTTTATTATTAATCTCTTAATGTACCTAATTTATAAGTTAAAACTTTATTGTATGTATGTGTATATAGTATAGGAAAAAACATAGTGTATGTAGGGTTTGGTACTATCCATGGTTTTAGGCATCCACTGGGGTGTTGGAATGTCTTCCTGCAGGTAAGAGGGTCTACTCTATGCCATATTCAAGTGCTGTAGACATGTATATATATTATTATGATTGTAACTAACATTTTATTACAAAACCTTTTAAATGTTCAACAAGGTTGAAAGAATTTTACAGCTATCACCAGTGTAATCCTTACCCAGATGATTCTGCCTATTAATGTTTTACTATAATTGTGTAATACTTATCTGTCCATCTCTCCATCCCTCTATCCATTAGTCCATCTTACTTTTGATGCATTTCAAAGTTAAATTTCAGACCTCAGTTTGCTTCCTCCTCAATACTTCAGCATGTGTGTATCATTAACTAGAGCTCGATATTTGTTGACAGCTTTTTTTTTCTTTTGAGGTTAAATTCATATAAATAAAATTCCCGCCGGGCGCGGTGGCTCAAGCCTGTAATCCTAGCACTTTGGGAGGCCGAGGTGGGCAGATCACCTGAGGTTAGGAGTTCGAGACCAGCCTCGCCAACATGGCGAAACCCCATCTCTACTAAAAATTAAAAAATTAGCAGGACGTGGTGGCACGTGTCTGTAATCCCAGTTACTCGGGAGGCTGAGGCAGAAGAATCACTCGAACCCAGGAGATGGAGGTTGCAATGAGCCAGAGCCAGGATCGCGCCATGGCACTCCAGACTGGGTGACGAGCAAGACTCTGTCTCAAATAAATAAATAAATAAAATAAAATAAAATTCCCAAATCTTGTGTATATGGAGTTTTGTTAAATGTGGACATACCTGTGTGACTTAATCCCCTGTCAAGACTTCAGAGCGTTACGCATACTCCACAAGATTCTGTCATGCCACTTTCCCATCAAACCCCACCACTGTCCAGAGACGGTTGCTTTTTTTTTTGAGACAGGGTTTTGCTCTGTCATCCAGGCGGGAGTGCAGTAGAGCGATCTCAGCTCACTGCAGCCTTGACCTCTCAGGCTCAAGCAATTTTCCCACCTCAGCCTCCCAAGTAGTTGGGACTACATGTGCACACCACCATGCCCCACTAATTTTTGTTTTGTTTTGTTTTGTAGAGACAGGATTTTACCATGTTGCCCAGGCTGAGGACTAAGGTTTTTTTGATTCCAGAGTCTTTGTCTTAATCGTTACTGTATCAGTAGTTCTCAAAATGTAGTTTCTAGAACAGCAGCATCAGCATCACCTATAAATTTGTTAGAAATTCTCAGAATCTACCCCAAACCTACTGAAATAGAAACTGGAAAGTAGGACCTAGCAAATTGTGTTTTAACAAGCCCTCAAGGTGATTCTGATGCATGCTCAAGTTTGAGAATTACTGCTTTATATTATTTATGGTGCTGAAGTGTTAGCGTGAATTTATGTGGGTAATTACAAAGTATAAAATCAAGTCATAATTAGAGATTGTGCTAATAAGGATGACAGGAACAGTCTTTCTATTGGTTATACTATAGTAGGTCTGATTACATTGTTTAAACAGTTATTTAAGTCACTCTTCAACTGAATTCATTAATATTACCCTTGTTTTCTACAAAATGAATTATCTGTTACGAACATTTTTCATGACTGATTTCATATGAGGAATATATTTTACATGAATTGTTTCTATATTTATAGATTAATATTTCAGCCATTTGAGTTGAAAATAAATTTTTAGTCATTCTCCTTACTGGTTGAATCAGAAGATTAACCGTATCTGATTTGAACGGCTAATTATGGGTATATTGAAGAATATTTTGGCCAAGTTTAAGAGGATTACTATTATCAGGATGCCTAGCAAACTTTTCTGTTTCAGTTTAAGTATATAAAGAAACTTACTTACTCTTAGAGGCTCTCCACACCCCTTAAAACAATGAAATAATTATGTAATTTAAATACATTTTAGTTTTAAACATACAGGCATACCTCAGAGATGTTGTAAGTTCTGTTCCAGACTGCTGCAATAAAGCGAATATCACAATAAACGAGTCATGTCAATTTTTTGATTTCCTAGTGCATATGAAAGTTATGTGTACACTATACTGTAGTCTATTTTATTTTATTTTATTTTATTTTATTTTTTGAGACAAGGTCTTGCTGTGTTGCCCAGGCTGGAGTGCAGTGGTGCAATCACAGCTCACTGCAGCCTTGCCCTCCTAGGATTGCTCAAGCAATCCTAGGGGACTGGGACTGTAGCCGTGTGCCACCATGCCTGGCTAATTTTTAAATTTTTTTGTAGAGATCGGGTCTCGTTTTGTTGCCCAGGCTGGTCTTGAACTCCTGGGCTCAAGTGATCCTCTTGCCTTGGCCTCCCAAAGTGCTGGGGTTACAGAGGGGAGCCACCATGCCCAGCCTTATACTATCTGTATTCTATTAAGTACATAATAGCGTTATGTCTTTTAAAAGTACATATCTTAATTAAAAAATACTTGATTGCTAAAGTATGCTGATGAGCATTTGAGCCTTCAGTGAGTTGTAATCTTGCTGGTGGAGAGTCTTGCCTCAATGTTGATGGCTGCTGACTGATCAGGGTGGTGGTTGCTGAAGGTTGGGATGGCTTTGTCACTTTCTTAAAATAAGACAACAGTGAAGTTGGCCACATCAGTTGACACTTCCTTTCATGAAACGTATCTCTGTAGCATGTGATGTGTTTGATAGATAATATTTTACCCACAGTGGAACTTCTTTCAACATTGAAGTCATTTCTCTCAAACCCTGTTGCTGCTGTAACAACTAAGTTTATATAATATTCTAAACTCTTTGTCATTTCAACAGTGTTCTCAGCATCTTTACCAGAGATAGATTTTATGTCAAGAAACAACTTTCTTATCCATAGGAAGCGGCTCCTTATCTGTTTAAGTTTGATTGTGAGAGAGTGCAGCCACATCTTCAGGCTTCACTTTTTTTTTTTTTTTTTGAGACAGGGTCTCACTGTCGCCCAGGTTGGAGTGCAGTGGTATAATCATGGCTCACTGCAACATCTGTCTCCTGGGCTCAAGTGATCCTCCCACCTCAGCCTCTCAAGTAGCTGGGACTACAGGTGTGTGCCACCACACCCGGCTAATTTTTGTATTTTGTTTTTTTGTAGAGGTGGGGTTTTGCTATGTTGCCTAGGCTGGTGTCGAACTCCTAGGCTCAAGTGATCCAGCCTCCTTGGCTTCCCAAAGTGCTGGGATTAGAGGCATGAGCCACTGCACCTAGTCCAGGCTCCACTTCTAATTCTAGTTCTGTTGCTTTTTCTTCCACATTTGCGGTTACTTTCTCCAGTGAAGTCTTGAACCTCTCAAAGTCATCCATGAGGGTAGGAATCAACTTCCTCCAAATTTGCTCGTGTTGATATTTTGACCTCCTCTCATAAATCACAAATGTTCTCAGTGGCATTTAGCATGGTGAATTGTTTCCAGATGGTTTTCAGTTTACTTTGCCCAGATCCATTGGAGGAATCTCTATTTAATGCAGAAATAGCCTTACAAAACGTATTTCTTAAATAATAAGATTTGAAAATCAGAATTACTTCTTGATTCATGGCTGCAGAATGGATGCTATCTTAACAGGCATAAAAACAACAATCTCCATCAGAGCCTTTGGTGACTAGGTACACTGTCAAAGAGCAGTAAGTACTTTTTTTTTTTTTTTTTTTTTTGAGATGGAGTCTTGCTCTGTTGCCCAGGCTGGAATGCAGTGGTGTGATCTCAGCTCACTGCAACCTCTGCCTCCCAGGTTCAAGTGATTGTCCTGCCTCAGCCTCCCAAGTAGCTGGGACTACAGGCGCATGCCACCATGCCTGGCTAATTTCTTTGGATTTTTAGTAGAGTCGGGGTTTCGCTATGTTGGCCATGCTGGTCTCGAACTCCTGACCTCAGGTGCTCCGCCTGCCTCAGCCTCCCAAAGTGCTGGGATTACAGGCGTGAGCCACCGCGCCCAGCCGTACATAATATTTTTAAAGGAATCTTTTTTCTAAACAGTAGGTTCAACAGTGAGCTTATTCAGTAAACCATGCTGTAAACAGATGTACTGTCATCCAAATATGTTGTTCTATTTCTAGAGCATTGGCAGAGTAGATTTTGCATAATTCTTAAGGATGGTAGGATTTTTGGAATGGTAAATAAGCATTGGCTTCCACTTAAAGTTACCAGCTGCGTTAGCCACTAACAAGAGAGTCAGCTTATCCTTTGAAGCTTTGAAGCCAGGCATTGACTTCTCCTCTCTAGGTATGGAAGTCTAGATGGCATCTTCTTCCAATACAGTATAAGGCTGTTTTGTCACCCTTGAAAAGTCCGTTAGTTTAGTCACCTTCATCAGTGATCTTAGCTAGGTCTTCTGGATAACTTGCTACAGTTTGTACATTCACACTTGCTGTTTCACATTGTGCTTTTATGTTATGGGACAGCTTCTTTCCTTAAACCTCATGAACTAACCGCTGTTAACCTTCATGCGTTTCTTCTGTAGCTTTCTCACCTCTCTGGAGGTTCATAGACTTGAGAAGAGTTAGGGCTTTGCTCTGGATTAGGCTTTGGTTTAGGGCAATGTCGTGGCTGGTCGATCCAGACCATATCAGCAAAACTTTCTCCATATCAGCAGTGAGGCTGTTTGGCTTTGTTACCATTTGTATGTTCACTGGAGTAGCACTTTTAATTTCCTTGAATAACTTTTTCTTTGCATTTACAATTCGGCTAGCTAATACAAGAGGCCCAGCTTTCAGCTTGTCTGGGCTTTTGACATGTTTTCTCACTAAGCTTAATATCCACCTTTTGATTTAAAGTGAGAGATGTGTGATGTCCTTTCACTTGAACACTCGGAGGCCATTTAGGGTTATTAGTTGGCCTTATTTCAATATTCTTGTGTTTTAGGGAATAGGGAGGTCTGACGTGAGGGAGAGAGATGGGGGAATGGCTCATTGATGGAACAATGAGAACAAACATTTATCCATTAAGTTTGCTGTCTCATATGGTGCAGTTTGTAGTGCCCCAAAACAATTACAGTAGTAATATCAAAGATCACATTTCGCATAACAGATGTAATAGTAATGAAAAAGTTTGAAATATTGGGAGAATTACCAAAATATGACAGAGACACAAAGTGAGCACTTTGGAAAATGGCACCCCCAGATACGCTTGATGCAGGGTTGCCACGTTAAACCTTCAGTTTGTAATAAATACAGTATCTGGGAAGCACAATGAAGTGAAATGCAATAAAATGAGGTATGCCTGTATTTGCCTTCGTTACTTTTAAGAAGTTGTATAATCCACCTTTTATCTAAACTTCAATTTAAAAATCAAAAGTGCGAGAAATTTAAAATACTAGATTATGACAATAGCAACATATTTAATTTCGTGTTTATTCATAGGTTAAACTAAGAAAGAGGCCCTTTTCTGCCTCTTTTTCTTACCCCTCAGTTCTCAAATAGCTTCTCATTAGGGTGAATTAGTCTAAAGTCTAACAGTTGTGGTTCCTAAGTGTATCTTGAATTGGTCCAATGCTCTCCATAGTTTTTACTATTGCATTATCAATCTTCATCTGGTCTTCTGATAATCCATTCTTGTTCCCCTCCATTTCATTTTTATTGTAGCTAGAATGATTTTCACAATGGGAAATTTAATCATGTTACTAACCCTCTTTAAAATCCTTTAATGAATTATTTTCTTTACCTCACAAAGCCCTCCATTGTAGAGCCCAGTATGGGGATAGGGCAGGTTGCCTCACCATAGAATGAGGGCCATGCAGTTATGTGGCAGTGAGACTACAAAGGAGGGTAAAGAATTGGGGCCATCATTACAATCTACCACACACTCCAGCCTCTTATCCCCACCTCTACACCTACACATGCAGCTTGTGTTTTGGCAGCATTGAACTTCTGATGACCTGCTCTAGCCATCACAAATATGCACATGTGAGAGATTTTTGTCTAATACTTCTTCTCTGGCTGGGTGCGGTGGCTTACACCTGTAATCCCACCACTTTGCAAGGCCCAGGCGGTAGGATCACTTGAGCTCAGGAGTTCAAGGCCAGCCAGAGCAACATAGGGAGACCCTGTTTCTACCAAAAATAAAATAATTAGCCGCGTGTAATGGCATGCGCCTGTAGTCCTAGCTACTTGGGAGGCTGAGGTGGGAGAATTGCCTGAGCCCAAGAAGTTGAGGCTTCAGTGAGCCGTAATCTCGCTACTGTACTCCAGTCTGGGTGACAGAGTAAGACCTTGTCTCAAAAAAAAAAAAAAAAATTAGAATTAATACTTCTACTTCTACCCACTCTTGTCCTCCCAAGGGCACATTCACAGTAGATCCCAGAGCTAATGCTAAGAATGTTCTTAATTAGTAACATCAGTTCTCCCTCTGTAGAAAACTATGGATAAGTGTCATCTGTTAATTTTGTTATAAAATGTATAACTAAATATCTTTTTTTTTTTTTTTTTTGAGAAGGAGTTTCACTCTTGTTGCCCAGGGTGGAATGCAATGGTGCGATCTCGGCTCACTGCAACCTCCACCTCCAGGGTTCAAGTGATTCTCCTGCCTCAGCCTCTGAGTAGCTGGGATTGCAGGTGCGCGCCACCACACCCAGCTAATTTTTGTATTATTAGTAGAGACAGAGTTTTACCATGTTGACCAGGCTGGTCTTGAACTCCTGACCTCAGGTGACTCGCTCGCCTTGGCCTCCCAAAGTGCTGGGATTATAGGCATGACGGACTGTGCCTGGCCCTAAATATCTTTTTATTTGCTATTTTTCATATCTGAATTTATGTGCATGAAATGACCATTTAATTTATAATACCTAGGTCACAATGTGGAAATTACTTAATGAGGACTTGAAGTATTTAAACAAATTTTAAGGAACCAACAGTTGGAATACTATAAGAAGTTATCAGAAGTCTCAAAAATGTTCACTTCTTTAACCAATTAATTTTACTTGTAGAAATTCATTTGTACTTCCAGAATTTTTTTTATTAATGAGAAGTTTATTGCATACTTAAACAGTGTTACAGCCACTATCTGAGGTACCAGAGTTACAGCAGTGAATTAATTACGTTGAAATCTCTGGTTCATAGAGCTTAAATTGTAGTGAAGGGAAGATTGACTAAGAAAGAAAACAAACAAAACTACCCCCAAAGTTAAAAATCGAATAAACATGGTAAGATCTGTGGAGAAAAATAAGCAGGAAAGGAGAAGTAGGGTCGCCTGTGGGAGTGGGATGAGTGATACAGTAGGGAGGCAGGAGGGCCCCCTACTAAGAAAGGGACATTTGAAGTAAAGAACAAGCTGTACTAAAATGACCAAGCGTACACACGTGTTGGGAAAATCCTTATCACATTGTTATTTATAGTAGTGGAAAATAAGAAACAGCCTGTTTCCAACAAGAGAGAAATGGGTAAATTATGGTATTTCTATATGAGAATACTATTGTATCTTTAAAAATTTCTATAGAAAAATATTTAGACTTGAGAAAATACTCAGTACACAGGGAAAATACTCAATATACACACATGCACACATACAAAGTTTAAACAGCAGGATACAAAACACATGGTACTGTATGAAGCCAAACAAAAGGAAAAAAGCATATGTAACTATAATACAAAGTTTACAAACTTTATATTGGAAATATGTGCATCTAGTTATAAAAATGATTATTGCTAAGTGATGTGTGTTTTGCCATTGTGGTTTTTCTGTAGGTTCTTAATAATCTACAATGAATGTGCACTGCTTTTATGGAAAGAAATTGAAGAGCTCCCCAGATAATGAATTTACTATCAGCAATGTCCCTCTTGAGTTATGTTTACTCCTGCGGGTCCTGACTATTTTATTGACCTAAGTTATAAGTTATATTGATGTAAGTTATAAGGTGTGATTTTAGGTGGTATCTGTGGTCTCATTTTCACACTTTGTTTTACAGGTTTGGTGTTTATGTTCCTCTTTGCTGTTTTCATCAAGATAGTAGAGCTCATCTTCTTCTCACAGACTATAACTATGTGGTTCAGCACGAGGCAGTAGAGGAAAGTGCCTCGACTGTGGGAGGCTTGGCCAAATCCAAAGACTTTCTCTCCTTGTTGCTGGAGTCGCTAAAAGAACAGTTTAATAATGCCACACCCATCCCCACCCACAGTTGTCCCCTATCTCCAGACCTCATTCGCAATGAAGTAGAATGTCTGAAAGCAGATTTCAACCACAGAATCAAGGAGGTTCTCTTCAACTCCCTCTTCAGTGCCTACTATGTTGCATTTCTCCCCCTGTGTTTTGTGAAGGTAAGTGATTATCTTACTTTTATGTGCTTCCTGGATTTGTGTGTGAATTACATAAACTGGGTATTTCTTGTTTAATCCCCCTTTTCTCTGTCTCCCCTTTGGCAGCCTGGATGGTGGAGTTCGGCTGCATCTGGAGTGCACTAATACCGCTCCTGGTTGGCGGATAGGTATTTCCATATATGTGATGCACCCGTGGTGGTTCCCTCTTTTTTTCTTTTTTTTTTTTTTTAAGTATTTTTAGTTTCTGGGGAGAATCAAAATGTACTTATAATAGAATCAGTATGTAGTAGCTTAAGAGGACCAAGGTTTCAGTAAAACTCAGCCTACTGTGGTTGATCTTAACATGGTTATCAGGAGTTTCCTTGAATTTAATCTAACCCTTATCTAAACTTCAGTTTACTTTAATAGAAAAGAAAAATGGTCTGGATGTCACTTGGGCCCAAAATCTTTTGATACATTTTAGTGCCCTTTCTTCACCCATTCAGAAGTACTTCTGCAGCTGCAATGGTCCTTCAGAGAACACTCAGTTCTTCTAGAAAGGAGACACTTAAAATATAATTGCCTCTCCCTCCCATCCCTAACTCATACAGCCAGAAAGTCAGGTTGAAGGATTGTGGAGGACTCTGCTCTTGAACTTTTCTGCACGGACAGCAGGACCACCAGTGCATGTGTGACTCAGTGTGGCATTTGTCTGCAGGGCATATGTACACGAACCCATCCCTGCCTCTTTTTACCAGTGCATGGATCATTTCTCTTCTGATCTCTTCCAGAGTACCCAGTACTATGACATGCGCTGGTCATGTGAGCACCTCATTATGGTGTGGATCAATGCTTTTG
The DNA here is from genome assembly GCF_029281585.2 of Gorilla gorilla gorilla. NCBI lineage: Eukaryota > Metazoa > Chordata > Mammalia > Primates > Hominidae > Gorilla > Gorilla gorilla. Next base: position 130,291,327 of record NC_086017.1, on the reverse strand, counting down.
TCATGCTCACCACGCAACTGTTGCCATCCAAATACTGTGATTTGCTACATAAATCAGCTGCTCACCTGGGCAAGTGGCAGAAGCTGGAACATGGGTCCTACAGCAATGCTCCACAGCACATGTGAGTAAGCTAGAGGGTAAAACCATGTAACACTTTCTACATGCTGCTGATCATGTTTATTTGCTTTGTATGTCATTCTTGTTCTTGGCTTTGAACATTTAATTTTTAGTTTTTGTCTTACATGGATGCTTGTCATCATGCTAAACTGAATACAAGGGACATTAACTCATTTCCACCACCACCCCAGCTCCTTAAATGCGTTCTACCTTTCAGCTGCCCAGTCACTCTAGAGTGTGTAATTTGTCTCCCAAGCGATGCACTTGGCGTTCTCTTTCAATCTTACCCCTTTGCCCGAATTCAAAGAGTCATATATTTTATTTCTTTTTAGAAGACTTTAAGATTTGTCTTCTCATCTTCATTGCCACAGCTGAGTAGTTGCTAGCTATTCATCTCACACTTAGCTGGAATATGATTCTCTTATTTTTTCTTTCTAATACATGCAGTTTTGTTCTAGTAATTTTCCTTACCTGTACTTTTTTACTATTATTTTCTTTCTAAACTCTCTACTGAATATTTCCCTGCTTCTCCTGTGTTTAAGTGAGAACTGTGCCTGACTGAGTTCTTTGGAAGAATTTTTCTCATTGTGTCCCCCTTATCAGTCATTACTTCACATGGCTCCTATGATCCAAAATGGCTAACATTAGGACCGTTTTATTCTGTCACTTCTGAGTCCTTCATCATACTTTTCTTTCAGACCCAAACCATCTTCATCTTCCCCCTTTTGTAATTTGAACATTTCACAAATTTCATCTAGAAATTTTTCCCTAGTTAAGTGGGACAGATTGAGGTGACCTTCCCTTTCCCTCTCCCCCTGAGAGTTCTCCCTTCAATTATCTGCCTTGATGTCTGATACAGATTAGCACAGGCCTTCAAGCCCAGGAACTGAAAGAGATTGGGCCAGGCTGAAAAGAAACCCGACTGTGGGCAAAGGACAGATTTCAATAAAAATTGAAAATACAATCCACAGTACTAGTACTGTACATCTTCAGGCTACTGATGGCACATGGCCATGAGGTGTATCATCACTTTAATGCTGGTAAGTGTGAGCAAGGCCGGTGGAACATTTTCTGAACTGGGAAAGCTTTAGGGTACTAGAATTTTTTTTTTTTTTTTTTTTTTAATAACATATCTAAACTGCCTCCCAGTTCTTATCCTAGGAAACTAACCTTTCCAAAATCAGGAAGAGATGAATTAACTTAGATTTTTTTTTTTTTTTTAAAAGCTTAACCTGAAGATCCCTGTCCCCACCCAAACTCCATTATGCTGGAAAGAATGAAGCTGCTGCTTCTGTAACTTCTTTTCCCCCAGAGAAACCTCTATAAAAATAAACCATGAAAGCAGTGAAAAGTCTGTGTGTGTGTGAGATGTATCGCTGTGTTCTACTGTATACCTTCTTACAGTTGTGAGGTATTTGAATTGTGTGATAAGCAAACTGATTTCCTATAGTTTTTTGGGATGTAATTCTGCAGTAAATGTCATGCTAGATTGACAATGTGCTAATTTCTCCACTACTCTTATTACCATCAGCTTTCTCTTCTTGTTTGTTCCCTGTAGCATTTCCACCAGTAGACTCTGCTCACTTGGGATGGAGATGACAGTCAGCCTGCTTACACACTGTTTTCTGGCTTACACATTTATGTCTGCGCATTCTTCTAAGCCTCTTAAGTCCTTTGACACTGAGTTAACTATATTTCTTTGCCACCTCTGTTTACTATATAGCAATGAAGTTAAAGTAACAAATCCTTTCTAAAACTACTCCAGTTTGACCATGGAATTACTGTATTTTCAGAATTCAGGCAGATGAAGCCTTGATTATTTAATTCCTTCCATAAAAATACAGCTGGCCTTGCCAGATGCTATCTTATCTGTAATTGCCAATATGCTAACATTGCATTTCTTTCTCCCTTAGTTGGTCAGAAAATACAATATGGCCTCAAGGGGTGCTGGTGCGGCACAGCAGATGTTTATATAGAGCCATGGGGCCTTACAACGTGGCAGTGCCTTCAGATGTATCTCATGCCCGCTTTTATGCAAGTACCGCTTATTTGTTTTCAAACATAAGCTTAGGGGTAAGTGTTAGGAGGCCACTCTATGTGGAAGCATGTAGCATAGCGTGTAGCACATACTAGGAAATTATTACATGGTAATTATTGCTACTAGCGTAACAGTGGTCCCTGTACTTTGGAAATGTCTTTTGAAGGGCAGTTTGAAGATCATATACTGTTAATCCAGTTTCAGTAGCTTAGCTGGTTTCTCTAGTTACATTGGTATTTGTTGAATCTAGTATTACTTGAAACAAGCAGGCAGTTATCTAAGACTCCTTTTTCATCTTACCATTTTTGTTTTGTAAGAGTTTGGTTTAGTGGTATTGTTAAGATATATTGTATCTGTGTATCCATAGTGACATTTAATATATTAATAGTGCGGTGGTTTTATTTTTAGGTATTTGTCATATATATTGTTTCTTTACAAAGGCTTTAGCTTCCCCTTTGGAAGTCAGACAAATGCCATGAAAAGGAAAAAAGCTTAAAAGTTAAAAAAGGAAAAAGCAATAGAAACCCACTGAATTCCATTGAACTCATGCCTTCGGTTATGATCTATTTGGTCTTTCAGCCTTCCAGAAATTGTCTGTACAAGGCAAAAGTATATACTTATAAAAGAAAGGCCAGCTGACTAATGCAAGTGGGGAAAAGTAGGTGCCTGCAGGGGACTGTTTATAGTAAAAATGCCTATAGTGCAGTGCATTGCTTTTGAAAGGGGATCATATTCTAAACAAGAATTGGAGATCTTTTTTAAGATACTTGCATCTCTTTCTCCCTCTGTCCTTCTCAGTTCCTTGAGGGTATATGGACTTTCTGGTTCTGCAGGTGTTTGTTATTGAGGGACACTTCAATTAAGTTTTGGGAACTTGCCCCTGGGCATGATGCTTGTAAATACCATGGTAGGGGAATGCAGGGTGGGGCAGGTTGGGAGGAACATGGGGAAGGTGGAAGGCCCTTGAGTGAGAAAACGACAAGCATCTCCTTCTTGACGCCAGTGGAAGTGCCTTAAGGTGGAGGAAAGGACTTAAGTCACAAGTACATGAGCACTTGATTTCTATATAGAATATTTAATTCAGCCAGCTGAATTCTCTAGGCCATTAATGACTTCTGTTGGTCCTTGCTGTCTCCTTGAGACCTGTGATAGCCAAATAGTTCATTAGAATTTTCTGCTTGAAAATTAAGTAGTTTCCTTGCTAGCTTTGGACAGCTGAAAAATCAGGTGGAATCTATGGAAAAAAGATTAGGCAAGTTGACTTATTACTGATTTTGCAGGACTGGATAGATAGTTAAATCAGTGCTTCTCCAAGTGATCCATGGGCCACCTGCTGATAAATCACCTGGCCCACTATTTCTGAAAAGTGATTCAGGGCCCCTATATCAGACTTCTGAACCAGAATCTCTGGATGATCCCAGGAATTGGCAGCATTTGTGGATTTGGAAATGATTCTTAGGCACACTGAAGTTTCAAAACAGTCATTTAAAGTGTGCCTATTACCTATAGCTGTCAAATTCCAGGTTAAACATTTTCTTCCTCTTGAGCCTGGAAACTTTTTAAAGCTGTCATGATAATTTGGCTTCATTCTGAGGTGTAAGCTCTTAAAATCTAAATTCCATCTAAATTAGTTATTTTAGATCTGATCACTGCTGTTACTGCACTCTTGTCTTCATCTAGATTTAGGATTAGACTGGTTAAGCTGAATTGTTAATGTTCTTTTACAACTTGTGGCCTATATGTTTGTATTCATAATAACTTTGTATTAGAAAACCAGAATTTAGCCTTTTAAAGTGGAGAATTTAGTGGGAGTAAATATAGTAGTAATCCCTATTTTTAGTCTAATTCTGACTCATTTTTCCTTCCTTCCTCCTTATCCTGTCTTTGTGCACCCTGCTTCTCAATATCCAGAAAAAAATCAGTAATTAAACACACAGGTATATGGTGTAGAGGATTTCAGTCAGTGACCATGGTGGGTAAACAGTTTAAGGAAAAACTAAGAAACTATTGTATTGATATTTGACTTGTAACCTCTCTTTTCCCCAAACTTGTCTAGTGTTGGTATTTATGTCTTAGTTTACAAGCCAAGAATGTTTTTTACATTTTTAAATGGTTACATAAGTACCTATGTAATATCCTTAATTTTTGCCTCTTGACTTACAAAGCCTAAAATATTTCCTGTTTGGTCCTTTATCCACCTCTGTCTTAGATGAATATACTTTTGTGTTTATCCTAAATAAAATATATACCTAAAATATAATCTAAGAAAAATGTTTATAAGTAGTTTTCTTTTGGGCATAATCTCTTTTCATGTCTCAGGGGCATTGAAATAAAAATTATTTCATTATTTCTTGAGCAAAAAGGAAAAGGTTTCAATCTTTATAGCAAGAAATAGCCTGATTGATATTAAATAAACAGATCTATTTATTATTATATATGGGAACCTGTAAATGTTAAATTATTTTAGAAAAATCAAGAATAACTGTAGCCATTACTTTTCTATGAAATAACGTTTTACTTTTTTAACTTCCTTACAGTTCTTATTTCATCGACCATTAAGGCTGTTAAATCTGCTTATCCTTATTGAGGGCAGTGTCGTCTTCTATCAGCTCTATTCCTTGCTGCGGTCGGAGAAGTGGAACCACACACTTTCCATGGCTCTCATCCTCTTCTGCAACTACTATGTTTTATTTAAACTTCTCCGGGACAGAATAGTATTAGGCAGGGCATACTCCTACCCACTCAACAGTTATGAACTCAAGGCAAACTAAGCTGCCTCTCAACAATGAGGGAGAACTCAGATAAAAATATTTTCATACGTTCTATTTTTTTCTTGTGATTTTTATAAATATTTAAGATATTTTATATTTTGTATACTATTATGTTTTGAAAGTCGGGAAGGGTAAGGGATATTAAATGTATCCGTAAACAAGGTGATGTGATCTTTCATGTGTTAGTATATTCGAATAATATACATATGAGAGGTATGCCTGTCCAGTAAAGAGATTGATTTGTTTGTATGGCTCTGGAATAACTCATTCGTTTATGAACACATCTCATGTATTACTTGACACAGTACCTTTGGTATGTCTGCTTTTCTTTCAATCCTCATTATCTTTAGCCCTCAGCTGGCCAGTAATTATTGCTAAAGAAAGGGAGATCAATGGAGTTGCCTACCAGCACCCATTCTCTTTTAGTTCAGCTGGCTAATAGTATTGGAATACATTGGGAAAAGAGTGGGTTAAAGTCCTAGGTGGGGTTCTCTTTGTTGCCTACCAGGAGGAGGCAGTAGGTTTCCTTTCTAAGATAGGGACTCAGCTGGTCTATTTTACCCTGTGACATTTAAATATACTTTTGAATAAGCTACTATCCTGAGGCTGAGGGTTTTGCTGCCACTTTTCCTGTGTTTCCACTTCTGCTTCCAAAGATTTTCCTCTTAGTTGTTTGAAATAATACTTTGCCAGACAGGAAGTCTTTAGACTGCCCACATTCATGAAGAAGATGATGTGTGGCTGGATCAGTAGGAGAAGCTGAGTGCAAATGCCATGTGGGCTAGAGTATGGGAAGGTTGAAAATTCCAAGTAACTGGGAGAATGGGCAAGTCCTCAGCTGAACAATCTTAAATGTAGTCTAGCAGCAACCCACCTACAATGGCGTTATGTTTGGAGTTATGAGGGGAAGTGAAAGATAAGAATTACCTACAGCTTTGTATTCAGATAATTTATATCCAAAATTTGTGTTTTAAATTTCATACTCCAGAACTTTCATGTTTATGAGTATTAGCCTTTTAAGTTATGGGAGGTGATATACTTAGTCCATTGATGTTGTCACTTGTCATCTAAACTTATGAGACCTTGTCTTAGAGAATCTAAAATATATTGTCATATGTTTTCTGTGCTGAGTTTGGTTTGTTACACTGTGAAGCTTTTGGTGAAACAAAATAAGACTTATGAAGTAAAAAGACCAATCATGTCGTTGACAAGCTGGCTCTGAAAATAATTCTTGCAGAAGAGTTCCTGAAAGGCTTCACCAAGGGAAGCATTGTGAGGAGTGTTTATAAAACCAAGGTACCCAATATCAGTTTTATGTTTAAATCAATAATTGTTTCTTTAAATATTTTGATGTGTATACTTTTTTTTTAAGTTAACATTATTTGGCATTCAGTCTGAGTCTGTTCAACCATTCAACAAATATATATTAACCACTAGGCACTATATTAGGCCCTGGGGATATAGCAGTGAATGAGAAATGCAAAGGTCCTACTTGCACAGAGCTGACAATATGCGTGGGGGTGGGGGAGTTAGGTGGTGCAGAAAATACAGCAAATAAATTTATGTGTAATATAACATTCCCTGGTAGTAGTGATAAGTGCAGCAAAGGGAAACCAGGGCAAGGAAATAGTGGTAAGAATAGCACTGCTAGAAGGCATCTTTGAGGAGATGATTTTTAAGCAAAGAAAAAGCAAGACTGAATCATATAAATAGCTTTGGGGAGTATTCCATGTTACAGTAGCAGAAAGGGCAGTGCCCTGAGGTGGGGACAAGCTGGTATATTGGAAGAATAGCAAGAAAATATATTAGGTTAGTTGCTTTTTAAAGTAGTTCAGCCTAAATATAGTGGTTCTTGAGGTAGGGGTGGGAAGGGTAGGGAATCTGCCATCTCTCTATTCTTTCTGTAGGATCTTGAAAATATGCTTCTCTTGGCAGCAACATTTTCATGAGATTACTCAGCAGTTGAGAGCAAAATGGGTGGCATGGGCACAGAGATATCTCATCAAAATTGCCCCAACTTGGCTCCAGCTTGGGAAAGTAACCCAGAAAACCCTGATTAGAGATAACAGACCAGTCTTATGAACTAATATGATGCCCCTTCTGGCTTGATCTGTCTTGGTCCTATCCTAAGGGAATAGCACAGAACCAGATGCTGGCTTGGCTAAATAAGTAAGTGGATATAAGAAATAAATAAAAATTAATTTTGGCTAATGGAATTGCAAAGTTCCTCCTACCCTCACCTCCAGATATGGCAGCATACAGGGCATAAGACCGTTTAGTTCAACGTGTTCTACACATTTCAGCTGTTTTTTGTTTGTTTGTTTTGTTGTCATGGAAGAGAGAAAAATTACTAGTTACCCGGATATCCTATTATAGTTCATGTAACAGAAGGGACACTATATTTGCTCACTGATAGTAGAAAAATGTGTAATCATTAAAGAATGACCTTTTTTGTAATTCTTTGTTGGCAAGTTAAAATTGTTTGTGGAAAGCATGGTATAGCAAAAGTTCAGTTGGGTGAACTTGGATACTGGAAAAGGAAAGAAGATACTGGACTAGTCTGGGTGGTCTAAGGTGGGTAAATAAAGGAGTAGAGGAGGGTAGTTCACAGGAGTGAGCATGACAGAAGTTTTCCTCAATATCCTGTTTACTCTGATTCCATGTTTATATTCCTAATCCTCCTTTCCTTCCTGTCCCTATCAATCACCACCACTGCCACCTGTTCTGCCGTTTCTCTCTCTTTTTTTTAATTAATTTTTTTTATTTCTATTAAGCTAGCCAGGCATCTCATTTCTATGTGCTGGGCAATTATATGCCAAACACTGCTGGGTGCCGGAGATAGTGATGTTCGAGTTCATTAACTAATAGAAGACAGACAAGTAAACCAGTTGTCACACTAGGGTGTTCATTAATAGAAATATGTATGAGATACATAATAGATATCAGATCTATTAACAATCTTGAGTGTGAAGCCCAATAAAGTGCTCTTTTCATAAGTACTTCAAATAAGCAGACAGATGTCTTGGAACTTTTGTAGACAGAAGACAGCTAATGAAAGATTATAAGCTAAGAATAACTTATGATCCACTGGTTTCTAGTTCCCAAAGTAATCTCTAGATCAGCAGCATCAGCATCACTTAACTGGAAACTTGTTAGAAATGGACATTTTCAAGCCCTACTCCACACCTACTGAGTAAGAAACTACATGGAGCCCAGCAATCTGTTTTAACATGCTGTCCAGGTGATTTTCAGGAATGCTGAAGTTTGATAACCACTATCCTCTCTCAGACAACTTTGGCAGCAGTATGTAGAATAGGTTTGGAGATGGAGCAATGTTGATGAGACTACAAGCAGGAGATTAGCCAACTCTTTAAAAAGTCCACGTAAGAGAAAATGAAAAACAGCAAGATGCCGGAGTAGGAAGTCTCAGGCTCCACTTGCTTTCATAGAAAGTTCAAATAGCAACTCCACAGACTAGAACATCTTTTTGAAACCCCAACACTTAGAAACTAGTCTGAGACACTAGTGTGGTACATAAAGCTGAATGAAAGCTGAATTCAAAGGGTAAGAACAGTCTCACTTTGACTATATTGCTCCCTCCTTTCCCCCAACTTGACATAATGCCAGATGGAGAATTCCCTAGGCCAGCAGTTTATACAGGGGGAAAAGAAAATGAGATCGTTTCCCAAGCATTCCAAGATGCTTACCAGGAAGCCCACTCTGGTCTCATCTCATGAGAAGCACTAGGGGAAACAGCATGGGTAGACTGCCTGGAGTCAGGTAGAAACAAAGGAAGCAGAGGTAGTGACCAGCATGCAGTTAACTGATGGTACCTCTGTGTTCCTACTTGGCTGAGGTGCCTGATCAAAGATATCAGCCAATCTCATAGCCCACCTGCAAGGCTGAGCTGGTCACCTTCAAAATTTGCACAGTGGGGGCTGGGTGTGGTGGCTCATGCCTGTAATCCCAGCACTTTGGGAGGCTGAGGCAGGTGGATCACTTGAGGTCGGGAGTTCAAGGCCAGCCTGTGAAACCCTGTCTCTACAAAAAATACAAAAATTAGCTGGGCGTGGTGGCTCACGCCTGTAATCCCAACTACTCGGGAGACTGACACAGGAGAATTGCTTGAACTCAGGAGGCAGAGGTTGCAGTGGGCTGAGATTGTGCCACCACACTCCAGCCTGGGTGACAGAGCAAGACTCCATCTCAAAAAGAGAAAGAAAAAAAGGACAGTGGGAAGTACAGTCTAGCCTGAATCCCTACACTACTGGTCTTCCTGCCTAGCTTCAGAGCCAACTCCCAACAACCCTGCCCAGGAAGGGAGATACCTGCCTTTTATTTTGGAGAGGTGAAGGGGCTAGACCACCTTGACCTTAGAAGTCAAGCAGCAGCTCCACCAAGCCAAAAAGCACTTCCAATGACCCTACCCAGGCAAGGAGACTTCCACCTCCACACATCCAGAAGAAGCAAACTGGCTAGACCTGCTTAACTCTGGAGATCAAACAGCCACTGAGCCAAAATTTCACTCCATGGCTTCATCCTGACAGGGAGGCAACCCTTAATTGTGCATTTCTAAGGAGTACAGCCTCTGGTCACACATGTTATGAGTAGTGACTCTGCCTAACCTTGTATGCCAGTCTACAGCCCTGCCAAATTGCAGGTCCCAAATTATCAGCCAGGCAGTACATCTTATGGCCAGTCTGACCAGAAGTCATTGCAATACCCAACCAGCAACTCAACAGAGCAAAAGCAGTGGCCCAGTCAGCTAGAGAACTCACAAGAAGCTCTGCCTGCCTGGGGTTGTCATCAGCTGACCCTTTTGGAATCATAGGATAGACTAAATAGTGAAGGTCTATCCCTTCCCAAGAACACCTGTAACGGCCAGAAGAGGGGGCTGTCTCCTCAAATGCACTGACAACAATACAAGAACATACGGATTATGAAGAATCAGGGAATCATGACACCTACAAAAGAAACTAATAAAGCTCCAATAATAGACTCCAAAGAAATGGAGATTTATGAAATAACTGACAAAGAATTCAGAATAATACCCATAAAGAAGTTCAGTGAACTATTAATATATACAGATAAAAAATTTAATGAAATTTGAAAACAGTACACTAAAAAGAAAGTTGATAAATAGAAACAATAAGAATGGGATAGAAATTCAAGAGACTGAAAAATTCAACAGAAAGCTTCAACAGCTGACTCAGCCAAGAAGAAGAAAGAATCAGTATGCTGGGAGACAGAACATTTGAAATTATCTAGCCAGGAGCAAAAAAAAGAACAAAAGAATTTCTAAAATTAAAGCCTACAGATTATGGAACACCATCAAGAGACCAAACCTTCACATAATAGTGGTTGGAGAAGGAGAAAGAGGTGCCTGAAAAGCATATTTAAAGGGGCCAAAAAGCATATTTAAAGAAATAATGGCTGAAAATTTCCTTAATCTGTGGTATATGCCAACATCCAGGTACAGGAACTGCAGAGGTTTCCAATCAAATTCAACCCAAAGAGGAGTACACCACAACACATAATAAACTATCAAAAATCAAACGCAAAAAATTTTGAGAGCATCAAGAGGCAAGAAACATATCACATAAAAAGGAGTGCCATACAATCATCGGCAGAGTTCTCAGCATAAACCCTCAGGTCAGGAGAGAGTAGGATAAATTCAAAGTGCTCAAGAGAACAACTGCCAACTAACAATACTTTATCCAGCAAAGCTGTCTTTCATAAATGAGGGAGAAGTAAAAAAAAAAAGAAAAGAAAAAAGAAAAGTGTGTTTTCCCAGACAAACAAAAGCTAAAGGAATTCATCATCACTGGACCTGCCTTGCAGGAATTGCTAAATGGAGTTATTTAAACTGAAACAAAAAGCTACTAATTAATAACATAAAACATGCACGAAACTCAAACATATAAATAAAGCAGAGCCCATTCAGAATACTATTGGATTGTAATGATGGTGTAAAAGTATAGAGTTATATGCAAAGTTAAGTTGTTATAAGCTTGAAATAGGTGGTTGTAAGTATAAGATGTTCCATGTAAGCCTAATGGTGGTAACCACAAAGCAAAAATCTTTAGAAGCACAAAACAAAAATATCAAAGCATACTACTATAGAAAATAAACCACAAAGGAATACAGCAAGAGAGGAGGAAAGAAATGAAGTATGTACAAAATAATCAGAAAACAACTAACAAAATGGCAGTAGTAAGTCCTTACCTAGCAACGATTGAATGTCAATGGATTAATTTCTCCAATAAAAAGACATATAGTGGCTGAATGGATAAAATAAGACCTAATTATATGCTACCTACAAGAGACTCACCTCACTTTTAGACGTAGACTGAAAGTGAAGGGATAGAAAAGAATACTCCACACAAATGGAAACCAAAAGAGAGTGGGGTGGCTATACTTATATCAGACAACATAGACTTTAAGTTAAAAACTCTGAAAAAAAATAAAGAAGGACATCATATGATAAAAGGGTCAATTCATCGAGGACATAACAATTGTAAATTTATATGCACTCAATGTTGAAGTACCTAAATATATAGCACAAATATTAAAGGATCTGAAGGGAGAGATAGATTGCAACACAAGAATAGTAGGGGACTTCTGTACCCTATCTCAACAATGGACAGATCATCTAAACAGAATTAATAAGGAAGCATTAGACTCTAGCAACACTGAACCAAACGGACCTAACAGACATATACAGAACATTCCATCTAATAGCAACAGAATACACACTCTCAAGTGCACACAGAGCATTCACCAGAATAGATCACATGTTAGGGCACAAAAAAAGCCTTGGCAAATTTAAGAAGACTGAAATTATATCAAATATCTTTTCCAATCACAATGGTATGAAACGAGAAAAGAATACCAAGAGGAATTTTGGAGAATTCACAAATACATGGAAATTAAACATTCTCCTGAACAACCAATACATCGATGAAGAAATTAAAGGGAAAATTTTAAAGGATCTTGAGACAAAAATGGAAACACAACATATTAAAACTTACGGGATGCAGCAAAAGCAGTTTTAAAAGTAAAGTTTATAGCAATAAATGCCTACGTCAAAAAAGAAGTTCTCAAAAGCTGCTTTTTTGAAAAGATAAAATTGACAAACCTTTAGCTAGACTGAGAAAAAAAGAATAGATCAAATAAATAAAATCACAAAGAAAGGACATTACAGCTGATACTCCAGAAATACAAAGGATCATGAAAGACTACTATAAACAAATGCCAACAAATTGGAAAATCTACAATAAATGGATAAAGTCTTAGATGCATGTAATCCCAAGACCAAATAATGAAGAAGTAGAAAAATCTGAACAGACCAATAACAAGTAAGGAGATTGAATCAGTAATAAAAAGTCTGTCATCAAAGAAAAACCCAAGACTTGATGAGTTCACAGCTTAATTCTACCAAACATTTAAAGAATTAATACCAATCTTGTTCAAACTCTTCCAAAAAAAAAAAAAATTGGGAGAGGAGGGAGTACTTCCAAGCTCTTTTTGGAGGGCAGCATTACCCTAATACTAAAGCCAGACAAGGAAATTACAAGAAAATAAAATTACAGGCCAATATCCATGATGAACATGGAAGCAAAAATCCTCAACAAAATACTAGCAAACTGAATTCAACAACATATTAAAAGGATTATCCACAATGATCAAGTGGAATTTATCCCTGGTATATGAGGATGGTTAACAATATGCAAATCAATACATGTAACATACCACATTAACAGAATGAAGGACAAAATCTATATGATCATCTCATTAGATGAAGAAAAAGCATTTGACAAAATTCAACATCCTTTCATGATAATAAGTCTCACCAAAATAAGGAATAGAAGGGTTGTACCTCAATACAGTGAAGGCCACATATGAGAAGCCCATAGCTAACATTATGCTGAATGATGGAAAATTGAAAGCCTTTCCTCTAAGATCTGGAACAACATAAGGATGCTCACTCTTGCCATTTCTAGATTATACAGTATTGGAAATCTTTGCCTGAGCAATTAGGCAAGAGAAAGAAATAGCACACAAATAGAAAGGAACCAGTGAAATTGTCAGTTTGCTGAAATGACATAATCTTATAGAAAATCCAACAGTCTTCACCAAAAAACCGTTGGAACTAATAAATACAGTAATGTTGCAGGATCCAAAATCGACACACAAAATCAGTAGCATTTCTATACACTAACAACAAACTATCTGAAAACAAATCAAGAGAACAATCCCACTTACAAAGCTACAAAAAGAAATACTTAGGAAGAAATTTAACCAAGGACTTGAAAGACCTGTACCAAAAACTATAAAATGTTGGTGAAATAAATTGAAGATGATACAAATAAGTGGAAAGAGTTCTTCTGTTTATGGGGTGGAAGAATCAATATTGTTAAAATGTCCACACTACCCAAAGTAATCTAAAGATTTAGTGCAATCCCTATCAAGATTCTAATGTCATTTTTATAGAAATAGAAAAAATAATCCTAAAATTCATACAAAACCACAAACACCCCCAAATGGCCAAGGCAATCAAGCAAAAAGAACAAGTCTGGAGATGCCACACTACTTGATTTCAAACTGTACTACAAAGCTATAACAATTAAAACAGTACAGTACTGGCAAAAATAGACCCATTGACAAATGGAATAGAATAGGGAGTCCAGAAATGAACCCACACATGTACAATCAGTTGATTTTACAAAGGTTCCAAGAATACCCAATGGGAAACGAATAGTCTCTCTAATAGGTGGTATTGGGAAAACTGGATATCCACATGCAGAAGAATGAAATTGAACTCTTATCTTACACCATATACAAAAATCAACCTAAAATAGATTAAGAGATGTGAATGTAGGACCTGAAACTATAAAACCACCAACCCCGTCTCTACTAAAAATACCAAAAAAAAAAAAAAATTAGCCAGGTGTGGTGGCGGTTGCCTGTAGTCCCAGCTACTCGGGAGGCTGAGGCAGGAGAATAGTGTGAACCCGGGAGGCGGAGCTTGCAGTGAGCTGAGATCGTGCCACTGCGCTCCAGCCTGGGCAACAGAGCGAGACTCCATCTGAAAAAAAAAAAAAAAAAAAAGAAGAAAACACATGAGGAAAACTACATGACATTGATCTGTGCAATGATTTTTTGGATTTGATCCAAAAAGCACAGGCAACAAAAGCAAAAACAGACAAATGGGATTACATCAAACTAAAACGATTCTGCACCATAAAGGAAACAATTAACAGTGTTACAATTAGAAACAGTTAACTGCACCACAAAAGGGAACAATTAACAGGAAACAATGAACAGCAGAGACAACCTATAGATGGGGAGAAAATTTCTGCAAGTTATACACCCAATAGAGAGTTAATCTCCAAAATATATAAGGAGCTCAAACAACTCAATTGTAAGAAAATAAAAACTGAATTAAAAAATAGGCAAGGGATCAAAATAGACATTTTTCAAGGAAGAACTGCAAATGGCCAAGAGACATATGAAAAATTGCTCAATATTGTTAATAGAGAAGTGCAAATTAAAACTACAACAAGAGATCACTACACTTTTCAGAATGAGTAGGATGGTAGTTACAGAGGCTGGGGAGGTGATGGTCAAAGTGTACAAAGTCTCAGAAGGAATATGGTCTTTTTTTTAGTTCTATTGCACAGCATGGTGAATACAGTTAATAGAGTATTACACATTTCAACATTGCTGAGAATAAATTCCAAATGTTCTCACCACAAAAATTTTAACCAGTTCAGTTTAATTAACATTATATTCAGAAATCTTAATATCAGTTTGTACCCCCAATAAAAGTATGCAATTATATACTTTCAATTTCCATGCAAGAGAAAATAGTGGTGAGGTGGGTCACCAGTGTGAGGGTGGTAGAAGCAGCTATGGGCATAAATAAGATAGTGCAGGGAAAGCGTATGAAGTGAAAAGGGAAAGAAGGACAGAATTCTGGCAAATAATAGCTTTTAAGGAAACTTGTTTTAGGGAGACAGAGTCTTGTTCTATTGCCCAGGCTCAGGTGATTCTCCTACCTCAGCCTCCTGAGTACCTGGGACTACAGGCATGTGCCACCACGCCCAGCTAATTTTTTTGTTTGTTTGTTTGTTTGTTTTTGTTTTTTGTAGAGATGGGGTCTTCCTGAGTTGCCCAGGCTGGTCTTGAATTCCTGGGCTCAAACAATCCTCTTGCCTTGGCCTCCCAAAGTGCTGGGATTGCAGGCATGAGCCACAGTGCCTGGCCAGGAAGAGGAAACTTTTAAGTGAACAAAGCTAAGAAAATGAATGGCCATGGAAGGAGGCAAAGCAGAAAGTTTCAAAAGAGGAATGATCAATAGGATCACATGTAACAGGGAAGTCTAGAGACTGAGAAGTGAATGTTGGATTTGGATATTAGACTATTGGTGACGTTAGCAAGAGAAATTTTAGCGGAGCTATGCGGGCCAAGGTCAGCCTGCCATTGGTCCAGAATAGTGAATTGTAATGAAGAAGTAGAAATTGAGCATTGATGACACTGATGACTCTTCCAAGAACCTAGACACAAGGTGGTAAAAGTGGACAGAATTGAGGAAGACTTTTGTTTAAGATAGAATAGGCTTTGGCATGTTTATATGCTGAGGGATTAAAGATCAAAGAGGGCAAGGCTCAATACATAGGGAAGAATAGTGGATGACAGGAGACTGGGAACACAGAAGCCTGGGAGCTCTTGGAAAGAGGGGTAACACTTCCTCTGAACTAGAAGGGAGGTTAGGTACACACATATACGGGTAAGGGGAAATAGCAGTGGGAGCTTGAATAAAGATGTCTGATATTATAAACTTATGAAGCAGTAACAATTATTTGTGGGGAAGAAAGAGTTGTCTAGGAGAGAGTCAAGAATAGTGGAATAGCCATTGTGGGTTGTGGAATAGCCATTGAAGATTTTGGAAATGAGGCTGCTCTTGAGGTGGTGGACCACAAATATCTACAAGCTTTTATATTGTGGTTTTATTATTTTCTCTGATCTAACCCATAGACACAGTTAAAGGGCAGAGATGTGTGATAAGAGTCCAGATTCCAGGTTGGAGGTTTGTCAAGCAGGTGTGGCTAAAGGACTAGTGGTTAAGGGAGTTAATGGTCGTGGTGAGAACAGTGGGGATGATGCACCTTAAGTCTGGAAAGGCTAGGGAAGGAATTAAGAAGTGTGGTGGGAGTGCTGTCTATCAGAGGAGGTTGTGGGGGTAGGCATGGTAATCTTGCACAAATACAAGGAATAAAGTAGTAAGGCTAGAGAAAGTTCTGAAAAAGGAAAATGAGAATTTAGGATCACAAAATTCTCTATTGTGAAATAGCCTGATGTGTAACCCTAGAAGCAAATGTTCAAAACTGAGTAGAGGGAAAAAGCTGTAAGCAATTATGGCAAGGGTATTGGGTGGGCTTTCCTCCAGAACACTGAAGTCATCCAGGATGATGGTGGGACATGAAGTAGAAGGAAACAGGGAGATTGGTACCCAAGACTGGGGAATCTGGGACATTAACTATAACCATGGCCACAAATGATAAAAGTTAAAATAGTTGGATCCATACATTTTGGTAATGAGGGATTTTTGTATGGGATGGGAAGAAGCAATGGTGCAGAAGTAGAAGTGAGGACCTGGGAGAACATCCTCTGACCGTTCGTACAAGTCTGCATAATATGGGCGCATGGGCACATGTTCAGCCTTTTGTGGAGGGAAGGAAGTGTTCTCACGCGAGTTTTCTTGAAGTCCAGGAAGTGGCAACAACATTCAGTGAAGAGACTGGGACTGCAGGGGAGTTTATAAGGAGAAAGTGACTCCAGGGAACATGGGAAAGACTGGAAGTGAGGGGAACTGTGTGTTGGACTGGGGTTGGGGGAAGTTCAGGAGAAAAACCAAAGAGTGTGCGGATCGGGGAGTATATAGGAGAAAAAGGCATTTAGGGCAGTAGTGAAGGATAGCAGGAGCAGGCCTGAGTAGTGTAAGGTTCTAAATAGAAAGTTGTTGCCAGGCCGGGCGCGGTGGCTCACGCCTGTAATCCCAGCACTTTGGGAGGCCGAGGCGGGTGGATCACGAGGTCAGGAGATCGAGACCATCCTGGCTAACACGGTGAAACCCCGTCTCTACTAAAAATACTAAAAATTAGCCGGGCGTGGTGGCGGGCGCCTGTAGTCCCAGCTACTCGGGAGGCTGAGGCAGGAGAATGGCGTGAACCCAGGAGGCGGAGCTTGCAGTGAGCCGAGATCGCGCCACTGCACTCCAGCCTGGGCGACAGAGCGAGACTCCGTCTCAAAAAAAAAAAAAAAAGAAAGTTGTTGCCAAAATGGTAGTGTTTTCATCCCCTTGGCAATGAAAGGGGAAATATCACTACAAATGTTTCACTGCAAATATCACTAGGTTGTGAACCTAGGTTGTAGGATTGTTCACCTCCCCCTCCGCACCTTTTTGGTCATATATATAACAGGATATATGCCAGGACAACAAATGTTTGCCTTTCCCCCTAGAGCATCATTAACATAATTACTCAAATAAAAGAAGAGTCCCCTTTGATTGATTCAAGTAATAGAAAAGTTGAGTTCACATCTGTGCAGGTGGACCCATGTGCCTCCATAAGCTGTGGAGTTTTGAGAAGCAGTGAGCTTTTATTCTTCTCATTTTTCATTATGATAGCCTGGACTTACGTGGGGTTTCCTGAGTGACATGACTATGTGTCTGCAACAGTAAAAGGGTGAAGTTGCAGACATCTGGTAATTATTAGTATGTAAAATAACAAAAACAAGAAAAATGTACTGAAGCAAATCATCACGGACTTTTTCTCTGAGATCAAACACTGAAGTAACAAAAAATGACATCAAACAGAACAAACTAAAACAATGAACCTGGTGCATATAATCTACTTTTCTGATTATTGATTTTGGTGACCCCATGTCCTCCTCTAGCTCATAGTTCCATCATAAGCATTATATTTTATATCATTTATTAGAGTATTTATTTTTAAAGCATAAAAATCTGTTTTAATTACTTAAATGTCTCTATGGATAGTTTTAATATTTATATTTGTAATGAATAGAATTACATCTTGATTATGTCTTTGGAAACGTATTTGTAGAGCTTAAAACACAGCCGAAATCATGTGGCTTTCCAATAGACTCCTTTGAAACAGTGCTTTACTTTGCAGAATTATAAGCCAGAAAGTACTATGGCATTAAGTTATTGCAAAGCATTGTGATTTATCCAGTAAAATACATGGCTATGGACCTTGTAAGCGTCTTATATTTAGCTACGTCCCCCTTACCCTCACAGAAAAGTAATCTCTGCATTATTAATGTACCTCAAGATTACTAAATGATCTACACGGTAGCCAGCCAATCTGTGGTGGCCCCCAATTTTATGCTATCTGTACTGGCACTGATTTCAGGCAATCACCCTTCCACCATTGCCCCCTCCTCTCCATGCTTGGAAAGATGCTTGCTCCCTCTTCTGGACTTGTTTTGCTAGGAAAGGTTTTGGTAGTAGAGCACATATTCTTTGTCATGCCACATTTTGAGCTGACCTTCCTGCCGGACATGTCTAAAATCATACTCTTAGCAACACTTAACCCCAATTCATGTGGTCATCAGATTGGACTGGCCATGGTAGAATGTGGCCCAAATAAATCCTGGTGGGACTGGACTGAGAACTTCTCCCACTCTAATACTGGACAAAATAATTGTATGCTCCCCAGTATCTCTTCATGCAG
Organism: Gorilla gorilla gorilla; assembly: GCF_029281585.2. Lineage (NCBI taxonomy): Eukaryota > Metazoa > Chordata > Mammalia > Primates > Hominidae > Gorilla > Gorilla gorilla. Next base: position 130,272,641 of record NC_086017.1, on the reverse strand, counting down.
GAATGGAAGGCCTGTGTAGACAAATGACTGTCCCATCCAATTTTAGCCAAATGTGATTATCATATGCCAAACACTGACAAGAACAATTTATCTTGAATTGAACAGTTTATCTTGGGCCTACTGCTTCATCATTAACTAGGAGTTAATCTGCTTTGTGATGACAGAAGTCTCTAAAATCCCCTTTTCAAGCACTGTGGAATACTGATCTTACCTGGCTCATTTGCAGAGATCTCACACTTCACCAAACCAATTATGACCACACGAAACCTCCGAACCTAGTTGCCACTATTCTAACCTAGTTGCCACTTTCCAGTTTTCTAAATCAAGCAAAATTCTCAAATACCCGAGTGTCTCACTGGGATGTTCTATTGGATTTGCAATTGTGTTCAATTTGATTATTTAGAGTCAGTAGGTCACTTGAATACCGTCAACTATCCTATTAAAAGATGCTTGTTGCCACACTTTTTCCCCTTCTGCTTTTGTTTGGCAACTTAATGGTTCTCAGCCTTGCTCCTGGTTGTTTATGGGGGTGTTTTATTTGCTGCCATCCCTCCCCCTTTTTCACTAGACTCTTGAATGATTTGGGATTGCTAAGGTACCCAGTGCACTATTACTAAGCTCCCAATAAATATTTGCTGAGGATGATGATATTTACATTTTTAATGTCCTCAGAGTCTAGAATTTTGACTTGGACAATATTTTGGATTTTAGGGTTTAGATTAGGTTAGGTGTCTTAATGGGGTTCTTGTTCAGATTTCTTCATATTCCAAGTGTAGCAGAAAATATAGGTTACTATTTTCTTAAGCAACCACTAATGCTGAAAGAAAACATCAGTACATGCGTGCGTTTCACTTCAAATTCATCATTTAACATCAGCAACCCCCATTTTGAGGACTGATAGCTGATTTGAAGGAGCCCTTGAGAATTTGATTGCATAGCCCTTTCTAGGGCACCAGGTAAATCCTCCTAAAAACAGCAGCTCCTGTTCTGTCCCTCTCCTGAATGGAAGCAGACTATCTGATTCCCATCCAGCCATTCTCAGGGAGTTCATTTTTCGGAGACTCAAATGAGTGGTGAAATAGGTAATCCCAGAGCATTTGGGGGAACAATTTGCGGGGGGGTGGGGGGAATATGAGTTTTCTTTCTTTAGAATGGAATTTCATCAGTGCCAGGCTAGCCCAGACCACAGGAAGTTTATGAATGCCTTTGTGATGGCTGGCAGGCTGGGTGAGAGTCAAAGTGGAGGTCCACACTTGAGCAGCAGGACTCTGGCTGAGAAGGTGAGTCAGCTTCTAAGGCCTTTTGGACTTGACTAGCAAGGAAAGCTGAGAGTAGGGACTATCTCCACAGCTGTCAGTGTGTCTCATGATGACATCCCCAGAACTGTGTTCCTGAAGGTGATGCTATAAATGTCAGAGTCTAAAAGATCTTGCAACCATTTTATAAATCCACACAGGCACCTCAACCCTTAGAACTGAAGACACTTGTTAATATGTAAATGGTGGCTTCTCAGTCTATCCCCAAATAAAAATAGATCTTATAAATGTTACCAAACATTTAAAATAATCATAAAATAGTTTACATATTCATTATTTGGCTCAGAGTTCTGATGGTGAAGCAAAGTGCAGCTCTTTCCCTCCCTCGCATTCTAACTGGAACATGGTCCTTATCAAAGCGTCGACACCGCAGGAGCACTGAGGATGACATAAAACCTGTCTGACACATTTTCTGATAAGGCAGGAATGTACTTTTCAGATCTCTTGAACATGGCCTTTCTCATCTGTCACCACCGTATTTCTTCACTTTGCTGGCCTGGGGAAAATACTATATTCTAGGACTTTTTTCTTACAGGTTCATATCTCGTTGGCTGTTGGTTCAATGTCTTGCTCACCCAATGAGAAGGCCAAAACACTGATGAAAGGCCTTGCTCACTCAGTGCTCTCGGAAGGCAGAACTCATCAGCTGACTTGCCAGTCACCCTCGCCACAGACACTGGCTTAAAAGGTACAGAACAAGATTTCAAAACTGTTTGTAAGGCTTATTGGCGGGGAGGGAGGGAGGGAGAGGGAGGAGAGAGATAGAGAGACAGAGAGAGAGAGGAATATGTATCTGTTGCAGGGCATCAGCTCCCAATTTCTCATTGGAGGAGGTAACTTCATCTCAGCCCCCACTAAGCCCAGAACCAGCCTTGGTTGTGACGCCTACCCAGAGGTACTACCAGCCCTTAGAGAAATTTCTGCAATGACTGAGCTTCTGGGCAGAATTCAGCCAGGCTTGAACCTGAGAAGAGATGCCCTGTGAAGTCCTTTTTTGGGCAGCACCAAAAATCTGCCAGCAGGTATATTAGTTCTCCTTTCTCTCGCCAGCTGGAAAGGAAAGAACCATTGAAAGTTATAAATAATTGAAAAGAAAATCAGATTGGTTTATTGCTTCTGCTTGTATACAGAGTTGAAGAGCAAGTTTGAGTGAGTGCCTGGAGTGGGCAGTGGATGAGGGGAATTATGGAAGGGAGAGGGGTTCCTCAAGTCTGTTATTTTTTAAGAGATGGGGTCTCGCTGTGTTGCCCAGGCTGGTCTTGAACTCCTGGGCTCAAGCAATCCACCCATCTCAGCCTCCCAAAGTGTTGGGATTACAGATGTGAGGCACCGCACCTGGCCTCAAATCTGTTCTTGAGCAGTAGAGAGGAAAGGAGAAAGGAAGGGACCCACTGGCTAAAATAAAATACATTTTTAAGAAGGGCAACTCTCAGTGAGTGGTTGTGATGGCCGCCCTGCTAGGGCTCTTCCCTCGCCTCCTGGAGCTCCTCCCTTCATCCTCTCCTGTATTGCTGGGCCCAGCCTAGTGTGGAAGAAGAGTAAAGCTGAGCTAGAAGTATTTTCTGCTGGTGCCCCACCAATTTAAACACATTAAATTTGGAGTGTAGTTCTGCCTTTGTATGAGGCTTTTATCTATGGTGACATCCTGTTCTTGGACTCTGATACTGTAAAGAAAGCAGATGCCTTCACTTCACGATTGCATACCTAAATGAAGATTTAGTACATTTCATTATGGTAATCCTCAGCCCAGCCTCCACCCTGCGTAGCTACTGGATTTATAAATTACAATCCAGTACAGTGGCAGTTGGAGTCCCAAATTACTAAAAGCCAGAGCCAGGAAATCTTCTTGGATTGTGCCAGTCTCAGAGTTTGCTCTTGATTCTGATTTTCTATGCTAGTATATGGAAATCATCTTGGACAGGTCTCCAGGGATTCCAGGGAAAGAGCATGGGTAAGAGTGGCTAAGCTCACCCACTTGGATATCTAAGTGCACGTTAGTTTGCATTTCCAAATCCGCTTCTAATTTGGATAGTACATTTTACAAAGCTTATTAGAAAACTGGTCTAAAAGAACACGTTTGAAAGAGCATTAAAAAGCATAAAGAGGAGGCCTTCTAACCCCAATAGCAACATTTTGAGGTTTGACACAGCAAGAGATTTTTCTTTCTTTCAAAGAACATTACTTTCTTTCAAAGGACAGCCAGCTCTCAAGAGTAATAGATAATAGCAATAGGGGAGCAATCTGACTCACATACAAGCTCCAAAGTTCATTGGAGGCAAGCATTCCATCCTCTCCCCTTACCTAACCTTCTCTCACTTGCTCACATAGACTTAACTAAATTTCATCTCTCGTTTTTCCCTTGACCACTCTTCTAGCAAATGGACTAACTAATAAGTGGTCAAAAGGCTGAAGAAAGAGAAGTCAGAGGCCACAATAGGCCCAAACTTAATAACGTGTGCCTGGAATATGGCAAGCTGGCCCTGTAATAACTTCCAGATGAATCACGGTTTTTTTCAGACACCAGCAGGTGAACCGAAATCATTCTATTTGCCTCCCACTTCTTCCATCCAGAATTACTGATCTCCGCTGAGGCTGGTAAAAACAGCTGGTTGAGGTCTCTAGTCTCTGGCCATTCTTAGGGATGGTCATTTTATTCCTAAGTGTAACCCCTTCTGGTGTGACCCATGTGTTTTCTGCCAACTCTCCACAAAGAAGGCCAGGGGAAACTGTCTGGGTGGGACTTCTGATAGGGGACAGCAGGACCTTGGAATCTGTCACTGTGGATGAGGGGGGCAGGTGGTCCATAATGGGGAAAGGAGGACTGAATAAGATTAGGCTCTGAGGTCTTCCTGGCCTTGACCTGTGGAAAGGCTTAGAACCCCCAGATGGTCGCTCTAGTTTTGAAGAAAGAAGGTTGTCCCCAGATGGCTCTGTCTCTGACATGCGCTTTCTGCATTGCACTACTGCATCCTGGGTGGAGAGCAGGTTAGACGAGCCTGGTTCTGGAGAAAGGGTGGGTCCCTCGCACATGCAGGGTGCAGTGGCATCCACTGGTGAGGACTTAATGGCTCCGGGATCTTGCTTTGGTTTTTCTTCCTTTGAGCTTTCCAGGGAGGAGGGAGAATCATCTTTGGCAGGTTTCTGAGTGGTCCCACTGGTTGAGCTGGGTCCCTCCTGGCTCCTCTCCAGAGGCTGAACCCCATTCTCCCCTGAGCTCTGAGAGGGCAGGGGCTGTGGGATCTGGGTGTACTGAATCTTGGGAGGGATAACTGGGACCGCCCTGGCCTGGCACATTTTGACCATGAAGGAGGTTCTCACAGCTGACACACTCACAGGAGCTGAGTTACGGCGGCCTGTCAGTGCATGAGCAACAATGTCCAGGTCCTGGGGGTCCTGGGAGTAAACCCTCCAGGGGTCTGCTTTACAGTAAGATGAGGTCATCCATGTGACCTTTGGGTCTCCTGGCTCAGAGACCTGCATTCCAGGTGAACTAAATGAGGCCACGTTCTCAAACCAGAAGAGGTCAGCAATGGGAATGGCAGGGTCCAAGTTGAGGGAAGAAGGCCTGTTTTTCCCTCTTGGGGGCCCACACTCTGTGCTCTTTAGCTGTAACTTTGCGGGGTGCTCTCCAGGCGAAGTGCTGTCCTGCACGCTGGGTGAACTCTCCTTGCTGCTCTCTGGCCCAGGAACACCACCTTGCCTAATCTGTGGACTGCTGTGCCCCAGGTGTGTCCCCAGCTCCTTTCCCTCTGCTAGGCTGATGGGGCTGGTTTCTGCTGGGTTGGGTTGCACACCACTTGGTCCCTTCTGGTTGGGAGAAGCCTCTGCCCCTTTCAGGCCAGAGAACTCTCTGAAGGACCTCAGGGCTTTCTCATCCCATCCAGTAATCTCTCTCCTGGGTGCCTGGGGCTGAAGAGGGTCAGAATTCCTCTCTGTTTCAAGATTAGCACAGCTGCTGGAGGAGGGAACCTCGAGAGTCCACTGGCTTTTAACCGTGGGTTTGCTATCTAGAGAATGGCTCTGGCGAAGGCTGGGCCTGTGGGAAAGCCTCTTCTCCAACTGGTGACCCTGAAGGCCCTGTACCTGGGCCTTGTGCGCGTCTTTCAGGGTGGGAGAGTGAAGGGGACTCGTCACCCACTGGGGTTCCTCCCAGGGCTCCACCATCTCCAGGCCATGCTGGGCAATGTCTGTCACAGTGTCATCTTCGTCACAGTCTGAAGGCTCCTGTACGGAATGGGTTACCTCCTCCTCTTCTTGTGAGACGATCTCAACCTCCCTGGTTGGGCTTGGAAAACCACAGCCTTTCCCCTCAGAAGCAGCATTCTTTGAATTTTGCTTGTCACTGTGTCTTGGGGTTGCCTCCTCTCCCTGACAGAGGCTAGAGATCTCAGGGCTGTCTTGGGACTTCAGCTGGTCTATGTAGAGATCTGTCCTCAATTTCCTGGATGAGTCTTCTCTTTCTGGGCTGCCCTTTGAAAGCAGGACTGGAGTTGACTCCTCCAGAGGAGTTGGAGGGGGAGGAGCAGGTGGGAGTGGAGGAGACAGATTCCCTGGGCCTCCTACTTCCACTGTTGCTTGTGGAGATGCCTTCTCAAAAGGAACTATTTCCAGAGGAGCCAGGCTGGCGAGGTCTGGCTGCAGGCCCTGCTCAGGTTCCGGCTTCTCTCTGCTGGCTGCTGTGGAAGCCCCCTGTGTGCTCTGATTGGCTGGATCCCTAGTCCACACCTCCAGAGGGGCGGAGACTGGAGCAGGGAAGGAGCCACAAGGCAAGCTCCCAGGAGGCTCTGAGGGAATAAAGGGCCCCAGACTCGACTCGAGAATAGGCTGAATTGGGCTGGTCTTCAGAGCAGGAGGTGGCAACGATGACAGCTCCTCCTCAGATTCAATGATTTTCAGCTCCTGTTGAATCTCAGGCCAGATCAGGGCATTGGCCAGATCATCTTCATCCTGAAAAACATCAATAAACTGATTGTCTTAGAACTAAGTACTCTGGGTGCTGACATCAGCGTTTCCAGTGAGAGGGAAGGGACTGACAGCACCAGCCTGTGCCAGTTCAGCAAATACAAGGTGCAGCACCGATAATACCTGTGGCTATCTGAGTGCTCACCATGCACCATCACATACTTTAGCTGTATCTTGTGTAATTTTCCCAACTACTCTAGGAAATAAACACTACTATAATTACTCCCATTTTATAGATGAGAGGTCTAGGTTCAAATAGATTAAACAATTTATCTAAGTCATACAGCAGCACACCAGGATTGAAATCCAGTTCTGTCTACACCAGAACGTAAGTACCTAATCTCTATGCACTGTTGCCTTATAAAACAACAAAAGCCCTGGTCTCATTTAACTTCAGGTTCATTAGAAGGCACACAAGAATGAGAGTCTTCCAGTGGAATGAAAATGTTAAGTCTTACCCTGACACCTGCTTTCCAAATAAGTAAATATCGTTCTTTTTTAATTTTCTTTTTTTTTTTTTTTTTTGAGACAGAGTCTCACATTATCATCCAGGCTGGAGTGCAATGGTGTGATCTCAGCTCACTGCAACCTCTGCCTCCTGGGTTCACACGATTCTTCTGCCTCAGCCTCCCAAGTAGCTGGGATTACAGGTGCACACCACCACACCTGGCTAATTTTTTGTATTTTTAGTAGAGATGGGGTGTCACTATGTTGGCCAGACTGGTCTCAAACTCCTGACCTTGTGATCCACCCACCTTGGCCTCCCAAAGTGCTGGGATTAACAGGTGTGAGCCACCATGCCCGGCCTTTAATGTTATTTTTTTGAGACAGAGTCTCGCTCTATTGCCCTGGATGGAGTGCAGTGGCGTGATCTCAGCTCACTGCAGCCTCCACCTCCTGGGTTCAAGCAATTCTCCTGCCTCAGCCCCCCAAGTAGCTGGGATTACAGGCCTGTGCCACCCAGCTAATTTTCGTATTTTTAGTAGAGATGGGGTTTCACCATGTTGCTAGGCTGGTCTCAAACTCCTGGGCTCAAGTAATTTTCCCACCTAGGCCTCCAGAAGTGCTGGGATTACAGGTGTGAGCCACCACACCCAGTCTCTTTTTTCTTATTACCAAGGAAATACATATTTCACATGGAAAAAAATATGAATACATATTCAAATAAAGGCAAATACAAAGACATCGAAATCATACATCCTTACTCCCCACAGATAACCACTGTTAACATGATGGGGATTTCTTTGTTGTGGTTTGTGGAACTGCCTACTCCTCCACCTTGCTTGCTGTCCTTGTCTCCCCTCAAGTCCAGCTTCCCTTTGTCCTTCTAGACTCCTCCCTTTCCCTACATAAAGCCCAAAGCTATAGACAGGAAAGGGATGGAAGGAGGCCTGCTCAGGGCCAGGACAACCAATTTCAATTTCTTTCTTTCTTTTCTTTTTTTTTTTTTGAGACAAAAGAGTTTCACTTTTGTCACCCAGGCTGGAGTGCAGTGGCATGATTTCGGCTCATTGCAACCTCCTCCTCCCGGGTTCAAGTGATTCTCCTGCCTCAGCCTCCCAAGTAGCTGGGATTACAGGCATGTGCCACCACACCCGGCTAATTTTGTATTTTTAGTAGAGATGGGGTTTCACCATGTTGGCCAGGCTGGTCACAAACTCCTGACCTCAGGTGATCCGCCCGCCTCAACCTCCCAAAGTGCTCAGAAAGGTGTGAGCCACCATGCCTGGCCCAGTTTCTTTCATTTCTTGCCTCAAGGCCTAATTCTGTCCCAGGGCGAGGCAGCCGGGGGACGAATCTCCATCCTGGGATGGCACAGGCCTTTGTGAAAGTAATTTTTGCTGCTGACCTCTCGTCCCTTCTCACCTAGCTCTAATCACTTGTTGTTTCATATTACAGTTACTTTAATGCTTGTCTTATTATTCCCAATGGACTGTGAGCTTCTTGAGGTCAGGATTGTGTTTATTCATCTTTGATTCAACAAGGCCAAAAGGTGCCTGGTATACTGTGAATGGGGGCTCAATAAAGGGTCTGCTGAACTGTAATGGATTCAGTGTTTTCTTTTGGATTATTTCTTTCACATATCTCTGTGGGATTACTTTATCAAAATTAATCTGCTTCTACCACACTGCATTTATTTGTGAACATTTCTATTTTGCCTACTAGACTGTGCCCTCCTTCGGAGCGGGGACAGCTTCATCTCTTTACTCTCCTCAGCACCTACATTAACTGAGATATTACTAAGAAATCAATACTGAGAAACCATAAATTTAGATGAACAAATGAACATCTAAACTCCCTTCCACTTCACTCTGCCCTCTCAGTAAGCGGACCCACAGTGCATCTCTTTGCTCAAACCAGAAACCTATGAGGTGCCTTTGACGTTTCCTTCTTTTTCAGCCCTTATCTAATCCTTCAACAAGTCCTGTCCACTCTACCTTCTAAATAGTGATTGTAGCCCTTCATTTCTATCCCCATGGCCCCACACTAGTCTACACCTCCAGCTTTTCTCTCCTGGCTTACCACATACTCCCCTCCTGATGCATTCGTGCCTCCTTTCTTCAAGCCGTTCTCCACACAGAATAGAATGACCCATTAAAGACAAAATTCTGAACACCTCATATGCTTTCCCATTGCCCTTAGGTTAAACCCCAAATCACTTCCAAGAAGTCCTGGCTCCTGCATCCCCCTGAGTCTCACTTTCTCCAGCCCAGCTATCCCAGCCTTGCTCCCATTCCTTGAATGGGAATGCTCTTTTCTACCTTGGATTCATGGCACATCTTATTCTTTCTGCCTGGAGGTCTCTCCTTTCCTAGTCCACCCACTGCCCCTTTCTTCCATCTAAGTTATCTGCCTGAATATGCACTCTACAGAGAAGCTTTCCCTGACCCTTGTGGCATGCCTCCTCCCTCTGACTAGGTTGGGTCCTCTTGCTATGTGCTCCCATGCACTCCATGCTTCCATAGCACCCCAGGAATTACTTGTTCAATCTTTCCCCAACTAGGCTGTTAGCTCCAAGAAGGCAGGGATGGTTAAAGCCTTGTTCACTACAGTGATGCCAGTGCCTGGCACAAAGTTCATGTTAAATACATGTTTTGAATGAATGAATGAACTGATGCCTTTACTTGTTCCCTTGAATCCACCCGGTTCTCTTTCCAGCACTAACTTTACCTGCTTCTCAAAGCAATGCCATTCATTCCTACAGGGTCCTCCCTGTAATAATTCAATCAATCCCCATACGAATCTCTTCATCTTTCCCCTTCAACAAATGCCAGTATATCTTATAGAGACCCTAGCTCAGCCATCCTGAGGCCTCCATGGCACTCCACTCTGCCCTAACTCCCAGCACATGGTTCTTTTGTGCATGTCCTGAAAATCAAAACTCTGGAAGCAAGTTCAAAGGCATCCTCCTTTCTGGTGCCCTCCTCTGGTCACAGAGCTGCCTCTCAAATGCAGGACTCCTCCTTGGGTATCCCTGGAAAACCTCCTCACACTTTCTATGGAAGGACATCCCATAAAAACCTTCTTGGAAAATTCCACCTCTAAAAAGTAGACAAAGTTTAGTCAGCTCCAGCATTGTATTTTAACTTCTCCAGAGCCCACGGAAGGAAAGAATGGATCCTGGAAATATTTATTGTTTTGGAAATAAGTGTAGACAACTGCCCATCCAGGATGTCCAGAAGAAGAAGGCTGGACTCTGTGACTGATCATGATATTTGGGACTGGGGTATGACAAGCAGGTCTTGTGCTGCTTCTGGGATTGAATGTCATTACATTCCAAAGACATGTTACTGGCTTATGGTGACCTCAGGTCAGGAATATTTAGAGTTGAGTCTGTATTAGGGAATCTGAACAGGATGTTTCCTCCCCATCACTGCAGGACTTCTAAAAAGTCCACTGCAAAACAAATCTCAGACCTTCATTACAAGTTTGTCTCTTAAAGTCCCTTTGGCAGAAACTGATTTTTCAAAAAAAATTTTTTTTTTCAATTTACTTTAAATTGTACCAAGAGCCCTTGGGAAAAAATAGCTCCACCTGGCTGGAGCAGGTGGAGAGTGCACCTTACCATCTCATAGAGAAGCACAGCTTCGGCTCTGGCCCTGGGGCTCTCCTGCAGGGTGCTGGACTCCATCTCACCAGCCTCTCGTCCCTCCTCCACCACCTTCTCCGGATTTGGCCTCTTCTCTAATTCATTTAAATGTTGAGAGCTCAAGGAGCTTTCTGGGGTTTTCTTCTCCTCCAGGTGGGCGCCTGGCTCCTGGGACAGGCCTTTGCTGCATTCCACTGTCCCCGGTGCTTCAGGTACTGCCTTAGCATCCTCAAGACCTGCCTTCTTAGGTACAGAAGCTGCAGTGAAAATGAGAGTTATCAGTTAAAGGAGACTTCATTTCAAGAGAGACTGTTCCCAACACAGTCACTGTCCTGTCTCCTGGCCCTGTTTCAGAAGGATGGAGGGAATTCCCTCAGCTCACCGCCCCTTGCATTTACTCTTTTATCCTAGCAATGTCCTGGCCTGAGTTCCCAGAGTTACAGATTGTCAAAGAAGGAAGGGACCTCAAAGATCACCTAGTCCGGTGGTTCTCAACCAGGGACCATCTTGCTCCTACCATTTTCTTCTTCCAGTGGACATTTGGCAATGTCTGGAGACATTTTTTTGGTTGCCACAACATTGGGGAGGGGTGAACGCTACTGGCATCTAGTGGTTAGAAGCCAGGGATGCTGCTAAATATCATCCACTGCACAGAACCTGCCCCACAACAAAGACTTATCCAGTCTAAAATGTCAGTAGTGCTGAAGTTGAGACACCATGCTCTAGCCCAGTCTCTGACTTCTCAAATAACTAGTCAGACTTCGAGAAGTCTATCTAGGTGCCCAAGGTTACAAAAATTTATTATTCACATCTTGCTTCTTATAATTATGATTAACAGCTTCCTGTGTGACTCTTCCCAGGGGTTATCTCCTGTCAATTTGGATCTATCCAAAGTGATTAAGTTCTGTTCTTAAACATCTACGAGATCAGGAAGAAGCAGGCAGATCTCAAGTTTGGCCTCTATTGCTTTGCATGAAGGAAAGCCCCATTTCTTTGCATAAAGCTGTTTCCACACTCTGGATTAAAGACTGAGTGAGTACCCAGGACTGTGCTCGGCACATAGCAGGCCCTCAAGAAAAATTACCATTTACAGTGGTATTAAAGAAACCTGGGTTCAAATGCTAATTTCTCAATGAATCTTGTAATCTTGGTACAAAGGCATCATAAGACTTGCTTTTCAGGGCTGATGTGAGGATAAAGTAGACAATGGAGACAAAGCATATAGCAGTGTCTGGCACACAGCACAAGCTCAGAAAAGTTTGTTGGTTAAGATTGGTTAAGACCAAACCACTCATTGCCATTGTTTACACTGGTGTCTTAACTCTGAGGTGTCTCACCGCAAGGCCAGCCCAGCAACTCAGATCTAGTGACAGCATCCTGATGTCTGAACTAAAATGCTTCAGAATTCACAATAGTGGTATTTCCTTTTGCCCATCACTTTGCAGGCTTATTTCCTGAAATTCAGTTTTATCTTTGAATATGTAAAATATTTACAGAGTTCAAAAGTGAAAACTACAGGTCATTCCTTGGTATCCATGGGGCGACTGGTTCCAGGACCTCCCCCCAATACCAAAATCCATGTGTGCTCAAGTCCCTGATATAAAATGGCATACATAGTATTTGCATATAACCTATGCACATCTTTTTGTTTTCTAGGTTGCTTATATAATATGTAATATTATCTCTAGGTTGCTTATCTCTAGGTTTCTTGTAATATGTAATACACTGTAAATGCCATGCAAATAGCTGTTATACTGTATTGTTTAAGAAATAATGGCAAGAATAAAATCTGTACATGTTTAGTACAGATGCAATTTTTTATTCTGGAGAATTTTGATCTGTGATTGGTTCAATCCATGGATGTGGAACCTTTGACTGTCGAGGGCCCACTGTATATAAAAAGGCCCCTTCATGCTGGCCCAGCCACATGTCTGCTACTCTACCAGTCCCCCTGCCAGGCCTTGCACTCTTCTGCTCTGGTCCTCCCTGTGGTTGGTTGCAATCTAACCCATTCTTCAAGACAAACCTAACAACACCTCTTTCAAGGCTTCCCAGACCAACCTCTCCTTGGTCACCCACCATGTGTTCATCCCTGTTGCTTCTGGTTTGTTCCACACTCCCACTGTCTCTTATAGATAACTACTTTTATTAGCTTATTGGTTTATTCTGCCAGAGTTTATTTTTGCATATGTAAACAGATACTTGTATATATTTTTGTTTCCCATCCTTAGTACACAAAATACACTATGTGATACAGATTGTTGTTTGCTTTACATTTTCTCACTTAACATATCTTGAACCAAGCCCATGCCATGTTAGTAGAGAGGGAGATCAGTCATTTTTTTTTCTTTTTTTCTTTATTTTTTTCTTTCTTTCTTTCTTTCTTTTTTTTTTTTCGAGATGGAGTCTCGCTCTGTCGCCCAGGCTGGAGTGCAGTGGTGCGATCTCAGCTTGCTGCAATCTCTGCCTCCTGGGTTCAAGCGATTCTCCTGCCTCACTTCCCTAGTAGCTGGGACTACAGGTGCCTGCCACTGCACCTGTCTAATTTTTGTATTTTTTAGTAGAGACGGGGTTTCATCATGTTGGCCAGGCTGGTCTCAAACCCCTGACCTCAGGTGATCTGCCTACCCCGGCCTCCCAAAGTGCTGGGATTACAGATGTGAGCCATCGCGCCCAGCATGATCATTCTTTATGATGTGGCCTCGTTTGGGTTTCCTTCAAAGCAGATCCTGAAATAGGGTCCTAGTAGCAGGTGGCTTATTTAGAAGGTGGTCCCAGGAAGCAGAAATGAGAAAGTGAGAGGGACGGAGGAAAAGTCAATAAAGAGTATTTTGTTGAGTTCATTCCCATTTTCAGCAACTGGGACTCAATCCCTGGTAACCCTAAGAAGCACTATGTAGAATGTGTCTTACAACAATCCCTCCAAACAATGAGAAGGTGGGTCATTTATCCACCGATTCCTGCCTTGTATTACTTGAGAGCTACCCCAGTTAATTCTCCATGCTTCTGGGCTGTCCCACGCAAAGGCTGAGTGAGCCAATCCCTTCATAAAATGCTCTGAGGCAGAAAACCAGAAACGCAAGGCAGACATCTGAGATAGGTGCCTTTCATGTGCACAGAAACTGTCCCCGACAGATTCGCTGGAGTTTGGGGGAATGTGGTGCAAGGCTCACAAAGCTATGGACTCTATAGAACTTCACTGTGTGGATGCACCCTAGTTATTCAACCAGACCCCTAAAGGGGGGCATTTGGGTTGTTTCCAGTCCTTTGCTATTACAAATAATGCCATGACGTGCAAACATCATTTTGTATTTATGCAACCATTTATTTAGGATAAATTCTTAGGAGTGAAACTTTTGGGTGAAAGGGTAAATGCATCCATAATTTTTAAATATATATTTTTTAACATTCTCCTAAAATCTAGTAGTTGGAGGAACTTGCCAGTGTCCCTTTTTGTAGAGCTTCTTTCCATTGACCATGACCATTAATATGGACTCCTGTTTGAGGTGTGAAGGAAGGGCCCGTGCTAACCATGAGTTTGTACCTATCACTCACTCCCTTGCTGAAAACCCTCAATGGCTCCCTATTGCCTCCATTATGGCATGCAAAGCCCATCACACTGTGGCCCAGCCACATGTCCTCTCTTCTCCCACTCCCCTAACAGGCCTTGTTCTCCCCTGCTTTGGTCCTCCCAGTGATTCCAATTGAATCCATTCCTCAAGACATAAACCTAACAACATCTCTTTGTAGCTTTCCCATACCATGTACCTTAGCACTCAGTGTTATTATTTATGTGCTGCACAGTCCTCAGGTTACCATGATCTCTTTTCAGGTACATGGCTTCTATCCTTGGGTAAGTTCCTCAGAACAGAGGCAGTATCTATTCCTAAAAATTACCTGAAAATCTTCAACAAATTTTTGTTGGCTGACAGATTTGGTGGCTACTTGTAAACTACAAGAAATCTCTATAGCTCAAAAGGGAAGGGCATTGTCACGTTCCCAGCATGTGACACGTTATACACAAAGCGGGTGACCATAGAGGCAGAGATTGATAATCGTTGCCCAATATCTATCCTCTTCTTTATTTGGAGCTAGAACCTCCCCCACACCCCAGGTTTTAGCTGGGCACATGGTTTTCCATCTAGTGACATTCCTCAGCCTCCTGAGGGTAGTGTGGCTATGTGAAATATGTTTGGCAGATGGGAGGCAGTGGAAACGATGTGTGCAGCTTCTAGGTGACATCCTTAAGTGGAAGCTGCTTGGCTTCTTCCTCTAGCCCTTTCCCATGGGTGGGAATGTGACTGTGGGGGTGTTGAGCCTACTCTGACCATGCAGACAAGGACAACACCCCTGGGTATGGCTGAAGGAGCCTGGAACCTCAGATCTCCTGCATCACAGTCACCTTATTCTGGACTTGTGTGTAAGATAGAAATAAACTTCTATCTTGTTTGAGCCGCTGTATTTTTGATTTTCTATATTATAGCAGCTTAGCCTGTACCTTAACTAATAGAATCAACTAATGAGTTTATAAGGTAGGCTTGCTCCTGATTAAAAAAAATAGGGCAAAACAAATTTTTGTAGGTGTTATAGAATCATATTTCAGATGCACTAAAATAGAACTAAGAGAATTCTATTGTAAGTTCTTTAGTAAAAGAATGGGGCAACTCCTAATATCTCTTAGGGAAATTCTGGATTTTCATTTATCAAGTTTCTGTAAAGCTATATGTTTATTCTGATCTTCCTTAACAAGCATTTCTAGAAGGGGATGCAGAGAGTGTCAGTTGTAATTTTTAAACCAGCCCATAAGCTCATCCTTCACTTTCAGAAGGATTCGGTTTGTTGTCCTTTCTCCCCACCAGCTGAGGATGAGGTTAGCAGGACATGCTCTTGAATCAGGTAAAAGTCAGATAGTCAACCATGATGATTACATTGATTAATCCTTAAATTTTTTCATTCAGAGTAATCAGTATTTACAATCATTTAACTTTAGTTAAAATGCACTACTTACTCGGTATCTCTACGCTTTGGGTCACACTGGAATTTCACTTAGATTGGCCAAAAGTGGGAGAGTTGGTTTGACCAGAGCAACTAAAAGTTTAATTGGGTAACCTGGAAAATTGCCTTTAATTCTTTTTCTTTTGCCCCCTGCTACTGCACAACAGAAAGAAAAATATTTAATTAATGAAGGTGAAGTTCTCCACATGGAATAATCATGGAAGAAGATAAGACACTGAAGTTAACCTCACCCCGTCAGAGAGCAGGGTGAGGGGACCTGTTGCCCCTGAGCCTCTCAGCAGCCCCCTTCCACCCTCAGTCTCAGATCTGGATGGCTGCCTTCCACAAGGCCCCTCTTTCTGCCCTGACTGCCCATTGGCCACAGGTAGGAAGGCAGGCTGGAGTCTCCATTAGTGTCTTTCCCAGACCAACTTAATACAAAATGTGTATTCTTATTTATAGAGAGGAGAGAGGGGGAAAAATGGATAACAGACTGTCTCTAAAAGACCCCATGGGGCCCAGAGACCTATTCTTCCAGAGAGGATAACAAATCTCACAAAAGCCTTTGGAAACACTGTTTTCCTCAAAGCCTTCACTCCCTCCCCTATCCCTCATCCTGCTGCCCATGACATCCTGCTGCCCATGACCCACACCAGCCCATGACATCGTTTTCCAGACAAGGCATCACTTGATACCCCAAGATTTGCTCATCTGCGTACCCATCCTGAAAGGAAATGGGAGGAAAGGACTAATATTTACTCACATCTTCTGTGAGCCAAACTATGGACAGGTATTTTATGGACATTTTCCCATTCAGACCTCACTACAGCCTTTGGGATAGGAGTCTCCCCAGCTTTGCAGATGAGAAACAGGCTCCAAAATTTCCCACTGCCAAACTGACAAAAAGCAGTAAAGCTAGCATCCGAATCAGCCCAGTTGGGTTCCAAAACCTACATACTTCCCACAACATGTAGCTGCTCAGAATGCCCTTTCTCTTCTTTTCTGCATGGAGAAACCCTACCCATTTATGAAGGCTCAGTCCAAATGTCACCTCTTCTAAATCTTCCTGGAATCCTCCTGAGAGGACTGTCTCTCCTTCATGCCCTTGCCATCTGTTAGGAACACCTCTTTCATGATGCTTTGGGTACCTAACCCCTCCCTAATTCCAAAAATCCTGAGGAGGCTCTTATGCTGCTTCCATAGGCTGACCCTGTGCTGAACTTCAGTGCAGAGTTTCAATTTCCCTTCTTAGTTTTTGAGCTCACTGTGGGGAAGGGATCATGTCTTAACAATCTTTTAACTCCACAGCCCATAGTGAACACAGGAGGGAGCGTGGTATAGTGTTACAAGCATGGATTTTTTTAAAATCTGGATTAAAATCCTGGTGTTTCCACTTCCTTGCTATGAGTGATTCAGCAAATAAACCATTCCTCTTTAAGGAAATGGGGATAATAGTGACTATCTATATCATAGGATAGAGGGGAGAAATGAGATAATATTTGCAGGACACTTAGGAGAGTGCCTGACAACCTAATAGGTGCTGAAAATGACTAATATTAACGGAAAAGAAACATTCCTAAATCACAATAAACATTTGTTGGTTTGATTGTCAGCCACCCTTTCCTTTGGGGTTCTCCCTGATTCCATTTTATGTGGCCCATGTTTGCTTGTTAATTAAAGAAACTCTCTTCACTCCAGACACACCCAGAGACTCAAGTCTGGCCAATCTCAGAACCCAATTAGCTGGAAACAGTGATTGGTCCAAGGCTGGGCATGGGACTCAGGCAGATCCAATCAGAATCCTTCCTGCATTTGATATCAGAAAATTGGGAAAGGGATGCTCTTTCTCGTTGCTAGGGTTGCTAGCCATGTTGTCTGCAAATATAAAGTAGAAATAAGGATGGGTGGATGGAAAGAGAAGGAGACTGGAAGAACTGAATCCCCAATTCCAGCTCTGCAGCTCTGCATTCCATTCTGTGAGTTTTTCTCCTGCCTTCTCACTCTGTGAGCAAATAAAATAATAATAGGTAACATTTATTATATACTTATTGTATGTAGACACTGTTCTGAGAGCTTCATATGTATTAAATAATTTAATATTTACAACAAACTTATGAAAAAGGTATTATTAACATAATTATTCCCATTTTACAGATTAAGAAACCGAGGCACAGAGTGGTTACATTAACCTGCTGAAGATCACGCAGTAAAATGGCAGAGCGTGGATTTGTACCCAATCGGGCTCTAGAGCCCACAGGCTTAACCACCGTACTATATCGCCTTGCAAACTCAAGCAAATTTAAGTCTGGTTTTTCTCTCTTGCAACGGAAAGATACCCTCTCTCCTCTACTTACCTGCAGAAGTCTCAGCTCCCAGCGGTTTCTCTTCTTCTGGCCAGCCTCCGCTCTCTGATCCATGAAAAGAAAACTCTTCCAGGCTGGAAAGAGACTGCAGCTCCTTCGGGGGTGTTCTGCACGGCGTGCTGTTGGTGCTGATGACCGCGGACACGCGGAGCGGCACAGATACCGCAAAGGGCTCGGAGATGTTCAGCGCCTTGCGCTGGTGACGCGGCGAGGGCTCCATCTGGAAGAGGCCGCTGGTGAAGACGGATTTGCTAGGGCTGTCGTTCGAAGTGTAGAACATACCCAACATCTTTGGGGCTGTTTGCTCGCCCTCCGGATCCTCAATAGGCCGGAAAACCTTCAGCTGTTCCGGTGGGGGCCGGGCCTGAGCGCCCTGGAGATGGCTGTGATCACTGCTCACATCAAAGCCACCCTCAGCCCCCGGAGGCATCCCCTCCTGGCCCCATTCGCCCTCCTGCTTGGTGAGGTCACATGAGCTGCCGGTGCCGGTGGAGTGCATCTTTGTTGCTGGAATGAAAAATCCACCGGTGGTAACTGTTCGATTGAAATTTCCCTTGGTTTCTTTTCCTAGTAAAAAGGAACAAGTGTATGGTCAGCAGCCGGGGCACACATACAGTAGCAGGCCTTCCAGTAAGGGCAGGCACACGACATTTGAATACTAGAGAGGCACAGCATTCTAACAGGGGCATAACCGCCCAGATAAAGACAGGTAACATCTGGATGACAAAAGAGAAAGCACTTCCTCATATGCACAGAATTTCAGCATGATGCTTTGGTAGGTTGATTTGCTGTTGTGCCATACAGATCACTTTTAAACTTTGCAGGTAGAGCAGTTTTCAAAAAAAGATTACTGCTGAAGTTGCTAAACAGAGCCATCATCTACTAGGCATTAAATGTAGACCATGAAAAAATAAAGAGACAGATGGGAGGCGGTAGGATGATGTTTGCTCAAAATGAAGAAGACAAAAAGGAAAAATAAACAGAATCTTGTCTTATTTTAGAACTTTAAAACTTTTTGTTTTAAGTTTTCTCTGGCAGATGGACCCAGACAGGGGGATTTGATTTCCCAGCAAGGAAACAAATGCTATTAACAACTAGACCTTCCCCACCTTTTCTCAGGCTTCTTCCTGTTGATTCAGAGGATGAGAAACTAGAAATGTAAATTAACTAACTGTTAGAAAGCATAGTTGTGAGGAGTGAATTTTTTTTTTTTTTTTTTGAGATGGAGTACAGCTCTGTCGCCCAGGCTGGAGTGCAGTGTCGTGATCTCGGCTCACTGCAACCTCCACCTCCTGGGTTGAAGTGATTCTCCTGCCTCAACCTCCTGAGTAGCTGGGATAACAGGCACCTGCCACCGCGCCCGGCTAATTTTTGTATTTTTAGTAGAGAGGAGATTTCACCATGTTGGCCAGGCTGGTCTTGAACTCCTGACCTCAGGTGATCTGCCTGCCTCGGCCTCCCAAAGTGCTGGGATGACAGGCATGAGCCACTATGCCCGGACCAAGTTCTTGACTTAGAAATAAAGGCAAGGAAGAGAAAAGCCTACGTGGGAAGTAAATAAGCTTGGAGATGATATGCGAGTTGCCAGGAATCTAGAAAATAATTTCTAACTTGGTACTAAGCACTAAACTGGGCATCTTACATAACTGTATGCTTAAAATTCTTATGACCACCCTGTAAGGAAGTGTAATGATCTTTAACACATGAGGACATCGAGACTCAGCAGTTAGATGACCTAATACTCACATGCCATGTATATAATAACCTATATGTTGAAATATTAACTCCTGCAAAACTGGGCAAGAACTGCCAAGAAGTTTCCAAACCAAAGCAAATAGATGAATATAAAAGTAAGAAAATGCTGAAAGTATCGAGTTAACTTAAGAAGATCTCACTGAGTATTATACAGGTTTAGAATTATTATTATTATTTTTTTTTGAGACAGGCTGGAGTGCAGTGGTGCAATCTCAGCTCACTGCAATCTCTGCCTCCTGGGTTCAAACGATTCTCGTGCCTCAGCCTCTGCCTCCTGGGTTTAAGTGATTCTTGTGCCTCGGCTTCCTGAGTAGCTGGAATTATAGGCATGCACCACCATGCCTGGCTAATTTCTTGTATTTTTTTTAGTACAGAGAGGATTTCACCGTGTTGGCCAGGCTGGTCTCGAACTCCTGGCCTCAAGTGATCCACCTGCCTCAGCCTCCCAAAGTGCTGGGATTACAGGCATGAGCCACCACACCCGGCCCGGGTTTAGAATTATTTTTAAAATGTTGTTCTAAAGATTTTCTGTATTGTTTTGGTCTGACCCATTTTTGAAAGAGAAAAATGTCTTGTATTAAAGGGGCTGGAAAGTCATGGGATAAGTATAGGGGAGTTTTAACAGTCTGTTGCCAGACAAGTCCTTTGCCTTGTAATTTGTAATGGTGCTTGTTGGTTACTTAACAGAAATAGAAGAGAGAGATACAGGCAAGTCAGCCCTGAAGGATACAGCTGTGAGAACAAATGTTATGTGTTATTTTGGTGGTCGGTGTTACCTCATGTGCAACTGTATACACGTCTACTCCAACAAAGGATATTGTGGTTTGCACATGGCTGATACATAGCTGGTGCCTAATTAATGTTTAATGATACATAATAAATGAATGAATGAATAGATACATGAATGAACCTACCAACTGAAAATCATGACTTGACACAAAAACTAGGAAGCGAAAGCATATGGAAACAGCCAAGTTCAAGATACATAGGCCTCTAGGCATAAAACCATAGGGCATAAACCAATGCTTGGCTCTTTCTTTCTGCCCAAAGGGGAAGACTCTTCTGCCTTAGGTTTCAGGTGTTGACCTTTTACCTGGTTCAGGTTTGAATGAAAAGTAGCCATGGACTTCAGCTGTGGCTAGAGGAAGGATGGGCAAAGAGGATGGCTCTTTAGGCCTAGCCCCGGAGTAAGGTAGGGGAGGTTATGGGGCTATGTGAACCCCTTGAGTTAGGGTAGGGTCAGGGAGGGATTTGGGACTAGGTTGTTGTGTGTGACTGTGACTATAGAGAAGCAGGCATGACAGCTTATAAAGGCAAGTGAGCTCCAGCCTCCTAGTTGTAATCTCCAACTCAGAAACTACTTGTAAGATCTTACCTTCCACAGGCACTGAACACAGTGAGTCCATGCTTTTAGCTGGTCGGATAGTAGCCTTTTCCACTAAAGACAAAAGAAAAAATATCCTTGATGAATGCATATTAACAGAAAGCATTCAGAAAAATAGGTCAGGCTGTTTAAGTACCCAAGACAAAATTCTTTAGGAAAGTTTTTCAAGTGTAATTGATCTCCTTGGAAACATTCCTCTACTCCACCCTAGATGTTCCTACTTTCTTAATGCGACAGACCTAATAAACTCAGGGCAGTTATAGATCAAAATTTTATTAATATTTTACAATAAAGGTAAATTGCAATTTTGTCAAATAGCTCATAGCAAATGAGGACTCCTGAGCTCAATTTTACTTTACAAAAAGTATTCAAGGATGAATCCAGGGGTAGAATCCTTGAGGCTCCAGGGCATTCTTCGTATTCAGCAGGCCAGAGACCAGAGAGCTGAGACTACATCTCAGCTACTGCAAATTTGGTACAGCAGGTGAGAGGGCCCAAGGGAATTGGAGTTAGGTTTCTGCCGGATGCAGCTCTGTTCCTTGAGGCCTGCAGGCTGGGTGCTCCCCAGTGATCTCACCCATTAGCTTCACCCTGAACAGATCCCAGTAAAACCTTTTTTGCACACTTACTCTGTGACTGGGTATGCACCATGCATCTTTGTAAGCCACCTTAGCAGCTTTTTGGAAGAGTGTGGTTTAAATGAGTAAAAATTTATTCCAGGCATAGCATTACATAGATGGATTCACAAACACCATCTCTTTTCAGGGAACAGAATTGGCGAAAAGGTAGTTCCTTCTAGGTCGAGCTTGTCAGGAGGGGAAAGAGGGCACTTGGAAGCAGGAGGCCCAGGACTAGTAGCCCTTAAAGTAACTCTGAATTCAGAAACATCTGGGTTTGAATTCCAGCTCTGCCACTTTTGGGCTGTGTGACCTCAGACAAGCAGCTAAACATTTTTTTTTTTTTTTTTTTTTTTAAGACAGGGTCTTATTCTGTTGCCCAGGCTGGAGTGTGGTAGAGTGATCATAAGCTCACTACAGCCTCAACCTCCTGGGTTCAAGCAATCTTCCTGCCCTAGCTTCTGGAGTAGCTAGGACTATAGGCACACACCAACAAACCTGGCTAATTTAAAAACATTTTTAGAAACAGGGTCTCACTATGTTGCCCAGGCTGGTCTCAAACTCCTAGACTCAAGCAATCCTTCTGCCTTGGCCTCCCAAAGTGACAGCTAAACTAAACTCCAGTTTTATCATGTGCAAAATGAGAAAAAATAGAGTTGTTGTGAGGATTAAATGGGTAATGGCTGTAAGGTAATTATATTGTACTAATCTGCAATAGAGTAAGTACCCATTAAAAAGTAATAATTATCGATTGTTGTTGCTGCTATTCAGGATGGATCAGGGCTCAGCAACAAAAGGGAAGACAGGAGAAGGTTCTATGAGAAGCAGTTAGAGTTGGCTTTAACCAAAATTGAGCTGTAACTCAAGCTTGTTTTTGTCTCTTGTTTAAAGTTCCCCTGTTCTTCCTCCTTGATCCAAACCTGCTCCTTCTGGGAGGTTCTGAATTAGCCCCTTGGTCTCCCAGCTTGGGGCTTCTCTCTTTCTGGGGCCCACTGTGGGATGCCCAGCCACCTTCATGCAAATCCTTTGCAAAGGCAGAGATTGCCTTTCACCTCCTCACTTCCAATGTGCCCCAGAATTCTTATCCTTTGAAGATCTGCTATTTCCACAAATCTATAAATTGATTTACTGCCCTGAAACTACCTGGTCAGCATCCCTTTGTTTGTGTATTCTAGGACATGCACTGCCTTTGTTTTCCAGGAGCTGTATTTCTGGAATTTCTCTGGTTTCCACATGTCAACCTTGATGGGCAGTGATCAGGTGCCCCTGACTGTGTCACAGAGGCCGGGCAGCAGCTCTGTCTGTAGGTCCATCGGTGTCCACCTTTGGTGTTGAAGCCTCTTTCTCATGATGCAGTTCCTTGTGGCCTTGCGGAGCACAGCAGCACATCCGAGATGTGGCTTGGGGGACAGTCCCCAAGCATTCCCTGCCCTCCTTTCTGGAGATTAACTAAGAGCTCAGGCTCCTGTGGCCTATGACTATATTTATATTACATTTTTCTGTCTGGGACCTTGGCCTGGCCTCACAGAGGTGTACTCCCCAGTTTTCTGGCAGCCTTTGTGTCCTTGAGTCCTCCTCTCTTAGCTGTGTTACTCAAAGGTGAGCCTGGACCTGCTATAGCCATATGGCTTTGAGATTTCTCTGCTCACAGTTCATTTTGGAGGGTTCTCTGAACTCTTCTTTCTCTTTAATAATGTACAAAAAACTTATATGGAATCAATTAAAATACACATATCTGGAAGGCTCTAAAGTCTGTGCATCTTAATTCAGTTCTCCATTTTTTCCTATACTTTATTTCTTACCTGTTTCATTTTCTAGATATGGTTAAACACCCCCTCACCAACTCCTCCCCACCCAAAACAATCCCAATACTATTCATGGTGAATTAATTTTTTAAATGTCCTTATTTATGGGATTTTAAAGCATATATTTACATATGTTAATCCACTGGTTCCCCTTTTCACATTGCATATTTCAACAGCAAGCTCACGTGCCACTTACAGAGACCACACTGGTGGATTACATTTGTTACAGGGTTCAATGGCCTAACTTTAATCACAGATTCCACTAAAGTTATGACCATAAAGCCTATTGGTCTTTATTTTCCAGAGTGGCCAGCAATATTCTTCTGGTAAAAAGAAACCACTTCAGGCAATAGTTAAGGCCACAGGGAGCCACTTATATTGACACTGACAGTTCTTGAATTTCACTGCTGCATCCAGTTAGTGAAGATCTGATTAGTTTGTTCATAAGATCATAAGCCAGTGACTTTCAACCCTGGCTGCATATCAGAATCACCTGGGGAGCTTTTAGAAAATTACCAATACTCAGACCTCACCACAGAACTTCTGAGGCAAAATTGCTATGGTGTGATCCACTCTGTGGGCAATTCTGAGGTCCAGGTGTGAGAAGCCCTGGCCTGTGAGTTTACCAACATTTGATTCAGTGCCTCGGAATTGTTCTTTTTGAAAACCACATGGGGGTGGAAATCTTCCTAAGATCAAAGCAAACCACTTATTTCCTTTTTGTTGTTTTGTTTTGTTGTTTTTTGACTTTTTATTACTGGTGAACCTCTTTCATGGCTGTACCACTGATTCTGCAACTGAAATTCTCTCTTTGACGTGCTTAAGCAAATCTCTTTTCATAGATTAGGAGTTTCTGGTCAGGTACTCTTCTCCCCAATTTCTCCCTTAAGAATCCTATTTTCTGATTTGCATCTGTCTTGCCATACTTGTGGCAACCTGCCCTCTTCATTCAGGCTATCTTTCCATTTTGTGCAAGCTAAGTTTTGCCATATGATGATTACAGATGCAGACCCAGAATCCATTTCCCTTCTGCCCTTCGCACATAGCTCTTGTACTTCTTGGGTGTGAGTCCCATTCCTCATGCAAGGGGTTGGCTCAGGATCCCAGGCTGAAGCCAATCAGCACAAGGCACACCATTGACAACAGGGACTGAACCATGTGGCTCAGTGAAGGATACCAAGACAAGGGGAATTTTGATGAGGCCTTCTGGAAAAGAAGGCCCTGCTCTTAGGAGCAAGCTACCAGAAATGTTCTTTCTCCCTCTGGACCTAGAGGGATAGTCAGAGGGAAAACCTAGAACTACTACAGCCACTTTGCCACAGCAAAGGAAGCCAGTCTGGGGATGAAGCTGACCCAAAGGGGGACACAGCTGGGACAGCTGGGGAAAACATGGAGAAATCATGACAGAGCCCCTGTATTAAACCCCCTGAAGCCTTCCCTCTATCAGGGTGTTCAACTGCAGAAGCCAGTAAATTCCCTCACTGCATAAGTTGATTGAATTGATTTGCCATTATTTACAGCCTAAATCGTTGTAACTGCTGTACTGTGACACCCCTCCTTACTCTAACAGGCAAACACGAAGATTTCTAACATCTGGACTTTCTGATCCTTGGCATGTGATTATCACCAGGTTTGAGGAAAGTCGTTAAAAATATTATCTCACATATTTCCTATAGGAATTAATTTTCCCCCAAATCTCTATTAAAAATTTCAAACATTTAGAAACCTACCACCCTTAAACTTACCACCTTAGTTTTGATAATTATTGACATTTTGCCATATATTTGCATTATCTATTTCTATATTGATATTTATCTACCTACCTAAAATTTGCTAGTTATTTGAAAGTGTCAATATTTTGCTGCTTCATCCTTGAATACTTTAGTTTTAGTATATGTCTCCTAAGAACCATTAGCACACTATGAAAATTTATAATTCCTTAATATCATTTAATATCCAGTCTATATCCACATTTTCCCTCTTTGTTCCCCAAATTGTCTTTTGTCGTTTTTTCTTATTTTTGTTTTTTAGAGATGTGGTTTCGCTATGTTCCTCAGGCTGGTCTCGAACTCCTGGGCTCAAGTGATCTGCCCACCTCAGCTTCCCAAAGTGTTGGGATTACAGGCACGAACCACTGTGCTCGGTCAGCTCTTTTTTTTGTTTTTTTGTTTGTTTTTTTTCCAGGATCCAATCAAAGTTTGCTCACTGCATTTGTACATTTCTCTTTTACACCTTGGTTTCATAACTATTGCCTCCACTTTTATCATACTTTCAATCTATAACACTAAAGATCATTATGAAAAATTTCCTTGGTCTTCTCTTTCCTGACATCATATTCAGCTGCATTGGTTAAATTCCCCACTATATATGGTTCCCTCAGTTCCTTCCTGTATCAATTTCTATGCACTACTCAGAAATAAGTCCCATGGGGTAGCATCCTTCTTTAAAAATCACGACCCTGGGGGAGAAGGGACAGGTCTTTTCAGCAGAATTCCAATTAATAGAAAATCATCATTTAGCAAATGCCATAGGAATAATTGTTACATCCAAGAACCATCAGAGGATCCTAAAATTCATGACAAAGAGCACTTTAACCAAGGGATCACAGTTCTCTTCACACACAATAAGATATTGACATCATGTACCTCCTAATATAACACACTGAGTCTGGCACAGGATCACTTCTGTAGGATTTCTGCAAAAATTCCTAACCTCAGTTTAACCATGAGAAAACACTGGACAAACTCTCCCTGAGGTATATTCTACTAAATAAATAGCCAGTCCTCTTCCAAGTTATCACGGTCAAAAAGATGGAGGAATTGTCCTAGATTGGCAGAGGTTAAGGAGACATGACAACCAAATGCAGCGTGAGATCCTGGATTGGATCCTAGACCAGAAAAAGAACAGTAGTGGGACAGCTGGCCAAATGTGAATAAGATCTGCAAATTCGTTAGGAGTATTGTATCAATATTAATTTTTGGCTTTGATAACTTATATAAGATGTTAACATTGGGAGAAGCTGCATGAAGGGTATACAGGTTCTCTGTGTACTATTTTTGCAACTTTTTTGGTAAGTCTAAAATTTTTTGAAAAAAACTCCTCTTCCCCCAGTTAATTTATAAGTTTCTCTTTCAGAGCTAGTGTGTTTGATATGATCAAACCAAAGACTTAATAAGCAGAGCTAGGAAACAAATATTTGTATCATAAAACAATTGCTGTTGATTCTTACCCGAGAGCCTCTGTCCTCTCACAAATACACTCCCATTTCTACTCAGTTTTGATTTGGAGTCTGATCCAGACCGTCCCAGGTTAAATATTGATTTCCACTTCTTTGATTTACTGGAGAGCTTTCGCCTAAAAGAACCAAGGCATAAGGGGTTAGTTTGTTAACTTGTCATTTCAAGGGGACTTTTAAATTGAGACCAAATATTCCAATTATGTCCTCAGTTATGAATGGCTCTGATATTTCAAGAAATTCCCCTCTAAAATCCAAGGTAAGCTTGATTCTCACCTTGTCTAGAAATGCCCCAGGTGACCAAGCAAGGCTTTCATGAGTCACAGCAAACTGTATTTCCCAGGGCAAGAGGTAAAGGTGTGCTATTAAAGGCAGAGGTGGGGGCAAACAGATGCAAGAATCGGTAGGAATCTCAGTGGTCACAAGCAAACAAACAATTCTGGGAATTCTGATAAGAACTTTTGTTCTGGAATTTCAAAGACACCATTCATTCATTTTATTCATTTATTCATTTATAGAGATGGGGGTCTCACTATCTTGCCCAGGCTGGCCTTGAACACTTGGACTCAAGCCATCCTCTCGCTTCAGCCTCCCAAGTGCTGGGATGACAGTACTGGGCCACCCACCACACATGGCCAGTTTTTATACAGGAGTAAACACTAAAGACCATATGGACCTGGGTCCTGTTAGGCTCCTGCACTACAGCCACACTGCTGGGACATCCACAGGCAAAGGGAGGGCTGGTGAAGACTTTCACGGACTGAAAAGGGTTGGATGAGAAAGCCGACCTGGAAAAGAGTCTGGCCTGGTGAGGCTGAGGAGAGTAGCAGCCTGCAGTGTGTGGTCAATGATCGCTGCAGAGAAACGCAGAGGGTAGTCACTGACTACCTCTGGCTTAGCCTCACAGCAGGCTGCTTTGGTGAGATGGGGAAAGAGGAGCACTAGGCTGCGTTGAGACAGCCTGGCACCCCAGGGGTCACCATGGAGGCCTTGCCCTGCTGTGGCTCTGCCCAGCCACTGGAATGTATGAAGTTTCAGGATGAAAACCTGCAATCTGTGGGTCCCACAAAGGACCTATTCTCTGCAGGGCTCTCATGGAACATCCAGATCTCAAGCCCACCATGTTTGTTGTTGTTGTTGTTGTTGCTGAGAGACAGGGTCTCGCTCTGTTACCCAGGCTGGAGTTCAGTGGTGCAAACAAGGCTTACTGCAGTCTTGACCTCTTGGGCTCAAGCAATCCTCCTGCCTCGGCCTCCCGAGTAGCTGGGACTACAGGCACATGCCACCACACCCGGCTGATATTTTTATATTTTGTAAAGACTGGGTTTCACCATGTTGCCCAGGCTGGTCTCAAACTCCTGGGCTCAAACAATCCTTCCACCTTAGCCTCCCAGAGTGCTGGGATTACAGGTGTGAGTCATCATACCTGGACCCAGGATGTTTTTATGATCCATCTGAGATAGCTTTGCAGTGCTTGGTGGTTTCCTTTGGACTTGGGCCACATTTTGTCAAGCTTTTATCCTTGGGTAATATTTTATAGGGTAGCGTACCTTTGGGTATGGTGCACCCCAGATGTGGTTGAAAGCACGGAGAAAATGCATTTGATAGTCTTTCCAAGGTATTCTTCCTGATCTCTGGAGGATCAGGGAGAAATGAGACTTATTCTCCAGGGACTTAGGGAAAGGAGCAGTGGGGCTGAGTCTCAGGAAAACACAATCCATATATTTTCCAGCACACAGATGGGTTTCTCACGAGGTGAGTTCCAGATATGCCATTCCTATAGCATGCAGCATGACTGGCATCTCCTAGTTGTGCAAGGTGGCAGCCTGTGCAAGAGGTGCCTGTTTTCATACCTGTTTTCACTGACCAAAGAGTGGGAATGACACCTTCAATGGAAAGGTTGCCTTTCAGCCCCTCCACCTACAATCTGCTTAGAATTTAGGACTCCTGTTCAATCCCCGCTTCTTTCTACCATGGGGTATGAGTGACGGGGTGGGTAGAGACCCAGGTGGCAACAGAAGAAGTGACAGGGAGAAATGAGGAAAGAAAATATTCTACCAATGAAAACAATGCTTGATTTGTTTTGGAGATGAGGGAAGGATCTGACAGACTCTGACAAGGACGCCAGGTTTGCATGTCCCCAACTGCTGCTCACCCAGAGCTATCAGCCTAGAGTGACACCATTTGTCAACACTATGCTTTTTGTATCGTCACGTGGGGATGGAGGGTCGGGGAGGGGGTCAAAGTTTTGTTTTTAGTAAACTTCCTTTTGTAAACACCAAGCCTGATTTGTCTACACTAAAAAGACAGAAATTTCAGTCATGACTTGTGATGTGACCCCTATAATATTCTCCCAAAATGGTGCTTGATCAATGGGAGATCAGGGGTCTTGTTAACTTTGGGGCAGTGCATGCATAAAGGCATCAACTGCTGGTGAGAGAGTTGTAGAGACAGCTCCCTTTTCTTCTGGAATGTTTCCTTAAACCCCAACCCAGACGGTACCTCCAACCCACACTGCCATCTTGGTCCTGAGACTGTATACCTCTCCTCCTCTTTCCTCTTCAACCACACATCTCCTAGAATTTTTTAAAAGAGTGCCACTTACTTGTTGTCTGGTAACTCAAGGACAGTGTGGAAGAGAGTGCCCATGGGAGGGACAATCTCAGGCAGGCTGTTCTCCCTCCTTTCCTTGCGAGCAGGATGGTTAGTGGCCAGGCTGCGGGCTTGAGCTTCCTCAAGGCTCACCAGCTTCATGGGCAGGGAGAGGGCTGGCAAGGTCAGGCTCTTCATGATGGGCCGGTTTTCTGTAAAGGCAATGGAAGAGCTCAGTGTTGGAGGAGGCCTGCTCATCACATCCATCCAGATTCCCCATCCACAGTCCCTCCATTCTTGATCCTATGATGGGGGCTGAGTGCCACCCTGGCTTCTCTTGGGCATGGTGGGGCCTGGGGCTGAGGCTGCACACCGGAAACTGATGACTGTCCTGGCCAGACCTGCCAGAGGACAAACATGGGCTTCAGGAGGTAGCTGCACCTTCCATACTTTTCAGAGAGGGACCACTCACTCATTCATTCATTCATTCCTATAACAAACATTTATTGAACACTCACTGTGAGCCAGAGTGACAACAATGAGTCTTTACTCCTGAAAACTCTGCCTAGTGTTTCGGCCAGATGGGAATATGTCTGTCCAGCCACAGAGATAGCCTAACTGCCAGAGTAGGGCAGGAGGCTGCCTCTCCTCCCCACAGCTGGACAGCACATGCTCCAAGGCCATTTCAAGTTAGAACCTCTACTTCTCCAGATCATCTAGGCTTATATCCCTGCCACAGGAAGACATTTTACAGCCTATACTATTCCCTGTGTTTTTTTTACTCACTACCCAGTTGTCTTCTAGTGTATGTAGCTGATCCTTTCCTATTCTATGGCTTTTTTTTTTTTAAAGAATGGAAGTTATGATGACAATCACTGATGCACAGGATTATCTTTTTTCTCCAAGTCAGTGGTTCTCACCTTGAGGTGATTTTGTGTACCACTCCCCTCCACACCCAGGGACATCTGGCAATGTCTGGAGATATTTTTGATGGTCATCAATGTGTGTGGCAGTGCTATTGGTGTCTAGTAGGCAGAGGCCAGGGATGCTGTTAAACGTCCTGCAATGCGCAGAGCAGTGCCTCACAATAAGAATCATCCAGCACTCAATATCAATAGTGCTGAGGTTGTGAAGCTGATCTAAGTTAAAAAATAGTCTAAGTTTGCTTCTGTTTAGTTTTTGGCGACCTTGCCAGTTTTCTATGACTTCTGAAATAGTAAAAAGACTCAAGGATAATTTAGACCAATTGAAATTACTTTTGGTGGAGGACTCACTGTATTTTCAGAAAGCAGATTGATGGCACTATTTCTCTTTGCAGAGCATGACCCTCTGTGGGTGGGAAGAAGTAAAACCATTGAAAAAGGGCCTCACAGAAAATGAAGACAACTGTTATGTGACAATGGGGTGTTTCTGGGGAGGACTAGCATGGATGGCACTCATTCAGTAGGACTACTCTTAAATATAGCCTGGGATCCTGAAAACTTTTCAGTAAACTTTCTGACTTTAACACAGTCTTTTGACCCAATCCAAAGAGGGTTAAAAATATTTAAATTTAATCTACTTTGAATATTTGTTCAAAGACTCTCACATATTCTAGATTATTTGTGATTATGTATTTGCTTAAAAGTACATAAAAATAAATACATACATTAACTCACTCTGGGAGCAACTGCAACAATGGGAAGAACATAAACTGCAGGGTCAGAAGACCAAGTTTAGTGCCCACCTCTCCTGTCAGCTCCAGGCTCCTAGGACTAAGGCCCGCTCAGTGTCTCTGATTAGATGGTTTTTTTTGTTAGTTAGTTAAGTTTTTGTTTTTTGTTTTTTTTTAAACGGAGTCTCGCTCTGTCACCCAGGCTGGACTGCAGTGGTGCAATCTCGGCTCACTGCAACCTCCGACTCCTGGGTTCAAGTGATTCTCCTGCCTCAGCCTCCTGAGTAGCTGGGACTACAGGCACCCACCGCCACACCAAGCTAATTTTTTGTATTTTCTAAAATAGTAATGGGGTTTCTCCATGTTGGCCAGACTGGTCTCGAACTCCTGACCTCAAGTGGTTTGCCCGCCTCAGCCTCCCAAAATGCTGGGATTGCAGGCGTGAGCCACCGCGCCTGGCCCCTGCTTAGGCATCTCTAACTTTACATTTTGTAACAGAGCTTCCGATCTGTGCTCCTCTGCTCTACTGTGGTACCTCCTCTCATCTTCTTTGTGTCAGTAGGTGGCACCACGGACCACCCAGTGCCCAAGCTAAAGCCTGGGGTTGTTATTTCTTATTTATTCTTTTCCTTAATGCATCTCTCCTTCCATATACAGCCTATAAGCAAGGCTCGTAACTCTACCTCCAAAATACATCCGGAACCCAGCCACTTTCCTCCTTCCCACTGCTAAGATGCTGGTAGAGGCTGCCATGATTTCCCATCTGCTTTTGCCATAGCTTCTTAACTGGTCTCCCTGCTTCCAGCCTCTCAGCCTCTCCTCCACACAGGAGCTGGAAGGCTTAGACCCTGCACTGGCCTGCTCAAAACCCTCCAGCACTTTCCCAAGGCACTGAGAACAAACCCATCTCTTTGCATGACCTAAAAGGATCTTTCATCTGCTTCCCCTTTCCTGTTTGCCCACTGGCCCAGTAGTCTACAAAAATATAGCAAACATTTAAAAATGTGTACATATATATATATATTTGTAAATTATACATATACATATTATATGTATACATATATGCCACTGTGTGTCATGCATAATAGCAAATATATAAAAAATAATAGAAATTACACAGTATAAGACAAAAATAAATGGAAAACAGAAATTTGAACAGTTTCTCCCAACACCCATAACTCATTACTTTGGTCTTTGGTACCCACCAGAGTGGGGCACCCCACTTTGAAGGCCACATTGGTTCCAGCCACATTGGCCAATGTTCTGCAACACTTCAAGCTTTCTGCCTCAGAGCTTTTACAACCTCTGTTCTCTGTCTTTGGAACATTTGCTCATAGATCCTCACATGCCTGGTTCCCATGTCATTCAGGTCTCACTTCAAAGATCACTTCTCTAGAAACCTTGACCACTCTGTCCCAAAATTATACCCCCAAGTCACTGACTATTGCCTTACTCTGCTATGTTTTCTTCTTGGTATTTATTGTCTTTCAAGTGATAATATATTTATTTGTAAACTTATATATCCTTGTTTTCCCAACCAGACCATAGTTCTATGCCAGGGAGTTTCTGTCATTTTGGGCACTGATGTGTCTCCAGTGTCTAGAACAGCACCTAGTTCATAGGAGATATTCAATACACATTTATTTTTTAGTGAATATTAGAGATATCACAATCTCTTTGGCCTCAGTGTTCTCATCTATCAAATAAAAGTATTGGATTCAATGCCTTCTGCTATGCTGTGAATGTTTCTGTCCCCTCAAAATTCATATGTTAAAATAGAATCCTCAAAGCTGTGGGCGGGAAGCCACCCAGGCACCGAGGCAAGAGACAGAGGACACGAGCTGTTCCAGTATAATAAAATATAAAACAAGAATAGTTATACCAGGTATAGATCTTAGATATGATTATATATGAATATCATTAATCATTAGTTTGTAGCAATTACTTTTTATTCCAATATTATAATAATCCTCGCTCTATAATCATAGCCTAGGAAAAACCAGGCCATATAGAGATAGGAGCTGAGGGGACATAGTGAGGTGTGACCAGAAGACAAGAGTGCGAGCCTTCTGTTATGCCCGGACAGGGCCAGCAGAAGGGCTCCTTGGTCTAGCGGTGAAGCCAGCATCTGGGAAGACGCCCGTTACCAGGCGGACTGTGGTCCAGCGGTAGCAAAAGGTGTCGAGGAACAACACCCGCTACTTAGCAGACCGGGAAAGTGGGTGGGGGGGGTCTCCCTTTCCCCGGGGGAGTTTAGAGAAGACTCTGCTCCTCCACCTGTTGTGGAGGGCCTGACATCAGTCAGGCTCGCCCACAGTTATCCGGAGGCCTAACCATCTCCCTGTGATGCTGTGCTTCAGTGGTCACACTCCTAGTCTGCCTTCATGTTCCATCCTGTACACCCGGCTCTGCCTTCTAGATAGCAGTAGTAAATTAGTGAAAATACTAATAGTCCCTGATATGCAGAAATAATGGCGTAAGCTGTCTTTCTCTCTGTCTCCTCTCCTTCTCTGTCTCAGCTGCCAGGCAGGGAAGGGCCCCCTGTCCCGTGGACACGTGACCCATGTGACCTTACCTATCATTGGAGGTGACTCACATTCTTTACCCTGCCCCTTCTGCCTTGTATCCAATAAATAACAGCGCAGCCCGACATTTGGGGCCACTACTGGTCTCCGCGCATTGGTGGTAGTGGTCCCCCGGGCCCAGCTGTCTTTTCTCTTATCTCTTTGTCTTGTGTCTTTATTTCTACACTCTCTCGTCGCCGCACACAGGGAGAGACCCACCGACCCTGTGGGGCTGGTCCCTACAAAAGCAATAGAATTAAGAGGTGAGGTCTTTAGGAGGTGATTAGGTCATGAGGGTGGAGCCCTAATGAATGGGATTAGTGATCTTATAAAAGAGGCCCAAGGGAGCTTGTTTCACCTTTCCCCATGTGAGAACACAGTGAGAAGGTGCTGACTGTGGGGAATGGGCCCTCACCAGACACTGAATCTACCAGCCCTTGGATCTTGAAATTCCCAGCCTCCAGAAGTGAGAGAAATAGGTTCATTGCTTTATAAGCTAACCAGTTCATGGTATTTTTTTTATAGCAGCCCAAATGGACTAAGAAAACTTCTAAAATCTTTTCAGTTTGAAGCAGAACTCTGTCCAAATCTAAAATTCCAGAGAATAGGGCTTATTCCATTTTGTGTAAATATTAAGTATGGCACTTTATCAGTCAGTAAGAATTTATAATAAGAACCTTTAAATGAAATGTATGTGAATAATAAGCACTGGAGGCAATGAAGAGTTAAAGGCTAAAGAGTAAACTGGATTTTAATATGCAGGACAAAAAGATGGTTAAGGCAATAGCCACAAAGAGAAAAGTCATTTTCAGGTTGGAATTAGGAACAGCCTTAACATTAACAGTCATGGATGGGATTTGCTGTCCAGAAGAACATTTCCCAAAAACCCTAGTTCTCCACAATGATTTAGTTATCTATTTTCATATTCTTTTCCTCACAGAGGCAGAATAGAGTTAAGGAAACAGCATGGGCTAAAAGATTTGGGTTCGGTAGTCCACACGCAGCGAATTACTCACTAGGTGGCTTTGGGAAGTTACTAAGCTATTCTGGTTCTCTGGTTCTTCATGTATAAAATAAGGTTGATAACAACTTTATCATGTTTGCTGTAATAAATCAATGAAATGCTGCATGTGGAATACCTACAACAGTTCCTGCTGTAGAGTAAATCCCCAATAAATTTTTTGTGGGATCAAAAGGGTGAATGAATAAATGTATGCATATTACTTCTCTTTTACTTTCAAAAAGGTTTTTATATAGTTTAAAAGAAAAAAATCTATAACTGGAGAGTTGAAATAAAAAAGAAAGGCCAGCCACTCCTACATATATAATAAAGAGAATTGAAAACATATATTCAAACAAAAACGTGCACGTGAATGTTCACAGCAGCATTACACATAATCACAAAAAGCAGAAACAACCCAAACTAAGGAATGGATAAAAATGTGGTATATCTATACAACTGAATCTTATTCAGCCATAAGAAGGAATGAAGCACTGATATATACAACAACATTGGTAAACCTTGAAAACATATGCTAAGAAAAAAAAAAAAAACAGTCAGCTAGGCACAGTGGTTCACACCTGTAATCCTAGCACTTTGGGAGGCCAAGGCAGGCAGATCACTTGAGGTCAGGAGTTTGAGACCAGCCTGGACAACATGGTGAAATCCCTTCTCTACTACAAATACAAAAAAAAATTAGCCAGGTGTGGTGTTGGGCACCTGTAATCCCAGCTACTCAAGAGGTTGAGGCAGGAGAATGGCTTGAATCTGGGAGGCAGAGGTTGCAGTGAGCCAAGATCATGCCACTGCACTCCGGCCTGGGCAACACAGTGAGACTCCATCCAAAAAAAAAAAAAAAAAGGCACAAAAGACCATATATTGCATGATTCCATTTATATGAAATGTTCAGAAAAGGCAAATCCATACAACTAGAAAGTAGATTAGTGGTTGCCAGGGCCTGTGGGGGAGGAAAATGTGGAGTGATTGCTTAATGAGTATGGGGTTTGTTACGGTTTGAATGTGTCCCCCAAAGTTCATGTGTTGGGAACTTGATCCCCAGTGCAACACTGTTGTGAGGTGGGACCTTTATGAGATGATTAGGTCATGAGGGATCTGCCCTTCTAAATGGATTCATGTCATTATTGCAGGAGTGAGTTCATTATTGTAGGAGTGGGTTTGTTATAAAACCAAGTTCAGCCCTCACTCTCACACTCTCTTGACTTTCCATCTCCCACCATAGGAGGACACAGCAAGAAGGTAAGGCCCTCACCAGGTGCTAGCCCCTTGATTCTGGACTTCCCAGCCTCTGGAACCATAAGAAATAAATTCCCTTTCATTGCAAATTACCCAGTCTACGGTATTCTGTTATAGCAGAACAAAACGGACTAAGACAGGTTTCTTTTTGGACTGATGAAAATAGTATGGCATTAGACAGCGGTAATGATTGTACAATTCTGTGAATACATTAAGAACCATTTTACACATTAACATGGTTAAAATGATGAATTTTACGTTATGTAGATAAAATAATTTTTTAAATGGTCATAAACTACATAGAGGACAGGGTAGAGATGGGAACAGTTATACCAGGAATCAAAATTTGATACTAATTGCAACTGATTATTCTGATATCTATTTTTTCCAAAATATTGGATGAACTGGAAAGGAGTTCTTTGATCAGCTAAAAAATATATTGCAGATATGGTTTTTTATGCGCCAGTGATTCTCCAAGTGTGGACCTGAACAGCAGCATCAGCATCACCTGAAAACTTGTTAGAAATGCAAATTATCAGCCACACTCCAAACATATTAAACCAGAAACTCTGGGGATGATGTCCAGTAACCTTGGTTTAACAAACTCCTCAGGTAATTTCGATTTACACTAATGTTGGAAAACCACTCTCATGCACCAAGCTTCTTGGTCAGGTGGATTTCTGGTCTTTACCAACTGGGTTCATGGGAGTTTAATTCACTCCTAGGGCTCATTATATTCATTACAAGATGCCCACAAACACAATCATTTTTGTATGCCTACTGCCTGGCATAGCGCAGAACAAAGCACTCAAGAAATTCTTGAGAAGAGAATGCATTCTGAATATATGTGTGAGTATGAACATGCTGCCTCTTAACTTGTTCCTCTAAGACTTCAAAGTGAAGGCATAAGGGTCTTCTGAAATACAGTGAAAGTAAAGATGAAGTCTAACAGTCAATGAGAAGAATGCTGGCAGTACCTCTTTTGGAAAATAACTCGGAGTTTAAGAACTCACTATAACTAGTAGAACGTTATTCTACTTCTATTTCACCATACCACATTCACAGGATAGGCCATGTATGTAACCGATTAGAAACATGCTAAAGCCACATGCAAACACACCATAGCTTCACTTCACATTTACAGATGTATATATGCATGATCCTCAGACACTGACACACAGTAGTCAGCATACACACAGCCAACACTCAGAGCAAGAACTAAGCCCACCCTCACTTTCTGTTGAGTCCCACCACTAGTTGCAAGAAAGAAGGGTAAGTTGGTGGAGTGTATGCTAGGAGGAGTCCTTACCATCATTCTCCAGAGACCCAGGTGCACCGTTGTTAAAGATTTGATCTACATGATTCAATATGAACTCAATCACCACCTGCTGGACCCGGACTGCAAGGAAGGCTGCATCTCCATTGCAACCAGTGGCTTCAATTTCTTTAGACCTACCGTGTGGAAGAAACATATTCAGTTAGTGAGTTTGCCTTACAACCGGAAGCAGCAAGGGGAGCCAGTGGGCCTTTTGCACAAGGCTCATCTCCTAAATTGATACAGTTCATAGAATATTTTAATTATTCAGGGCCAATTAAAGGAACTCTCCAAAGGCTGTGAAGCCCAATAAACTGAACAAATTTGAAACAGTTACCAGGTACTCTACATTGCAATACTATAAACACTATCCTGTAAACATACAGAAATTGACTTTTGTTTCCTTTATAGTATGCCTTTCCACTCCCACCCAACTGTTCTATGGAGCAGGTCATTATTTATGAAATCATATGGAGCAGCTGATTCTGGTTGTAGCCAGCTGTGACTCCACCAAAACAAGACAGTGAGCCCCCAAAACAATAAAGGCCTTTTCAAGAAATTGTAACATACAGACCCATAAGTTCAGCCATATTGTAGCTGTAGCCAAAAATGTCTTCAGAACTCAGAGTTTCCAAGTTAGCAGGCAGAGAGCTTAGGCTATTATCACCTAAATCACCTTTAATTCATATGTGCTATAAATGACCACTTAAGCCACAGATTTGTTTTAAAGGGGCTTCAATTTGAAGAATCTAATCTTCATTTCAATCGGGGGCTGCTCTGAGCCCCCTGGGCTGGTGACAAGGGGAGGGTACAGTGGTTACCTGAGGAGGTTTGGCGCCCACACCAGGGCCAGGTTCCGGGCGTGCATGTTGGTCTTGCTGCTGAAGGAGGCGATATGGGCCAGGTGTCGAATCAGGTATTCCAAGGTCCTAGAATGGTTTGTTTTTTGACAAAGTAAGAAACTTCAGTGCCCGTGTGAAGCCTGACATATGGATATAATTTCTAAGTTTGGATTTAAGAGACTCTAAATATTTCTATTTTAATGAATTGACACTGGAAAGATGTCAAGATTGACAGAAGTAATTTTCTTGGCCCTAGGCACATTGATCGATTCAGGGTGGGGAAGGGGGTCCATTTTGTCAGATGTAAGCAGAGGACCCTGGAGCACCAGTCAGAGACAGAACCAGAGAATCACAGCACCTCAGAGCCTGAAGGCTTTTTTTTTTTTTTTTTTTTTTTTTTGAGACGGAGTCTCGCTCTGTCGCCCAGGCTGGAGTGCAGTGGCACTACCTCGGCTCACTGCAAGCTCCGCCTCCCGGGTTCACGCCATCTCCGGCCTCATCCTCCCAAGTAGCTGGAACTATAGGTGCCCGACACCACGCCCGGCTAATTTTTTGTATT
Organism: Gorilla gorilla gorilla; assembly: GCF_029281585.2. Lineage (NCBI taxonomy): Eukaryota > Metazoa > Chordata > Mammalia > Primates > Hominidae > Gorilla > Gorilla gorilla. Next base: position 130,234,339 of record NC_086017.1, on the reverse strand, counting down.
TTTAGTAGAGACGGGGTTTCACCGTGTTAGCCAGGATGGTCTCGATCTCCTGACCTCGTGATCGCCTGCCTGGGCCTCCCAAAGTGCTGGGATTACAGGCATGAGCCACCACACAGGCCGCCTGGAGGCTCTTAGTGGCCATTTGTTCGTCCTTTCAACCAGGGCAGGATGGCCTCCAAGCAGTTTTGAAATAGGCTCTCATCTAGGCTCGTTTTAATAAAAATTCTCCCAGCTACAGGGATCTTGGTACTTGTTAGGGAGCTAATTTCACAGATAAACAACATTTATTATTGCTAGGAAGTTCCTTCTTATACCACATCAAAATCTGCCCCCTTGTAAAAGATGGGCAGGCATAGGGAACACTGGGAAAGGTGGCAACATTAGGGGCTAAACTGTGAGAATGAAATGAAAGGGTGGGGGATGATGGTAGGGATGGTACTAATGAGCAAATAGAACAATCAGCCAATGCTCAAGAGCCCACAGTCAACCCCTGTTGAAAAGCTATCTTGGTTGCCATAGATTTGGTTATGCTACAAATCTGGGTATGAACCAAGAATGCCACCAAGAAGCTAGTATGCGTCACTGGAATGACTTCCTGAGAGATTCTGAGGGGTGTTCTGCAGGTGATTTGGAGACAGGCTGCTCCTTGCTGCCAATGTCCCTGGTCAGACACCAACTCACTTTGATAATAGTGACCTGTTCACCAACTTCAAAATGCCCTTGGGAAAGCCTAAACTTGCTACTGTCCACACATTGTTTCCTTTCCATGATGCCAGCCTGTCTCTTTGGTATTACACTGCATTGAGAGACCACACGTTTCTTTTCCCAACCATTCTTACCTATAGTGGGATGGAGGAAGCTCCTGGATAACATTTTGGATTCGGGCCAGTTGGCCTTCTTCAGGGCAATGCGACACTGCCTCCTGTGGAGAAGAACACAAGGCAGCCTGGTGAGTGCTCGAGAGCAGGGACAGCCATCTGCATGTGCTGGGATCACTCAAGCCCTCATACTCCAGCCTCACAATCATGCCTAGAGATCACCCTTCCAAGAGGCACGCTTTACTATGAAAACAACCAGCCCACTACAGTTTCTGTTGGTTCTGGATGTGTGTGCAGGGTCTCACCATGTGTGCACAGCAGGCGGTGGGCTGCCTGGGACTCTGGGCATCCTGAGATGGTTGCTAGGCGTCTGGTAAGAATGTGTAGAATCTCGGGTGTGTCTCGGGGGTAGAGAGATACAGAGACTCACACACAGAGAGGTAAAGAGATAGAGATAGGCCCAGCATGGTGGCGCATGCCTTTATCCCAGCTACTCAGGAGGCTGAGGTGGGAGGATTGCTTGAGCACAAGAGTTTGGATCTAGTCTAGCAACATAGTGCAACCTGTCTCTAAAATATGAATGAATGAATGAATAAATAAATAAATAACAAGCAAGTAAATAAATAAATGAGACAGATACAGAATGAGATGGAGATGACAGGGCATTACCAAGTCCACTCAGCCAGCTGTCTTTCTGGGTGCAAACAGCTACTGCCTACCTAGCCCGTGACTACTCCATGACCTCAAGGACTCAGCTGCTGCCTGTCCTAGAAGCCAGGAAGCAGGGAAGATGTGCCTTCCTTGGCAGGGATAAGAGCGTTGTCCCTGAAACCTGGTGGCCTTGCCCAGACTTGCTCTCCAGTTAATTGCTGTATGGGTATTTTGTTCCCCCATCAGCCCAAGTGCCTTCAAGGAGAGGCAGGAATAGCAATAAAGGCAGTGTGATTACAGGCTGGTCCATGTCCATCTCTCGCCTGCTGGGGGTTGCTGCATGATGCAGGCATCCCTGGGCAGATTCCCCTGGTCCCAGACCTGCACCCCTGTTCTGAGAATCTGTCCTGCTGTGCTCCCGGCCCCTCCCACTGCAGTGTGAGTGCTCATGAACTGCCAGCATCTGAGCAGTGCCTGAACCTAAGGTCCATGGTAACCACAGCTATCTTTCCTTTTTCACTGAGATATAATTTACATATATTAAAAATGTGCAGATCTTAAGCTATAGCTCCATGAGTTTTTTTCATATGTATACACCTAGGTAACCCACCTAGATCAATACATACTTTAAAAAGGGCTCTAAGATCATGAATTCACAGGCACACATCACTTAGTCTTGTATTTCCTCCCAGTGCTGGAAACTTGCTTTAGATTGATACATAATGAAAGGTACAATTATGGAATATCTTAATTAATTTGATAAATATTGCCCTTTGCCATACAACCCAAAATAAGATCCTAACCGTGGTGATGGTTTTCTTATGTTGCTCACCTCTGTTCAACCTTTAGCTGCCGTGTGCATGTTGCCTGTAAATACTGAATTTCACACTGTCAGTAATGAGAATTTTTAGGCACAGAAAAGTGGAAGGGAATTAACTTTACCATCATCTTCAGTTCCTAGGACGCACTAGTTAAGTGTGATCTGTTTTAACCTAGAGGAGACCACTGAGGTCCTGCTCCAGCCTGGGCCTCCCAATCCCTCCCACTTTTTCCCCACAGGACTCACTGCCATTACACTACAAGAATGCACTTATTTATTGGAGTTATTGCTTATTGTCTGTCTCCCTTGCTAGAACATAAGCTCTGTGAGTGCTGGGACGTGATGAATCCCTGTGTCCAGAACAGTGCCTGGCACACAGTAGGTGTGAGACAGCAGGCCAGGGCTTTGCCCACTAAGTTTTTTCTTTTTCACCTTTTTTATTTAATTGAAGTAAAACAAATATATAGAAGACCACCATTTTTTAAGGCAATCCAACTTCTCTATGTGGGAATCTTGAGGTCTCGCATTTGAAGCAGAAGTGGGGAGAAACGTGGGACTGGGAGGATTATAGTCATAGGTGTCCCAGTCTTCTGGTGGGTTTGCCAGCCTGAGAACAGGCCAGCCTAAGCAAGATCACTGTTGCAATCCTCGCTTTATGAGATATGCAGGGTGAAGGGTGGGGGCAAGAATGGGGCTTCCAGTAAGCCCCCTGACACCTCCCTTTTCTTCCCTGGGGTTGTCATTTGGAAAACATGATTGTGGAGAAGACCCTGGCTCTGCAAGGCGGTGCGAACCTCACAATGGGGAGCTGAGGAGCCGGGGAGCCGAGGGAGAGAAGCCCCGGGGGAGGGAAGGGCTGAGGGAATGCTCTGTGGACTCTCCCACATTCTACTGTGCACACAGGGAGGGGTGGGGAGCTTCTCTTCATCTCTCTGCAAAGCCGGAATCATGCTTCACAAACGTTGTACCACTAACCCCACCCTCCTTTAAAAAATGTGTCTGGGGAATAAAGGTGTAGGTCAATTTAACAACCCTCATGGAAAGTTCCTTTAATATTTTAGGAAGCTGTTAGTCATCTTTGTTCTCCAAGAGGCGGGGCAGGCTCATCTCCGGATGCCTGCAGGTCCCATTTGGGACTGGTGTTTATTTCATTATTTGCAACCTCTCCCCATGGTACCCCAACCCTCTCCAGAAGTTTTCTAAATTCATGTTTTCCTTCTGGAGGGGCCCGGCCACTGCAAACTTATTTCGAGCTTCTCTATGTTGTCCCATTAGGACCACAGAACCCACAGCTGGGGCAATTGGGGGATGGGAGTGGAAATTTTACCTACCCCAGTTTTTTGCCTGTAAGAGAATTTCACTCAGCATTAGCCAGGCCAAGATGGCTAATAGTTAAATCTTAAAAGATCTAGGATGAATCTGTGACTATTTGTTCTTTTCAAATCAGTGTCAGTAAGGCCAGCTTCCTGTCCTTGGAGGATGCTGGCAGAGGCTGGGCTCTTGTCCTCTGTGGTAGGACCCTAACTCTGGGTTTCTGTTTACTCAAAGCCACCACAGTCCCTGAGCTCAAGTCCTGCTGCCCGGGCAGCCGTGTCACCAGGGTGGCCCAACACAGACAGTCTGAGGCTCTCTTCCAACTGCACCCCAGCTGCAACTTTAACTTTTTATTCATTACTTTAAAATTATCAAAGCATTTTTATTATTTTAAGGTATTTTAAGCTATTTACTAGACCTTTAAAAAGTAATTCATGCACACAATTAAAAAAAAAAAAAAGGAAAGCATCCAAAGGAATGTACAAGGAAAGTTAACCTTCCTTCCAACTACAGACTCCAGAGGAACCACTGTGTGTCCTTCAGGGCAGGCTTTATAGCTATGTCTTTGTTACACCTGTGGAAGCAAGCACTCCTAAGTGAGCTGGTCCCTCTGCAAATTCCCCTGCTCCATCTCCCATCATTTCCACCTGCCTTGCTCCATACAGGCCACACTGGCCTCCACATGTCCCCTAAGCAAGCTCAGCATGTCCCCGCTGTCCCCAAAGCCTTTGTACCTGCTGTTTCTTCTTGGCACCCTGTTTTCCCGGATACTTGCAAAATTTGTTTCTTCACTTCATCTTTGACTCTGTTCAAATGTCACCTCCTAGAGACCTCTGATTATCCTATCTAAAACAGGAGTCCCCATCATTCTCTCCACTGTGCCCTGCATTATTTTTCTTCATAGTACTTATCAACAGTTCTCATTATAGATCTATGTCTTACATGTGTGTATCATCTGTCCCTTCCATTAAAATGTAAGTTTCACAAGCACAGAGATTTTCTCTGTTCCATTCACCATTAAATCTCCGCACCTAGAACTGTGCCTGCCAAATGTATGTAGTAGATGCCCAATAAACACTGTTGAATGGAAGGAGTAAGTGAATGAGTCAGTATTTTGCTTTGTGCTTGAAAATGCTAAATAGCCACATTTGGGCCACACTTCCAGAACACTGCTATCCTGGGATCATTCCCCATAGTGATGAACACCAGCATTGCAGAGGCAGCTCCTTTTCACTCTGGGCTCCCAGTAGGATGACCAATATCCTGGTTTGCCCAAGACAGAGTTTTCCTGGAACATGAGATTTTCGGTGTTGAAACAGGGAGAGTCCCTGGAAACCAAGACAATTGGCTACTGCACCCCTTTGCAGCTGACTTGAGCTCACAACCAGCCTGACTTTGCCTGTTGCAAGGTGTTAGTTGTCTGCCCTAAGTGACATTGCCTTTTTTTTTTTTTTTGAGATGAGTCTCATTCTGTCACTCAGGCTGGAGTGTAGTGGCACAATCCCGGTAGTGTAGGGCACAGGGGAGAGAATGATGGGGACTCCTGTTTTAGATAGGATAATCAGAGGTCTCTAGGAGGTGACATTTGAACAGAGGCAAAGATGAAGTGAAGGAACAAATTGTGCAAGTATCCAGGAAAACAGGGTGCCAAGAAGAAACAGCAGGTACAAAGGCTTTGGGGACAGCGGTGACACACTGAACTTGCTTAGGGGACATGTAGAGGCCAGTGTGGCCTGTATGGAGCAAGGCAGGTGGAAATGATGGGAGACGGAGCAGGGGAATTTGCAACCTCCACCTTCCAGGTTCAAGCAATTCTCCTGCCTTAGCCTCACGAGTAGCTGGGATTACAGGCGCACACTACCATGACCGAATAATTTTTGTATTTTTAGTAGAGATGGGGTTTCACCATGTTGGCCAGGCTGATCTCAAACTACTGACCTCAAGTGATCCGCCCACCTCAGCCTCCCAAAGTGCTGGGATTACAGGCGTAAGCCACCAAGCCTGGCCCTAAGGGACATTTCAAATGATAGTTGCTAGTCAACAAATCTGTCAGTAAATATTTCCTAAGTAACAGTTACAACATTTTCCAGAAGCTAGCAAGCAGGGAAACACAACAATAAATAAAATAAACACAGTTCCTGTCCTTGGGAAGCTTACAATTTAACCAAGGGAGACTGACGCGTAAAGACATTATTTAAGGCAGGGCTTGATGGCACACGCCTGTAGCCCTAGCTACTCCAGAGGCTGAAGCAGAAGGGCTGCTGGAGCCTTGGAGTTTGAAGTTACAGTGAGTTATGATTACACCACTGCACTCCAGACTTGAGGAACAGAGTTAAGAGTGCATCTGTAAAAATAAATAAATTTCAAAAAATTTAAAAAGATACTATTTCAGTATAAATTAAATATACATTCTGACAGGTGAAAAGTTTAATTAAAAAAAGAAAAAAGGCAAATACATAATTTAACACCTCTAAATGGCCTTCTCTAAAAATCTCAAGTCAGCAAAATTTTCCTGTTTTGGGTGTAATAGTTTTAGCTGGACCAATCTGAACAAAATTGAATTTTTCCTAAAATAAATGTTGTTATTTTCTGATAAAAATGAAATACAGTAGGTTGAATAATTGCTCCCGACGATATCAAATCCTAATCACTGGAACCTGTGTTACCTTATTTGGAAACGAGTCTTTGCAGATGTGGTTAAATTAAGGATGTCGAGTGGGGACATTATCCTCGATTATCTGGGTGCGTCCTAAATGCAGTCATGGGTATCTATATAGGAGCAGGGCAAAGGGAGATCTGACACAGACGGAAGAAGAAAAGGCAATGTGGCCCTGGAGGCAGAGACGGGAGTGAGGCACCAACACTCCAAGGAACGTCAGCAGCCATCAGAAGCTGGGAGGAGCAAGGAACGGCTTTTCCTCTAGAGCCTCTGGAGAGAGCACGCCCTGCTGAAACCTTAACTTCAGCCCAGTGAAGCCAATTTCAGACTTCTGGCCTCCAGACCTGTGAGGCAATAGGTTTCTGTTGTTTAAGTCATCTAGTTTATGGCAATTAGTTACAGCAGCAACAGGAAACTAATACATGTACTCACAATTAAAGTAGGAAATCTGCAGAAAATAAAAAATCCCCTTTTATCACATCACCCAGAAATAACCACTACTAACCTATTTATAGGTGAAGAAAAACAAAAAGCAAAACAAAAAAAAAGCAGTTTGATCAGGGCCTCCAAGCACCAAACATGAACACTGGCTTTATTTCCTATTTAGTTACAGATACTGCTTTTTTCCCCATTTAACTTTATATTATGGTGTGTTTGTCTGTTTTTGTGTCACTATAAATGAATACTGTATTAGCCCTTTTTCACATTGCCATAAGAACTACCTGAGACTGGGCAATTTCTGAAGAAAAGAGGTTTAATTGACTCACAGTTCCACAGGCTTAACAGAAAGCATGGCTAGGAGGCCTTGGGAAACATAATCATGGCAGAAGGTGAAAGGGAAGCAAGCTTGCCTTACCACGGCGGAGCAGGAGTGAGAGAGAGAGAGCTAAGGGGGAACCACCACACAGTTTTGAACCATCAGATCTTGTGAGAACTCATTCACTATCATGAGAACAGCATGAGGGAAAACTGCCCCCATGATCCAATCACTCCCACCAGGTCCCTCCCTCAACATGTGGAGATTACAATTCGAGATGAGGTTTGGGTGGGGACAGAGGCAAACCATACTGAATACCTAAGACTGGGTAATTTATATAGAAAAGAGGTTGAATTGGTTCATGGTTCTGCAGGCTGTCCAAGCATGGTTCCAGTGTCTGCTTCTGGTGAGGGCCTCAGGAAGCTAACAGTCATGGTGGAAGGTGAAGGGAGAACAGGTGATGCTACGTGGTGAGAGAGTGAGCACGAGAGAGCAAAGTGGGAGGTCCCAAACTCTAAGCAGATCTCACATGAACTAAGCGAGAACTCATTCATCTCCAAGTGGATGATGCTAAGACATTCATGCCACTCATGAGGGATCAACCCCCATGATCCAGTCACCTCCCACTAGGACCCTACCTCCAACATTAGAGATTACACTTTAACATGAGATTTAGAGGGGACAAGCCTCCAAACCATATCATACGGTCAGTAAACATTTTTCAAAACTGTGACTTTTCATGGCCACACAGTTTTAACAACAATAGATTTATCATTTATTTAAATCATCTCTCACTGTTAGACATGTACTCTCCAAAATGTTGATATTGTATATAATATTGCAATGGACATACTTGTACATCAATTATTTGTGTGCACATCTGATTGTCACCCTAGAATGGAGTCCTAGAAATAGAGTTACTGGATTAAAGAATATGAGCATTTGAGTATTCTTGATAGTAATTTCATATGACTTTCGGGGACGTCCAACCAATTTATACTTCCAACAGAAAACTATAAAAAAGCCAGTCTCAGCCGGGTGCGGTGGCTCACGCCTGTAATCCCAGCACTTTGGGAGGCCGAGGCAGGTGGATCACCTGAGGTCAGGAGTTTGAGACCAGCCTGGTCAACATGGTGAAACCCTGTCTCTACTAAAAATACAAAAATTAGCTGGGCGTGGTGGCGGGCACCTGTAATCCCAGCTACTCAGGAGGGTGAGGCAGGAGAATTGCTTGAACCCGGGTGGGGGAGGCTGCAGTGAGCCGTGATCGCACCACTGCTCTCCAGCCTGAGCGACAGAGCGAGACTCCATCTCAAAAAACAAACAAACAATCAAAAAAGCCAAAAAAAAAAAAAAAAGCCAGTCTCACCATGGGCTTGCCAGTGTGAAATAATAACATTAAAAATTATTTATTTAATGTGCAACTATATTATTCTAATATATTGATACTTTTTAAATAATTCAATTTCTTTTTTTAGGAATTATCTGTCGAGGTCCTTTGCTTACTTGTTTATTGAGGTATTATATGTTTTACTTCTTTTTATTAATAGCTTCCTTATAATTAAAGAACATTAATCCCATCATCTTTATTGTAAATAGTTCCTATATTTAGTCATTTGCCTTTTAATTGTGTTAATATATTTTTATAAAGAAAAATAGTTTATGTGTAGTTCCATTTTTAAGTTTGTTTTTTGTGACTTTTTTCCTTTGCTTTTATGGTTAGGAAACCCTTCTCCACCCTGAAATCTGCTAAATGGTAAAGACGAAACTTGATTTCCTCATTTTGCAATAGATAGCCAATTTTCCTAGCACTGTTTATGGCATTGTTCCTTCATTACTTTATTTCATATTAAGTTATTTAATACCTGAGCCTTAATTAAGTGTTGTTAACTCTACTTTCAAGTAGTGTGGGAGTTATGAGACAGAACTACATCTTTACCTCCACCTACTAGCTGTACCACCCCAGGCAAGAGTCACCCTGAGCCTCATTTTAATGATCTGTATAACAGAGACAATAAAACCTACCTCATAGGGTTATTTTGAGAATTAAATGAAATAATATTTATAATGAGTTTATCATATAGTAAGCACTCAATTATTGACAGCTATTATCATTATTAGTATTATTAGTCCATTAATATTTTTTCTTATTCTCTCATCATTCCAGTAAGATATTCTTCTATGGCTATTACTAAAAAGTCAAAAATAGGCCGGGTGCGGTGGTTCACGCCTGTAATCCCAGCACTTTGGGAGGCCAAGGTGGGTGGATCACCTGAGGTCAGAAGTTCAAGACCAGGCTGGCCAACATGGCGAAACCCCGTCTCTACTAAAAGTACAAAAATTAGTGGGCGTGGTGGCGAGCGCCTGTAATCCCAGCTACTCAGGAGACTGAGGCAGGAGAATAGCTTGAACCCGGGAGGCAGAGGTTGAAGTGAGCTGAGATCACACCACTGCACTCCAGCCTGGGTAACAAGAGTGAGACTCCGTCTCAAAAAAAAAAAAAAAAAAAAAAAAGTCAGAAATAACAGATGCTGGTGAGGTTGCGGAGAAATGAGAACACTCATACATACACTGTTGGGAGTGTAAATCAATTCAACCGTTGTGGAAAGCAGTGTGGTGATTCCTCAAAGAGCTAAAAACAGAACTATTATTCGACCCAGCAATCCCACTACTGGGTATATATCCAAAGGAACATAAATTGTTCTACCATAAGACGCATGCACACATATGTTCATTGCAGTGCTATTCGCAATAGCAAAGACACAGAATCAACCTAAATGCCCATCAATGGCAGATTGGATAAAGAAAATATGGTACATATACACCACGGAATACTATGCAGCCATAAAAAAGAATGAGATCATGTCCTTTGCAGGAACATGGATGAAGCTGGGGGCCATTATCCTTAGCAAACTAATGCAGGAACAGAAAACCAAATAGTTCATGTTCTCACTTATAAGTGGGAGCTAAATGATGAGAACACATGGACACAAAGGGAGGAACAACAGACATTGGGGACTACTTGATTGGGAGTAGGCTTAGTACCTGAGTGACAAAATAATCTGTACAACGAACCCCCGTGACACAAGTTTACCTATATAACAAACCTGAACATGTACCCTGAACCTAAAATAAAAGTTAAAAAAATGTATTATTCTACTTTAGCTGTGCAAGTAGGTTTGAGTAAACTATAGGGAGAATGTGTGACAATGTAACAGAGCTATTTCCATACCTGTGAAGGTTTACTTATATTATCTGTGATCAAAGAAATCTATTAAATGATACATTCTCCAACATAGTTAACTTCACTAGATCCTATGCATATAGAGTTAGTTGTCATAACAAAACATCCCTGTTTTTTAGTGTCAAATAAACTGTTTAAATACAATGTCAGATTTCCTTCAAATCTGATGGCAGGTTGACAAGCTGCCTTGGTATTTTTCAGTTGCTGTGAGAAAACACAATGATTAGCAATAACAGGGAACAGGAGAGGGGAGAGATAAATACAGGTTTCATTCTGAGTCTGTAGACAAGGGCTAAGGAGAAATTGCATTTCTAAAGTTTCCAGACAAAGAATTCCTATCTACCCCCAACTATAACAGAATGAGATATTAGTTAAAAGAAATAAGACTGATTCAGTTCATTAACATAATGATATTCCATTCTATCATATTCAAAGATGATAATATGGCACTGATAAGAGTATTACAACTATATTGAAAACAATAAAGTCTTACACACAAATTAAAGCAACAATAAGGTATTATTTTTTGTTGATTCAGGTCAACAAACAATTTAACCAATTGGAAATACCCAGGGTTGGAAAGTCTGCAGGGAAAAGAGCATTCCTTGTCTTTCTGGAGGACAGACTGGCAATTTGTGACAAAATTTTAAACAAGAACTTTCTACTCAGCAAATCTACTTCCATGATTTTTCTCTAAGGATATAAACAAACAAAAAATAGTGTAAAAATATGGGTGAAAAAAATGTGTATTATAATGTTTATAAAAGGAACGTCTTGAGAAATGAAAAAGCTAAATGTCCATCAGTGGGAGCTTGGTTTCAGAAATCATGGCACATAGAGAGAATGCTGTAAACACAGTGTCTTCCCGTATTTCTTAACACACAAAGATGATCACACTGTTGAATTAAAAGCATCCCCCAAAGAGCAATATGTAGTACTGACAAGTGAGTGTGTGTGTGTGTGTGAGTGTGTGTGTGTTGAGATCTGTTAACATCTATTACTACAGATATAGTTAATATCTGTTCGATCTGTTAACAGCAAATATGCCTGGAGTGTGGAATTTCAGGTGATTTGAGATTTATACTTTCTCCTTTATATATTTCTGTATTACTTTAATTTTTGCAATAAAATTTTATTTTGATTTTGGAAAACAAAACACAAACCACAACAAAAACACTATGGAAAGAATACCCACAACATGTTAACTGTAGTTGTCTTTGGTCTTTAAGGAGACAGATCAATGGTTCCTTTCTACTTTCCTTCATTTTTCATAATGTCTTTTATTAAATAGGATTACTCTTAACCAAATACTTATATATGGTGAAAGTGATTATAATCTGACAGACCCACATGAAGCTCACACCTTTCTTCTTGGTTCCTAGGAAAGACACTTCTGTGGTTCCATGGGTAGGGGATACCATTATTTACAACTTACCCATGCAGATAGGAGGCTTCTTTACCTTCTGCCTTAGATCTAAAGGAGAAGGGCCCCATAACCAATGACAACTCTATGCCAGCTGGTACATGTTGACTTCTCTAGAGGTCAACATTTATGCCCATTTTTTAATGTGCTTTGGACTATTTTTTTCTTTCTTTTCTTTTTTTTTTAAATCTTCATTTCTCCCCCTATTTCTTGATTTTGTTTTTCCTTTTTTAAATTCTTTAAGTATATATAACCAGAAGATGGTTTTGTTGTTGCTGTTGTTGCTTGCTAAAAGCTAATATATTTTTAGTGGGCAAAATTATGAAAGTTAAAGAAACAAGAAAAACTGTCTGAAATCCCATCACTGAAATGAACAGCTGTTAGTCTTTTAGTCTTTTGAACATCTTTCCTTTTATTCCTTTCTTAATATACAGTTGTGCATTTAGTTTTTCTTCAATTAGCATTTGAATATATCCCTGTACCACTGAAAACTCCTAAACATATTTTTGCAGCCCAAGCCCATTTTTAAGAAATAGCATTCATTTATTCCTGTATCATTTCAAATTGAAGAACCTTTCATATACTCAAAACAAACTTATTACAGGAGCCATGACAAAGGTTCCTCCCACTGTTAGTGACTAGATCTGGTCCTTACCCAAAACTGTAACCTCGCCATAGTCTCACTTTCAAACATCCCTCTCTAACTACCATACTTCAACAGTCCACTGACTTCACTAGGATGATCTACTTTTACACTGTTACTCAACTACCTTGTGCCCTCACTTCTTTTCGTATCTACACTACATTCCATGGTAAATTGTTTCAATGTCCCCAGCACACGCTCTCATCTCCCTCATCCCTCTTTGCCAACTGAACCCCAACCTTGGTTAAACCCAGCCCTCTGCCTACTCTACACCTTCTCCCATGCAGCCAAATGTTCAAGCCATGTTTTTCACGCTATCTCTACAGTCATCCTTTAAGCATTTATTCTTCTTTCTACTTTCCTATGGGTGTGCCCTATTTGGTGACCATACAGCTGCTACTTAGGTGTTTTGCTAATGCCCATCCATCCTCTCCACCAGTCCAACTCACTGCCTATCCTGCTCTCCCTCTTGGCTGTTTTTCTCATATTCTTTTCTCTTCCCAGCTTTCTGACCCCTCTTGACATTTGTTTGTTCCCTCTCCCCTGTCTACCCACCCACCTCTTTCCCCAACCTACAAAAGAAACACAGAGGGAATGGTCTGATAAAAAGGCTAGCAGTGGGTGTAGCATGAGGAGTCTCAGGTTCCTGTCCTGCCTCTGCTGTGTGACCTTGGGCCAGCCACTTTGCTTCTGGGGTTCTCAGTTTCCTCCCTATACAATAAGGCACATTCAGTTGAATAAACATGGAGATAATTCAACCCAGCTCTTAAAACAAACAACATGATTCTGAAAATTCAAGAAAGAAAAATTTAGCAAACAGTTCCACCACCCTATTTTCCTTACCATATTATCCTACTTCCCTCACCACGCTAAGATAATGTCAACCATCTGGTGAGTGTTATTATTGTTATTTTAGTGCTGAAACTCTTCTTGGCCCATCCATGCATCCCACCCAGTAACCATAATGGAAATCCAAACACTCACCGTGAATTTCTCATAGAGCTCATAAGTCAGGAGGGGGTTGGGCAGCTCCCTAAAGTAGAGCTTGCAAAGCGAGCCCACACAGTGGATGTCCTGGAGGTACACTTCCCTTGTCAGATCTGGACATTGATCTGAGCCAAACTCTTGCCTGAAACAACACAGACGGAGACATAACAATCCCAGGGAGTGTGTGTTCCATGTCAGCAGCTGCTTGGCTGCTTAGGGGTAAAAAGACCCTAAACTGCTGATTCTGACTATATTTTTGACCTTCATTCAAAAAGATCTTCTACTCCAGGCCCTAGGAAGTCACAGGAAGACTTCCACTTCAGGTCTGGATCTTCTTGCAAAATCTGCTGTGATTAGAAGGACATAATGCTCATTTACAAATGGATTACCCGTGGCATCAGGTCTGCAGTCTTGGTTATGAACATTGGGGAAATATCAACATAATTTGCCAAAAAGTCCTATTGAGATTTCAGTTTTTCCAAAATATTGTTCAAAATGAATTTCCCTTTCTTACAGGAGAGACCGAAACTAGGGTAGGTCAGGTTGTTGTCACTCATCTCCATATATCTGTGTCAACAAACTTGTTTTATCTGAAGACTCAAACCCAAAGCTTGAGAACTTTAATTGACTATCTTTTTTTTTTTTTTTTTTTTGAGATGGAGTCTCGCTCTGTCACCCAGGCTGGAGTGTAGCAGCGCAATCTTGGCTCACTGCAACCTCCGCCTCCCGGGTTCAAGTGATTCTCCTGCCTCAGCCTCTGAGTAGCTGGGACTACAGGCGCCCGCCACCATACCCGGCTAATTTTTTGTATTTTTAGTGGAGATGGGTTTTCACCATGTTAGCCAGGATGGTCTCGATCTCCTGACCTCGTGATCTGACCACCTCAGCCTCCCAAAGTGCTGAGATTACAGGCGTGAGCCACCATGCCCAGCCTAATCGACTATCTTTTTGGTGCTCAACAGAACCTTCTAGGCTGCCTGATGGTGACTCCTACAGGACAGATGAATTTATAAATATCTTCTTAAACAATCTATAGTGGGATGTCTTGGACATCATCCAATTCCAGGCCTGAAAAACATTTAGAAAACATTTCCTAAAAAGGTTACATGAATATACTGCCTCAAATAGTATATATTAATACTTATAAATTAAAATCTGCTTAAAAATGATCAATTTGAGCTTTAATATAGAAGGGAAGTTAAGCTTTTTGAGAGTATTCACTTAGTCATCCAACTGGTGACAAAGTAAACAGTACTCTTAGAACCAGCATTTTTGAAACAGCTCGCTGCCCATTCTCCTGTTTTCTGGGCCTACCCCCTTAATGAAGGGTAGGGAAATCCCTGATACTTTCAGAACCTGAAAGAAACTGAGTGGGGCTTTGAAAAGAGATCTATGCCATGCTATTTTTTTTTTTTTTTTTTTTTTTTTAGATGGAGTTTCACTGTTGTCGCCCAGGCTGGCACAATCTCGGCTCGCTGCAACCTCTGCCTCCCAGGTTCAGGCAATTCTTCTGCCTCAGCCTCCCGAGTAGTTGGGATTACAGGCGCCCATCACCACGCCCGGCCAATTTTTGTATTTTTAGTAGAGACGGAGTTTCATCATGTTGGCCAGGCTTGTCTCGAACTCCTGACCTCAGGTGATCCACCCGTCTCGGCCTCCCAGAGTGCTGGGATTACAGGCGTGAGCCACTGTGCCCGGCCCATGCTATGTTTTAAAAGAGAACTATGCCATGCTATGTTCTCTTGGCATAGTTCTCTTTTAAAAAGAGAATGTTTTTAAGAGAGCAGAACAAGAGCAATCTAGAGCTTATTCATTTATTTAGCCAAAGATTTCTCTTGTCAAGGATAAGGTCAGTGCTGAAATAAAAAATAATTCATTACTACTGAAGTGTCCTTCCAGGATGCTACCTACTGTGTGGTAGGTACTGTGTGGTATATTTCCAACCACTAAGAAGTATTTGCCATTGAAACTCTAATAAATGGAGTACTAGTAAATTAGTGAAATTATGTAAACACATAGATTCATTAAAATCTATGGCTGCAATAAACCAATTATTTTTTTTAACAGCTATGACTTCTCTAGGAAAAAAAAAAGATGCTCTATTTTTTGGTATAATTTAATTACAATCCAAATCTGGAGGAAAAGGGCAGAAACCAAACAGGAGAAAGAATATGAAAACTGAATTACCTGCACAACTTATTAAATTTTACATATTAGCCTTGTAATAAGAATTTTTTTGTTTTAAAAGTCTACATTTGTAACTAAAGAACATATAATAAATATAGGTAATAATAAAATGTTATAATTAAAATAACATTAAATTATGTTCCTTTTGGTGTTAAGGAACAATATGCAAAATATGTAAATCTATTGTTTAAGTCATGTAAAATTATACATATATACTCTATTTTCTATATACTCTCTGTATACATATAAAACACACACGTACCTGTGTTTTGTATAAAATGTTTTGCCCTCTTTATTTAATGTGATAGAAATTTCTTCCAAATATTTAGGATAAATACATAGAATTGGAAATAGTTCACCCATCAATAATTTATTTCTTATTTTTATTACTTTTTATTTTTTTCACCCATCAGTAATTTTTAAAATCCTAGCATCAATTAGAGACATGCACAATCATATAGGCTTCTGATTTCTCAACCAGACAAAACATCAGATTTGAGGGTGTGCCAGCAGAAGAACTGACATGGATCTCAGGGTTCTGAACACTAAGTAACAGGAACCTAGTCTAACTGAGCTTTGGGCAGGCCAGCAAATGATAATAAATCACGTTTTCCTTAACTTGTAATTTAAATCATTTGAGTTAAATTAAATTCACCAAAGAAGAATATATCTAGTGCAAGACAAAGAAACAGAATGAAAGCCTTAGGAGCTTTTGTTGGAAAGAATTACATCAGGCTGGAGGGTTTCCTGATTAGATTAAGAACAGTCAGGCATCTGAAAACCACTATATCTGATCTTCGGTGCTGCCACACTTCCCTCAGTTCCTTTGGGTTTTTAATACTCTGGACACCGATGGACAGAGGCATGGACACAGGAGGAATCACGGGAGAATTCTTTTAGGGCTATTCTTTTAGCTTACCTTAGCCGTTGTATGTTTGAGGTGACTCCTGAAAGCCGATAGATTCCATCCACGATGCCGTGAGTCTCTATAAATTCTGCACAGCTCTTCAAAACGTATGGAACTATGTAAAAGAAAAGAAAAAAAACAATTAAGTATTACATGTAAGTCTGCCTGTCTTTTAAAGATATCCTTTTAAAAATCCAGGTACCTTCAAAGAGATGTAAGTATGGAACTCATATGACTTACAAGTGGAAACAATTTCTTTTAAGTGGTAGGTGATGTTCCTTTCATATTAAAAAAAAAAAATAGGGCTTTGCTAAAGAATTGTTTTTTTGTTTTGTTTTGTTTTTGAGACTTGCTATGTTGCCCAGGCTGGAGTGCAGTGGCGCAATCTTGGCTCACTGCAACCTCCATCTCCTGGGTTCAAGCAATTCTCCTGCCTCAGACTCCCAAGTAGCTGGGATTACAGGCACCCGCCACCATGCCAAGCTAATTTTTGTATTTTTAGTAGAGAACTGGATTCGCCATGTTGACCAGGCTGGTCTCCAACACTTGACTTCAGGTGATCCACCCGCCTTGGCCTCCCAAAGAACTGGGATTATAGGTGTGAGCCACTACACCTGGCCAAGAATTGTTTTTTTTAAAGAATTAAAAAAAAATATTCAAAAACTTAGATTTTGAGACCAGTGGTGAGCTTGGACATTCCACAACTCGGTCTCTTCATTTCATTGTTCTCCAAGTATGGTCTTCTGACCAGCAGCATCAGCATCTCTTGGGAAGTTGGAAATGCAAATCTTCAGGCCCCACTCCCGACCTATTAACTCAGAAATTTTGGGGTGGGGCCCAGCAATCTGTGCCTTTTAACAACCCTCTGGGTGACTCTGATGCATGCAAAAATTAGAGAGCGACTGCTTTATTCTAAACATGAGGACATCAAGGCACAGGCAAATTTATTTAAGTCACTCATGATTACTTGTTGCTTGTAAAAAATAATTAATACATTGGAAGATGCTTATGATTCCATTTTTTTAGAAGAAAAAATCTTCAACAAATTGAATATACATTGTAAATTCAGTTTAGATTAAAAAAAATTCGAAGGAAAAAAGACTGGAAGAAAATCTGCCAGAATGTCGAAGGTGATTTAAAGGTTAAAGTGATAAAGTGTTTTTTTTTTAAGGTAAGAACGGCCCCCCCACCTCCATCCCCCCACCCCCCACCATGGATCGAAACCAGTCATTGATTTAATGGACAACATAAAAGGGACTGACAGGGCCTCCTGAGTTCCTGCCTCTCCAGAGGTTCAGTGCCCTGGTAGAAGGGTCTGGCTGTGCTGTTATCTCCGGGCGGCTGACTTTGAGAGAACCAGCCAGCTCAGTGACCAAGAGGGGCAGATACAGGCCTTCTGGACAGTACAGAGAGAGCAGCAGATCACTTGCCACTTTGGTCCCTGGACAGATGCACTTGAGTTCCCCCCTGTGAGAGGGTTGTGAATGGTGGTTTGGGATAGAACAACCTAACCCATCAAACAACCCACTGAAGGCTCTGAGGTCTTCAGTGGCTTCTCGAGGCTGCCACAGTGATGTGGGACCTCCATGAATTAACACTTGGGCTATTATTGTGCTCACACTTCCAAC
Source organism: Gorilla gorilla gorilla (assembly GCF_029281585.2). NCBI lineage: Eukaryota > Metazoa > Chordata > Mammalia > Primates > Hominidae > Gorilla > Gorilla gorilla. The sequence goes on along the minus strand of NC_086017.1, from coordinate 130,216,301 downwards.
ACATACTCAATCCATTAATGCTGTAGATTAGAACAATGCTAATTCATTAATGCTTATTACATATACTCATGCCTACACACAATTCTAAGCTGGACTGGATCTTTATGTGGGTAGACACAAGGCATTCAGACTTAACATTCTACCTGAATTCCCTATTATGACGTGCTCTAAGCATTCCTTTCCCTTGTGGCCTTCAAGTAACTGTAATTTTAAGTGCTCAATAAAGTTCACCATACTTATTCTGCTGCCTCTCAAAGGCTGTGCATTCCCAGAGCATTCCCCTCCAGCACACATCCATGGTTTGCCCCTCAGGGAATGGACTTGGAATTGGAAACATTGAGGCCAGAGACCATAGAGGTGGAACCACTTCCTAGGAGTGAGCACAGCGTGGGAGTAGGGTGTGATGGGGGGTGCTGTGGGTGTGGGCAGGGGTCCAGAGCCTCTGCCTGTCTTCAACCAGAAGAGCTATGATTTGATCTGTATTATAAAATAGGGTTCTTGGTGAGATTTTGTTTCCCATGCTCATGCAAATAGATAGATAAATGAAAACAGTTCCAATGATACTTGAAGTCTCCCTCTCTCTCTCTCTCTCTCTCAAAATCCCTGTTGTGAACAATGATGGTTGACTCTTTCCCCACCACACCTCACTGTTCGGTAACCTGCCACCACACAGTCTACGGTTGAGAGTGCAGATTTGGATACCAAACTGCTTTTGTAACCTTGGGCAAAATATACAAGGGTTCTGTTTCTTAGTTTCCATGTGTGTAAAAGGACAATAGTGATATTAATCTTGTAGCTAGGACTGAAATAATACTTACAAATATTTGGCACAGACCCTGGCATATAAGAAGCATTCCACAATGACCAATATTATTTCTACTTGTAACTTATCTATAATATAAACGTATAATCTGATTTTCTTGGTGAAAACACAGCTTGCCTCTTCCCATCCAATGGGTACTTGAGGTAGATGACCAACCTCGTACAGGTCAAAACTCATCTCTACTTCACCCCCCCTTTTTTTTTTTTTTTTTAAGACAGAGTTTCGCTCTTGTCACTCGGGTTGGAGTGCAATGGTGTGATCTTGGCTCACTGCAACCTTGGCCTCCCAGTTTCAAGTGATTCTCCTGCCTCAGCCTCCCGAGTAGAAGGGATTACAGGTGCCTGCCACCATGCCCAGCTAATTTTTGTATTTTTCATAGAGGTAGGGTTTCACTATGTTCGCCAGGCTAGTCTTGAACTCCTGATCTCCAGTGATCCACCTGCCTCAGCCTCCCAAAGTTCTAGGATTACAGGCGTGAGCCACCTCACCCGGCCTCATCTCTACTTCTTAGAATGGCTGTTGTGTCCTTCTTTAGCACATTTTTTGATTTGAGAGTAATTTTGCTTCCATGGGATGTCTTTTCTGTGCACGTAGGTATATCTTTGCAGCACAAAGGCAGTAGGATCTCACAGTGTCTGGGTTGTGAGTTAGCAGTCTGGGAGCTGTGGTTGGCCCTCAGGGTGTTCTGCATTTCAAGTCTGTACCACAGTGCATGGCTGCTGTGCTGTGCAGGGCACAAGTGGACTTAAGAACTCGGAACACTCACAAGGAGGACTCAAGCACAAAAGCCTTGGACTCTAAGGACCTTGATAAAGAACACTCCACAAAAGGGGCAGAACAGGGTAACCAACCTGTTCCGGCCCGTTCTCAGATAGGGACCTCCCAGTACCATAGCTCTCAGCTGTAGCACTTCAGGCTCCATTTGTCTCAAAGGTGGGAAAACACATTCTGAGACAGAGCCTCTGCCATAAATTTATTCCGGCTTTGGTACAAAGGCCTTAGAACCTATTGTCCATGGCTTTGTTTAAGTGGGAGGCAATGTTAAAACAACCCAAGGAAAGAGGTCATGGTCCCAATCACTGTGAAGTGTTAGCTTTCCTGGACTTCTCATCTTGGGCTGAGTTGGAAGATGTAGGAATTCTCCATCGTTGTTACTCAGTAATGGGAAAGGACTGAATCTCTGTGTAATCATCCAGCTCTAGACATTAGAGCAGCAGTTCTCAGACTGTGGTCCCTGGATCAAGTCCTGCAGCCCGGCATCCTCCAGATGATTCTGATGTACTCGAAAGTTGAAGAACCGCCGGGCACAGTGGCTCACGCCTGTAATCCCAACACTTTGGGAGGCCAAGGTGGGTGGATCACTTGAGGTCAGGAGTTTGAGACCAGCCTGACCAACACCGTGAAATCCCATCTCTACTAAAAATGCAAAAATTTGCCAGGTGTGGTGGCGGGTGCCTGTACTCCCAGCTACTTGGGAGACTGAGGCAGGAGAATCACTTGAACCTGGGAGGCAGAGGTTGCAGTGAGCCAAGATTGTGCCACTGAACTCCAGCCTGGGCGACAAAGCTAGACTCTGACTCTGTCTTAAAAAAAAAAAAAAAAAAAAAAAAAGGAATGTTGAAGAACCACTAGTCTAGACCAGGGCTTCTCACATACCTTAATGTGCATAAAATCACCTGGGGATTTCACTGATATGCATATTGCAATTCAGTAGGGAGGCAGGTGGTAGGAGTGTTGAGAATTTGCCTTTCTAACAAATTCCAGGTCATGCAGGTACTGCTAATCTGCAGCTCACACTCAGAATAGCAAGGGTCTGAAAATAGCCCTGGAGGGTAGTGTTGCAGTGGCTATTGTTAAGTCTCAAAGTCTCAGAATTCTTTAAACTATTGTCCCAGGGGTCCTATCAGATTGGGGACACCCTGGGATTCTGGACAGGGTAGAAGCTTGATCAAAATAGCTGAGTAGTTATAGACAGAAAGAAAGCTTCTATTGTCGATTTAGGCATGGGAAGGACTGACGCTGGAGGTCAGAGTCACAGAGCTCATTCTGTGGGATTCATCCTGGGCCCATAGAACTCTGAGTCTCCTCCTACAGAGGTACACATAGTTGCTGCTGATGACATAATATTATAGCTTCTTAGAATCATTTCACTGATGGCCCTCTAACTCCCTTGTTTTGTTTTTCCTGGATCAGTTATCTTAAATGTTAAATTTTAATCTGAGCACAAAATACAACTTGAAGTGGTTTCTGAGGGAAAAGAAAATCTTACCTTTGATTTATGCTTTACAGTTCATAAAATATTATACAGTCCTTTGTTTTATTTATTTCCTACTAACAGATATTTTACACTTATAAATAACATGGCATGTTTTCCTCATGTCCTAACCTCTTGAAGGGTTTAATGCAGAAAAGGCCAGAAGTCAAACATTTCTCGAAGTCACCCCCAGAAGTCATAACACTGCTAAGCTGCCTCAGTTCCCTGTGTGCCTGGGACCTGATCAGACCTGGAGACAGAGATTGAAAGAAGCACAGTTGTATTTGGTCATTTACGTGGTTGTGGTGGCCACATTCTTTCATAGTGCAAATGGCATTTGTGTTTTAGGCAAACAGGCACTCCCCCATCTCCATTCTGGATTTTGTTAAGGTCTTGACTTGGTCAGATTTCGTCCCCTCTCTGGATCCTGCATTCCTGACCTTCAAAGTAAAGTCTAGTGGTGTGTACACACAATATAATATACTCGGCAACAACAAGGAGTGATAAAGCCTGTGAGTGCAGCTCAAAGACACTCGGCTGGGTGATAGAAGCCAGGCTATGAAAGACTACATAGGGTAGGATTCCATTTATGTAAAACTGTAGAAAATGCAAACTAACTTCTAGGAAGAGAAAGCAGGGAAGAGGCAGGAGGGAGGAATGACAAAGGAGCCGGAGGAAACATTTGGGCGTGATGGATACGTTCATCATCGTGTTTGAGGTAATAAAAAGGACCAAGAGCTGCTGGTGGGCAAAGAATAATGATACTTGAGGGAAGAGGGTAAGATAATGAGGGAGACAAGACACTGCACAGGAAGAAATCCTGTAAGCATCTGTTGCGATGCACACGGGAGAGGGGGGAATTTTAAACAATTTTGCTGTGCTGTGAATGGGCCCCCTCTTCAGCATTTTCCCAAGAGATACAGTAAAGATTTACATTACTTTCTCATTTCTCTGGGTTGTGAGTACAGAACTTCCTAGGCGTTTCCCCCCTAGAATCCAAGAGCTGTCTCTGCCAGCCTCTGTTCTTTGTTCCTGTCCCATCCTTTCCCCATCCCTGTTCCACTCCTCTGTCCCATGCTCCTCCCTGGCCTCTGCGAGGCTATCCCTGCCTGGAGGTCACTGCCCACCCCAATTTTCCCTCTGAGTCTCCTTCCTCCTCCCTGTTTTAACTTCTTTCTACTCTTTTCTTCCTGGCTTAATGTGGAATTAAATAAATGTTGAAAAGTTGTGGTATTTATTTAACAAAGTATAATGTGTTCTGTTCTTTAAAAAAAAAGAACAAATGAACCACTTTCTAATTTTCTAAGAAAAAAAATTTAAAAATATGTTGAGGCTTTGGCTTGTCCTCCTTGGAGAAAAGTTTCCTTTTAAGCCTTTTATTTTTTCTTTTTGAACCTGAGATATAGGCCAGTCACAGTGGCTCAGGCTGCCTATAATCCCAGCACTTTGGGAGGCCAAGGCAGGTGGATCACCTGAGGTCAGGAGTTCAAGACCAGCCTACCCAATACAGTGAAACCTCGTCTCTACTAAAACCACGAAAACTAGCCGGGCATGGTGGTGCACGCCTATAATCCCAGCTACTCAGGAGGCTGAGGCAGGAGAACTGCTTGAACCTGGGAATCAGAGGTTGCAGTGAGCTGAGATCAAACCATTGCACTCTAGCCTGGGTGACAGAGTGAGTGAGACTCTGTCTCAAAAAAAAAAAAAGTTAAAAACAAAAAACCTGAGATATAATTAAAATACCATATAATTCACCCTTTAAAGTGTACGACTAAGTGATTTTTAGTGTATTCACAAGTTAAGCAATCATCACATTAATTCCAGAACATTTTCATCTCTCAAGAAAGGAACCCATATCCATTAGTAGTTACTGCCCATTTCCCCTTCTCCCAGCTCCAACAGCCACTAATCAACGTTCTATTTTCTATGGGTTTGCCCATTTTGGACATTTCCTATAAATGAGATCTTAAAATATGTGGCCTTTGTGATGGACTTCTTTTATTTAGCATAGTGTTTTCAAGGTCCGTCCATGTTGTAGCATGTGTCAGTATTTCATTCATTTTTATGGCTGAATAAAATTCCAAATAAAGCCTTCATTTTGTTTATTCATTCACCAGTTGATAGAAATTGGAGTTATTTCCACTTTTTGCTATTAGGAATATTGTTGCTATGAACCTTTACGTACAAGTTTTTGTATGGATATATGTTTTCAATTCTCTTGGATATATATCCAAGGGGTGAAATGGCTAGGTCGTATGGTGACTCTACATTTAACTTTTGAGGCACTGCCAAACTGTTTTCCACAATAGTTGTGCCATTTTACATTCCCACCAGCAATGGATGAGGGTTCCAATTTTCCACATCCTTGTCAATACTTGTTGTTGTCTATCTTTTTTATTGTCATCCTAGTAGTTGTGAAGTGGTATCATTGCAGTTTGGTTTGCATTTCCCTGATAACAATGTAGAACATCTTTTCTTGTGCTTACTGGCCATTTGTGTATCTCTTTTGAAGAAATGTCTATTTGGATAATTTGTCCATTTTTAGTTGGGTGGTCTTTGCTGGGTTATGATTTCTTTATATATTCTGAATACTAGACTCTTATTAGACCTATGATTGGCAAATATTTTCTCCTATGCTGTGGGTGGTCTTTTCACTTTCTTAATGGTGTTCTTTGAAGCACAGAAGTTTTACATTTCAGTGAAGTCCAATTTATCCATGTTTTTCTTTTGTTGCTTGTGCTTTTTGTATCAGGAGAAAAGCTTCTTATTTCTGATTTATATTGTCCACATCCTTCATCATTGGTTATTGGAATAATGGTTCATCATTATGCACATGCATAAAGAGTGATGTTATAAGTAATGCAACTGTTTCTTATTGTTATAGATGAGAACATATAAATCCAAAGCAGCACTATCCTTTGAGAAACTAGACCATTATCTGGCTCAGAACATTTTTGAAACCACCCTTTGGGAATGGTTAGTTAGAAACTATATACATTTAACTCAAGTATAACCTCCTTTCAGGAGAAAAAGAGGAAAAAAAGAGTGAGAAGTGTTTATACTGTACTTCTCATTTTCCCTACAGGATTCAAAGCGATTGTTTTATTATTATTTCACTTTCGAATTCGTTTTGGGGAGAATGGGCTTTAGTTCTGTTTTCTCTTTAGTTCCTACAGACAGGGAATATATTTTATCTTTTAAAAATGGAGATTTGATTTAGAGGGAGGCCTAGGAGGTTTTCCACAATCTGGCCACACTCCCCCCTGCCAGTCTCATCACCGATCGCTGAGCTTTCCCTCCCTCTCAGCCCCACACAGGAATGCGGTGTTCCAGCCACGCTGGACAGCCTGCCACTGCCTGAATATGCTCTGCACCTTCACACCTTCCTGGCTTTGCACCTGATACTCCCTCGTCTGAGCCCATTGCCTCTTCTCCACTGAGAAACTCCTCCTGCTTATCTTTTGGGATTCAGCTCAAGCCTCAACTTCTCTATAAAGCCTTCCTCAGGCAGAACTAGGTTCTCCTTCCTCCGTGTTCTTATCTCTCCTGTGCCTCCTCCCTTTGTGGCACTTTCTAGAATTATCTAAATTCAATTCCACTGCAAATTAAAACTGCACTGATATATCATTTTTCACTTCTCAGATTGGCAAAGGTACCTAAGTTTGTTAACACACAGTGTTGGCAAGGCTATGGGAAAACAAGTACTCTCATGCATTGCAACTGGCAGGGGAGATTGATACAACCTCTAGAGGGCAATTTGACAATATCTGTTAAAATTATAAGTGCACATAGCTTTTGACCCAGTCGTTCTTCTTCTAGAAATTTATCCCACAGATATTCTTGTACATGTGACATGTAAGGTATGTGCAAGGCTATTCATTACAACAGTTTTCATAATTGCGCAAGATTGTCATCAACAGCAGGTTGCTAACATAAATAATGGAAGATTCACATAGTAGAATACTACGTGGTCACTAAAAAGAATGAGAAAACTTTTATGTACAGACATAGAGTGGTCTCAGATATATTGTTAGGCAGACCAGAATAACGGTATGCTAGCATCTGGTTGTTTTTTCTTTTTCTTTTTTTTTTTTTTTTTGAGACAGAGTCTTACTCTGTCACCCAGGCTGGAGTGCAGTGGTACAATCTCGGCTCACTGCAACCTCTGCCTCCTGGGTTCAAGTGATTCTCCTGCCTTAGCCTCCTGAGTAGCTGGGATTACAGGTGTGTGCCACCACACCTGGCTAATTTTTGTATTTTTAGTGGAGACTGGGTTTCACTATGTTGGCCAGGCTGGTCTTGAACTCCTGACCTCAGGTGATCTACCTGCCTCGGCCTCCCAAAGTGCTGGGATTATAGGTGTGAGCCACCGTGCCCAGCCATGGTTTTTTTTTTGTCGTTGTTGTTAAGAGAGAATGAAAGATTAAATATACACATCTATTTATATATGCATTCAATATCTATGGAAGAATACATAAGAAAGCAATAATTTTAGTTGTCTACAGGAAAGAAACTGGAAGCTGGGGCTAGCCCTTTGAGTAAGAGAGAGACTTCTCACTGTATATTCTTTTGTACTTTTGAATTTTGAACTGTAGGAATATATTACCTTTTCTGAAGCAAACTGTCGAATAAATTTAATCCTGCAGATATTTACTGCAAGCCTACTCTCTGTCTAGCACCAAGTGTGAGGTGTTGCTTGTTTCTGATTCATCTCCATTACTAAGTTGTGAGCTCCTTGGGGACAATGAGGACAGTCCTGTGTCTTATTCATCTAGAATAGCCTTGAAAACAGAAGTATTCTCTATTCACAATAGCAAAGACTTGGAACCAATCCAAATGTCCATCAGTGATAGACTGGATTAAGAAAATGTGGCACATATACACCATGGAATACTATGCAGCCATAAAAAAGGATGAGTTCATGTCCTTTGTAGGGACATGGATGAAGCTGGAAACCATCATTCTGAGCAAACTATCGCAGGGACAGAAAACCAAACACCACATGTTCTCATTCATAGGTCGGAATTGAACAATGAGAACACTTGGACACAGGGTGGGGAACATCACACACCGGGGCCTGTCGTGGGATGGGGGGATGGGGGAGGGATAGCATTAGAGATATACCTAATGCAAATGACGAGTTAATGAGTGCAGCACACCAACATGGCACATGTATACCTATGTAACAAACCTGCACGTTGTGCACATGTACCCTAAAACTTAAAGTATAATAAAAAAAAAGAAATTAAAAAAAAAAAAAGAAAACAGAAGCACTCAAAATGTTTTCCTGAACAGGAGCTTGGTCATTTTTCTCCAGATGGATTTTCTGTGCTCCTTTGCTATCTGGATTCCTCAAAGAAAATAGTTACTATGTGTCAAGTATGGCTTTAGGTGGGTTTTTATCTGTTTGTTTGTTTTATAGCATTCTCCATTCTATAACTGTAGACAACCCATGAAACAGACAAAATGATCTCCATTTTGAAAATAGGAAAGTTGATTCTCAGAGAGAATAGATAAATTGCCCAATGGCCTGGAGCTAGGAAGTGCCAGAGTTGGGATCCAAACCCAGGTTTGTGTGCTGCCAAAGCCCATGCTTTTTCTGTGATACCACAAGTGACGAAGAATAGAAAAAGCCCCAAGCTACACCTACCATGGTTCAAACACTCCCCAACAGGAAGGCAGGTCCCATAGTGGCAACTTTGGAGGTGTGATTTGAGGAGAGTGGATTGGCTCCTTGCCGTTGACTGCCAAAATGCCTGAAATCCTACCACTACAGGTCTGATCTTTAAGTGTTCAACAGCTCATGGTTAATATCTATTTTTAAGTTCCTTTTGAAAAAAAAAATAGCAAAAAAGTTTGAAAAATTAAAATTATATATAAATATAGAGTACAGAATGTGTCTTTAAAAACTACCTCTTCCCCAGTATATTAAATAATAAAAAATGACACACAATGGCAGGTGGATCACCTGAGGTCAGGAGTTCAAGACCAGCCTGACCAACATGGTGAAACTCCGTCTCTGCTAAAAAATAAAAAAAAATAAAAAAATTAGCCCGGCATGGTGGTGGGTGCCTGTAATACCAGCTACTCAGGAGGCTGAGGCAGGAGAATCACTTGAACCCGGGAGGCAGGCGGAGGTTGCAGCGAGCTGAGATTGCACCATTGCACTTTAGCCTGGGCAACAAGGGCAAAACTCTGCCTCACACACACACATAAAAACCACACACACACACACACACACACACAAACCACACACACACACTGAAATGTTAATAGTAGTTACTGCTAAGTGGTAGAAAATAAATGATGTTTGCTTTTCTCTATTTTTAATTTTGCTTTTCTAAATTTTCTGTGAAGGGGATATAGTAAAAGCATTTTTTTTAAAGAAAGAAATGGGATTTTAAAAAACAAGTTTCATTTAGGAAGATGGAGGGGCTTCTGAAATCAGTGACCCAAGTTCTAAATGTTTGCTGAAGTCCTTTCCAGTGACCCTGTTGAGGTTATCACCCCTTGTGAAGCAGAAATATTTGCCCAACCTGCTGGCCTGGGATGGCTGAGGACTAGCTCTGCTATCCTGCTGAGCAAGGCAGCCTGGAGCCCAGTTCCCCGGCTGGGGGTCCCTGCCCTCCTCATTTTTAGGCTCTCAGATGCCAAGCCAAACCAGCACTTTCCTGCAGAGGTGTCCAGGTCCTCCTCTGGTCCACTCTGTGACTTATCCCTGCCGGGGCCCTCAGGTCTCTGCTGCCAATGCTGTCTCTTTCCCAATGACAGCGATTCTCCTTCTACCAAAGCAGATGCACTGAGGGCCCATCTAGAGGAACAAAAGGTAATAAGATCTTTGCCTTCAAGAAGCCAAGAAGGGAATGGGTAATTATTGTGAAACTAGTATGCAGTGGTCCCTGAGCTACACACTTTTTTTTTTTTTTTTTGAGATGGAGTCTCGCTCTGTCACCCAGGCTGGAGTGTAGTGGTGCAATCTTGGCTCACTGCAACCTCCGTCCTTCCAGGTTTAAGCAATTCTCTGCCTCAGCCTCTGGAGCAGCTGGGATTACAGGCCCATACCACCACGACCAGCTAATTTTTTGTATTTTTAGTAGAGACAGGGTTTCACCATCTTGGCCAGGCTGGTCTTGAACTCCTGACCTCGTGATCCACCCGCCTCGGCCTCCCAAAGTGCTGGGCTTACAGGCGTGAGCCACCGTGCCCAGCCTAGCTATACACTTCTTATCCATTATTTGTACCCAGTGCAATCCTCACAGTCACCTTATGAGGGAGGTATTTATCTCTGTTTTGTAAATGAAGAAACTGAAGCTCAAAGGTATTAAGTCACTTGGCCAGTATGAACATATCAAACAAAATATGCTAAGGGCCCTAGACAGGCACAAAAATTGTAACAAAAGTTCTTTTAAAAAGATTACAGCTGGTGGGGAAGTCAGGCAGAGCTTTTAGATGTTGAACAAGAACAGGAAATTGTGTGCATTTTTAGAGAGCCAGCTGTCTTGAGAGGGACCACGTTGGGGAGTGCTGAGACAGGACCCTCATGCTCAGGGGCTCATAATGTTGTGAGCTAAGTGGATAAACGACAAGTCAAGGTGCTGCAATAAGAACTCTGACACTGGTGCAGAGGAATGATCTGATATGATGTGAGATGCTATCATATGATGTAATTGACGTGACACAATATACATTACAATACATGCAGAACGCTCATCTAAGTGCCTAGCATATAATAAGTACTTAGTAAATGTCATACACTTTCTTTTGGGGCAGGAAACCGAGAATAGTATAAACAAGCTGAAAGGCAAGAAATAATGTGGTGAATTCCAGGAATGCTGACTAGACCAGTCCAGTGGAAGAGAAACATTAGGGAACTCGGGGGCATTTTTACTGACTGTCTGGGAAGATTGCATTCTATCTTGATCTCTACTTCCAGATAAATCTTTCTAAAACACTACCTTGATGATAAAGCTCCCCTACACCAAAACAATCAATAGCTTCCCATTGCCTGTAGAATAATGTCCAATACTGGCAGCTTTGGGACTAGACCTTCAGCTTCCTCATTAGGGCCAACCCTGAAGTTCTTCCCTTCAAAGAAATAGGCCTTTGTGTGTGTGTATGGGAAGAGGGAGGGGAGGTAATCTAGAAGAAAAGACTTGCCACAAAAAGAAAAAAATAAGGAGTCCCTTTAGGGTCAGAAGGGACAACTTCTCGTGGTTCGTCAACGAAAGGGCAAGTGAGAGGACTCACTCTTCTCTAGCTGTTGCCTGAAATTTCTTTAGGAAAGGTAAGAGCCTATCTGACTCACACATAAAAGACTGGTTGAGAGTGGTGAAAGTGTCTGGGTCCACATGTCATCAGTAGCGAATGAGCCAGTGGGGAGAGCTTAAGAGGGACTCCCACAGGGTGCCTCTGGGTGTGTGTGTTTGGGGTGGGAGTGGTTGTGGCTGAGGAAGGGTGGTGCTGAGTAGAGAAACAGGTTCAAATGCTGTGAACATAGAAAACAAACCTGCAAGACATCCCCATGTGACCTTGGTCTTAGAGCTGGCCCTATTCATCTTGTACACAGAAACTGTACAGAAGGGTTTTGTCCCATTGATGAAGCTGCTGGGCTTTGTGTAATCGATAAGGGCTTATGTGGTTCATCCTTTCTACTGTCTGTGGAGAAAGCTTTGTTATTAGGAGATTTGTAGGGGGAGACATCACTCACTCCACGGGGCTGCTGATGGAGGACAGAAAGATCTCAGTCAATCCCCAGCACATTCCTAGGCAACAACAACTCATTTAAAATCATTTAAATCCTCAGTTTAACTGCATAAAGCACACATCAGTGGAATCACCTGATCAAGGTTTTATTTACTGGATGAGCAGCTTTCTTGCCACCTGCTCCTTGGGATACCACTGGTGGAGGCTCTTAAGTGCTAATGGATACAGAGAATGGCCGCATGTGCCTGAGAGTGAGCCCCAGGGGAGAAGGTCGTGAACTGAGCAGATTAATGAGAGAGAAGCAAACTTGTTTCTTGAACTGTATTCACTAACACTGATCATCTTAAGAATGAGGACAATGTAAATTTTTTTCTACTCTGAGTGTGTCCAGGCCACCTCTTTTTTTTTTCTTGCATACCTCATGGGTGCTTATGGGGATGAATTAACCATCATTATTTCATTTAATTCTTAAAACTCTGAGATGTAGGCATTACTACTCCTATTTTCAGATGGGAAGCTAACATTCTGTATGGTTAGACAACTTGTCCAAGCTCAAACAGCTAGTGGCAAACTGGGGTGCAGTTTTAAGTCTGTTTGAATCCAAAATTCATGCACTTTCCAGTACATTTTATAAGCATAACCTCCACAGTAGGGAAACCAAGTCACAGACCAAGAATGAGGAAGACCAGAAAGCAGCAGAAGGTAGAGACTGACTTCACAACTAAGTGCAACTTGATGAGAGAGAAGGACTTAGATAACAAATTAAGAAACATGGATTCTTGCCCTAATCTACACGTATGAGATTCTTGACCTTTTAGGAGAGTAACTTTCCTCTTCTTTGAATTCCCCTAGGTATCTTCCAGGCAGTAGGTGCTGGGGTACCCATCAGTTACAGCAACATGAACCAGTTGTATGTCCTCCAGCAAATCAGCCACTGCCAGCCTCAGACTTTCATCTGTGCTAGAAACAAGTTCTGGATCCAAATGATTTCTGGATCCTTGTGTTTCTTCCAAGTCTAACCTCCTTCCAGGATCTGTCAGCTTCTTGGATGACACTGGGAGGAGAGGCTGGGCTGGAAATTAAGAAGGCAGATTCGGTTTCTATCTGCCAGTGTTCAGGTCCTGACTCCTACCAGCTCTGGTTTACAGCTAGGTCTTTCAGGACAAAACATTAGGGTAATTTTTTGTTTGTTTGTTTTGTTTTTGTTTCTCATTTGTACTGTTAATGGTTCCCCAGCTCACTCCACCCATATAAACGGAAATTTCTGTTAAATAAAATATAAACTTCAATCTCAAGAGGTTTATACATATCTCCTTTGCTATGGCTAGACTCCCCTTAACCCCAAGGCTATTTTTATTTTTACGGAGGCTGGAATCCTCCAGGGACTTAGCTCTAAAAGATGCCTAGTTCATCTGAAGGTCCTCTCCGCAATGATCTCACCATGACCTAAGAGTGAGAAATCCCTTCTTTTGCTTATTGTACCCTCTGGTTTCCCAGGCTGTAGAGCTTCCTAATGGTTTCCAGACCTACGGCAGTATGGGGGCTTCTCGTTTTTGTATTTTTCTAAAATCAATTTTACTGACGGGAGATGGGGAACATTTATAAAAAATGACGTCATCTTGGGCCAGCTACGACTATGTGAAGAACAGCCAGGTAAAGCTTATCAGCTCCTCGCTGTGCCCCAGCCCCCACACCAGCAACCTTTCATTTCCTGCCCAATATTCCCGAGCCACAGGCAGCCATTGTTTCCAGAACCGCTTTGCTTGGAAGCCTTGGTACTGAGGCCTCCCAGCGCTTCCTGTTGTTACCAGGCCTCTCTTTCCTGCTGAAAACAACGGCACTTCCCTGCAGTTTGTAACCCTTTTCAGGCAATTCATTTCTTCCATGAGCTTGTTCAGTCTTTGCAAATGCAGAGTGCTCATTACATTTATTTTAGTTAACAGTTTTCTTATTCTACAAGTAGTGCAAGTTAAAAATAAAGATGAGCAAAAGAAAAAAAATCACCAAATCTCATCCCCTTCTATTAGCACTGAAATCTCTTTGGTGTTCATGCTTTAAGATTATCCATCTATGTACAGAAAATTTACCACAAGACTCAGGGCTTGAATAGATGACCATTCTCAATAGTGGAAATGGAAGCAGGGAAGCCTGCCCAGAAACCATTCTCCTGGAGGTTCTCATATATTTCTGAGCAAAAGGGCCTCCCAGGAGCTTAAGAAGAGTGCAGACTCCAGGAGATTCCCCTGCAAATTCTCAGGACTACACTTGGAGATCTTCTTTAAATAGTTTGTTAAATTTGGGAGAGGCTCATGGGGCAATTGAAGAGGTCAGGGAGGAGGGACAGCCCATTGTTATCAGGACTCCAGGAATCTCTTCAATCCAGCTGCCTGCCAGCTGCTCCAATGAGCTTTTGAAAACACAGATCTAATTGTTTGTCTATAGCAAGGAATGCTAAGTTCTTCGTGACCCCTCCCCCAACATCACCCTCTCTAATCAGGTAAACTCCCCACAGTTCTCTTCAGAACACCCCTTCTGCCTTTGCATTCTCCGTCCAGGATGGAAATTGTCCCCAGGAGATGCTTCTCTCCTGCGTTCTTCAGAACCCAGCCCACAGAAGTCCTCCCTAGGGCTTTTACTGTAACCTCAAATAGAATAACTCACCAAAAATGGGACACCAAGCTCTGCTGCAGTGTCTAGGTTTCTGGACACTATTTTATGGTGCAAATCAAGATATTTGAATTTCTATGAGCTTCTGTTTTGCTCCAGGGAATATACTTGAGGGACAAGATGTAAAGTATTTTGGAGACTCACACTCAATTTTCTCTCCATATCTCTGACAGATCCCAACAAAAAGATATGCTTTCTGCAGAGAGACTACACTTTTACCTTTATAGATAATATATTATTCCTTATATAAAATCAGGCAAAAAATAGTAGCAATTTGTGGTTTGTTAAAACAGCAAGGGGTGATGATATTCAAGCTTTTATCCTGAAGTTTTGCAGCTCAAAAATTACAGCATTCATTTCAGAGGCCAGATATTGCGATTATCCAAACCTGCTTACTCCTCTTCTCACTCACAGTTGTTATACCTCTGCTCTCAGCACTGTCTTTAGAAGTAATTTTCACCAGATATACAGTCAGACACCCATATTTGTGGGTTCTGCATCCTTGGATTCAGCCAACTGAGGATTGAAAATATTCAGAAAAAAAAGGATGGCTGTGTGTGTACTGAACACGTACAGGCTTTTTCTCTTGTCATTATTCCCTAAACAATACAGTGTAACAACTATTTACATAGCATTTATGTTGTATTAGATATAAGTAATCTAGAGATGATTTAAAGTATACGAGAGGATGTGCATAGATTACATGCAAATACTACACCGTTTTATATCAAGATCTTGACAATCCATAGATTTTGGTATCCATGGGGGTCCTGGAACCAATTCCCCTTGAGTACCAGGAGACAACTCTTTCTAGGATTAAGGCTCAATGATGAAGATGATACAAAGGATTACTGTCAAATATGTGGGCACCTCCTTATAGGAGGAGGCAGTCATAAATAATGTATAAAGCAGTGGTCCCCAGCCTTTTTGGCACTGGGGACCGGTTTTGTGGAAGACAATTTTTCCATGGACCAGGGTCAGGGGGATGGTTTTGAGATGATTCAAGCACATTACCTTTATTGTGTACTTTATTTCTATTATTATTACATTGTAATATGTAATGTAAATACATGTATATATTATTACATGTAATATATGCAGTGACAGATCATCAGGCATTAGATTCTCACAAGGAGCCTGCAACCTAGATCCATTGCCTGTGCAGTTCATGATTGTGTTCAGGCTCCTACAAAAATCTAATGCCACTGATCTGACAGGAGGTGGAGCTCAGCTTTGCTGGCTCGCCCGCCAGTCACCTCCTGCTGTGTAGCCCAGTTCCTAACAGGTCACGGACAGGTGTTGGTTTGTAACCCAGGGCTTGGGGACCCCTGATATAAAAGACACAGACAACTAGCAAAGAGAATGCTAGTTTATCATACAGACACTCTTATTTCTAGAATTAGAGAATCTGAATATCAAACAGATCTCTTTTGCTTTTAATTTCTAACTTTTTCTCTCCTCACCCTTTAAGAGCTTCAGAATTAGAATTTTCAGTTGTTTGCTACTGAAAATGTCAGTGGTCAGATCTGATTCAAGGGTAGCCCAGGGATGGTGAGCTTTCACAAGGTAAGGCTCATATTCTAATCCCTTTTCTTGGCTACACAGAAGGTGTCAGAGATATATCCAGGGCACTCTGGGTACCCAAGGACAACAGCCTGTCCTGGGAGCAACAGCCAGGAAGAGGTTTCAAATGGAGACTGAATCTCTACTTGAGCTTGTACCCAAGGAGGCCACTGTAAAGCTTCCATGAAGACACTGGTGTTTTAAAAGCTCTGTCAGGATCATGTAGAGACAGAAAGACCCTCTGGGAAGTGATCCAGGCATGGGGTGACCCATCTCCTGGTCACCTCCTCTGGGAAGCCTTCCCTGATTTCCAAGAGTAGGGAATACCTGATACAGTCTTAAATCAATGGGTTCGCTATTAATACTTGAGTTGTTTTGTTTTAAAACATCTGCCTTTCCTCCATTCTGTAAACTGTATGCAGAGCTATGTCTGTCTTACTCAACTTACAAGACACTGCCCTTGGCCACAGTTTATAGTCCGGTAATTTCCTTGTGCCTTAAGCAGTGCCAGGAAGAAGGCAGAGCACATACATAGAGGAATGAGTGGAAGAAAAGGCTGGGCCCAGGTGCATGGGCATCAGCTGGACACCATGTAGGATGTGACGGATGACACCATCTTAGTGAGCGCACAGTCAGCCTTTGAAGGGATGACAAAGTGTACCCTAGTCTGTAGTGCTTTTTGTCTCTTCCCAGATCTATATTTATTTTCTCCTTCCCAGCGACACCATCCCGGCCCCCAAGTATTCACTCCATTCTCTATCCCTGCTCTCCACTTTTTGGTCAACCAGAATCCTGGAATGTCAGAGTTGGAAGAGACCGTCAGATCATTGTGTTGAACCTGCCTGATTCAGCACCAGGAAATTAAGAACCCACGAAGTTTAGGGACCTATCCAAGGTCACCCAGCTTGACAGCGGCAAAGCCCTAGAGTTGGAAAGAGACTGAGACAAGGGGACCAGAGTGATTTGAAAAGTGATTAAGATTTCCTTTTTTCTCTGATTTTCAGGATTAGGGCTTAAGTACCTGGGCTTCTTTCTGCCCCAGACTAACTAGCTCTTTGGTGTCAGAAGTAATTTAGAATATTTAAGCTTAGACACACCCTTAGCAGTCAGCTCAAATTAATTATGTTTATTGGATTCCCACAAGTAAAACACTGTGCTAGACTTTTGGGATTCAAAGAAATAGCTTATACTTATAAGACACTGCCCGTAACCTCAGTTTACAGTCTAGTTAGTTCAATTACATGCAGTTAAATCGTGGGTGGAACAAAAATGCCAGAGAGAACCCTTGCTTGTTCATTCTACAGCTGTCAGGCAGGAGTCACTGGGTTTAATGATATCTTTCTGGAGAGAGGGGACAGCCAGCTGCCAGAGGCTGTCTCTCCCCTTCTGTAAATTTGCTTTCTCTTCTTAGTGAGTAGCTGATCCTCAGCAAGAAGGAGGGGTTTGTTTATTGTTCTAAAGATCTCATGATTCCTGTTTAAAGAGGGTGTAGGCTTGCAGTAGATTGTTGTAGGCTTAAATTCACTGAAGAGATGGAAGTAGCAGGCTTTGTGGGTGCAGTCAGAGCTGCTGGGAGTGGGTAGCCTCAGGCTAGGGCCCCTGGTGGGAACACAGAGGAAAGCAGTCCTGAGCTGGTTAAGGAGATGGAAGTTGAGGAGACTTCCCTGGGGGTCAGCTCATCCAGAAGACAGTACCACTGGTGCTACAGGACCCAATAGAGGGCAGTCAACTGGTCAGGATGCAGGAGATGTGACGGATTCTAAATCCATAGGATCTGCACTGGAGAGGGCAGGCAGTGAGCATCTGAGTGTCCATGTAAAAGAGTCAAGTCAGGGCTAACAGAGCCCTTCATGACTTAGTTTCTAGAATAGGTGTCACCTTTTTATGTCCCAGAGATTTGGTTTGCAGTCATGTACAGAGCTCATTGAATGGCCCTCTCTCACTGATCCTGCCTCAAGCACCTGGGAAGAGGGACAGAGCCAGGAAGAGAAAGGGGTCCCTGTACAGGTCCGCTCCATTATTCAAGCTCTGCTCATATCCTACCCTCTCCATAAAGGCTTCCCAGCTTCCTTTGCTCATCAAGTGCTTTTTGGCACCCACTCTATGCTTGGGTACTGGGTGCTGGGTGCTAGGTTCCAAGGACACAGTGGGAAGCAAAACACGAGGCCCCATCCCCAGGAGCTTAGCATCCAATGGGAGGAAGTGCCTGTTGATCAGTCTCCTCTCTTACTGTTCCTGATTAAGGGCATGAGTTCTGGAGCCATTCTGCCTCGGTTCAAAGCCTCCCACTGCCACTTTCTACCACTGAGACCAGGCATGCCTCCTGTAAGTAGAATGCCATAACCCCAGTGTGCTGGGGCAGCTCCAGAGGACACCTGCTGCTCTGTGTAGTTACGGATTCTGCTCCCTTTCACTTAAATACACATCTCTAAAAAAATTTTTTTTAAATCCCATCGGGCCGGGCGTGGTGGCACACGCCTATAATCCTAGCACTTTGGGAGGCCGAGGTGGGTGGATCACGAGGTCAGGAGATCGAGACCATCCTGGCTAACATGGTGAATCCCCATCTCTAATAAAAAATACAAAAAAATTAGCCGGGCATGGTGGTGGGCACCTGTAGTCCCAGTTACTCAGGAGGCTGAAGCAAGAGAATGGCGTGAACCCGGGAGGCGGAGCTTGTAGTGAGCCGAGATTGTGCCACTGCACTCCAGCCTGGGCGACAGAGCAAAGACTCTGCCTCAAAAAAAAAGAAAAAAGAAAAAAAAAATCCCACCAGCAGTGAAATTTCTCTTAGAAATAAAAATAAACAAAACACATCTCAATTTGGGTAAAAAAACTATGGTTGGTTACCTAACCTACCAGGTTCAGTTTCCTTATTTGAAAACTGAAGCTAATAATACAATCTACCTCATAGGGTGGTAAAAATTAGCCAGGGTGGTTGTACATGCTTGTGGTCTCAGCTACTTGGGAGGCTGAGGTGGGAGGATCACCTGAGATGGGGGGAGGTTGAGGCTGCCGTGAGCCATGATCACGCCACTGTACTCCAGCCTGGGCAACAGAACAAAACAAACAAACAAATAAAACAAAACAAAAACATAGATAAAATAATCTATGAAGTGCTTGGAACAGTGGCCCAATAAGCTCTCAATAAATATTAACAATTGCTATTGTTATTTTAATTGTGATTACTGTCCCATTGGGCTTTGGTCCTCCATTAGTGAGTGGGTCCTTAAGTGAGGGGCTGTTGTACACCTCTGTATTCCTAGCACCCAGCACCATGCCCTGCACAGTGGGGACTTTGACTCAATGTCTCCTCAAAGAGACTGGGATACAGGCTTCAGCCATATGAGGGTGTACTTGCAGAATGGGTGGACTCTTCAGAGATACTGTGTCCTATCTGGTTTCAGACGGAAACACGGGGAAAATGGTGGATGTTCTCCTCCTTCCCTTTCTGATTAGAGTTGACAGATAAAATACAGAACATCCCGTTAAATTTGAATTTCAGATAAATAATGAATAATTTTTTGTATCAATATGCCCCCAGTATTGCATGGGCCATAGATTAAAACATGATTTGTTTATCTGAAATTCAAATTTTAGTCCAGCGTCTAATATTTTTATCTGCTGAATGTGGCAACTCTGTCTCTGAGTTCCTTTCCCACTCTTTGCGGCCCCCGGCCAGCAGCAGTGCTCCCTCTCAGTATCACACTCACACAGCCACAACCACAAATCTTTCTCTGACTCCTATTTGCCCTCCAGGGCCAACCTTAGGCCTACTCGTGGGACACCTCTCGTGATTTAGCTTCTTCCACCAGGAGGAGGAACTGAGAAAGGATGGGCAGCAGCAGATGTCAGTGTGTCAGGGAGCCAAACTTCCCATTGGGTTAAGAGGCTTCTAGATGTACAGAAGTGTCCCTGAGCTCCTCGTCCTACAGAGATAAGGGGGGCTGTTTTCTTACCTGGCCTCAGGGAGAAAAGGGAGAGCAAGGAAGAAGCCAACCTTGAAATCCTCATCAGGTTTTCCCTTCCCATAGGTGTCTTTGTCTTCTAAGACTGCCTCTGCATGAACCTCCTGGTGGCTCTGCTCCTTGGCTACCAGCCACATTTTTGATGGTATGAATATGTGGATGGGCTGGGGCAGGGGGATGTACCTTTGGAGCACTCTTCTGGAAAAGCGAAGAGGAAGATGCCAGGATATCTCTGAGTTTAGGAAGTATGAATTGTTAGAGTACCACCTCCCCTGGCTCCTCCCTTTTCCTCAAACATTTACTGTGGGCCAGGCACTGGGCTAAGCATGTCACATATATTACTTCATCCAATCCAACCTTGCAAGGCAAGTTTAACAGTCTTCATTTTACAGTTGAGAAATTAGGGGCTGAGGGAAGTTTACTCCCTTGCTGAACATCATTCAGTTTGTAAAGTGGTGGGGCAGGTATTTAAGCCCAGTCTCTCTGACTCCCAACCCCACTCTTAACGAGCTTTCTATACTGCTCTTTTTTCAGAGTTCCCCCTGGCACCTACTAGGAGCTCAATAAATACTCCCTGGATGAATGCATGATTGAATGTACAAATGAATGTGTCATTCTAAGGTCTACATTTATTTCTGTAGACTCACCTGTCAATGATAATCAGGAGAATGATTTGTTCTGACATGTTTATATATTTTTGATTTTGAAAAATTCATCAAATTATAACTTGTGATCAAATAATTCATGGATGCTAATTTCATTATAACATTGTGTGTATTTGTCCTTTTTTATTTATTTTTTTTTTGAAACAGGGTTTCACTCTTGTTGCCCATGCTGGAGTGCAATGGCATAATCTCGGCTCACTGCAACCTCCACATCCTGGGTTCAAGCGATTCTCCTGCCTCAGCCTCCCAAGTAGTGGGGATTACAGGCATGCACCACCAAGCCCCGCTAATTTCGTATTTTTAGGAGAGATGGGGTTTCTCCATGTTGGTCAGGCTGGTCTCGAACTCCCAACCTCAGGTGATCCGCCCACCTCGGCCTCCCCAAGCACTGGGAATACAGGCATGAGCCACTGCACCCGGCCTGTATTTGTCTTTAAATGAAAATGTTTTGGTTCTAGGCCCTGAGTTCCATAGGCCTTGAGGCTCTTACTTATTTTTTTGGCATTTATTACAGTTTTTGGTGGTACATATTCCCTGTGTAATTCAGGATCCAGCCAGTTTTGGGGGCAGTCATCCTTGTGGGATTCTCAAATCACAGCCTCTGGTTGGTCCCAGCCTTTTTAAGAACCTTACTGAAACATGCTCTGACTTTCAGTTATATGTGAAGCAAGAGTAACCAATGGTCTCTGCATAGCCCTGAGTATTCCACTGAGAAATTTATTTTTTCTTTTGATCTTGATGTACATTTGGTATTAATTTTTTTCTTGGTGTATTTCCATTTACACATGAATGACCTCAGTCTGTTTTTAGCAAAGCATTGCTAGAGCTGGATGAGGATGCAGGGCTCATTAACAAAAAATCATGGGGGGCCTAGGTTATAACTGCTCTTTCAAAGCTCACACAACCATAACACACATTCTGTTACACAAACATACACACAGAGTCACAGGACAGCAGGTTGTGAAACAGAGAGGGACTCTACTTTGAGGAATGTGGCCATGAATATGAACAAGTAAAACAACCATGATCTTAATAAAAAAGTGGTGGGGACCAGGTTAGGTACAAGCTGTGACCTGTGGTCTGCTATGATTTTGATCAACATTTTAGGAGTGCCCAGAACTTCTAAGTCTCATGTCAGAAAGTGAGAGGCGTGCTCACTTGGGCAGCGCATATACTAAAATTGGAACCATACAGAGAAGATTAGCATGGCTCCTGCGCAAGGATGACATGAAATTTCACGAAGCGTTCCATATTAAAAAAAAAAAAAAGTGAGAGGATGTCTGGGAGACCCCTGAGAGGTAGCAGGAATGTCTTACACACAGATTTTTGGTTGTTACATAGTATCAGTGATGCATTTTTTACTGCCAGTTACTACGACCATTCTAAGTGTGCAACAAGAGTATATATAGTAGCCCTGTGAAGTCCAACTACTCATGTTTATAGATATATATTTAAGAAGATAGGAATCATACTGTTATCAGAGCAGATGGAACTCCCTTGGCTTCCCTAGAACCATATTTCAAGGGTTCATAATGCTAATTTTGGGGAGATTTTCTTCTTACAAGCTATGTGACCTTGAGCAAATTTCTTAATCTCTTGGTGCCTTAGCTTCCCCATCTGTTAAATTAGGAGAATAATAGTAACTCCCTCACAGAGTTGCTGAGCAGATTAAATGAGTTAACCTGTGGAAAGCGCTTAGAACAGTGCCTGACATAAAAAGTGTTACATACTAGTTTGCTATTATTATTATCATCAGCAACAGCAATGCCACCTTAAGACAACCATGAGTGTCATGTCCTCACTGAAGCTTTTCCAGGCTTCCTCAGTTGGATGCACCCTCTCCTCCCCACCCCTTTATGACCATCTGTCTAACTCTACCTAGACTAAACTATGTGCCCTACCTCCCTGACTATCTGCTGTCCTTGACTCCAAATATCCTCCTGGCTAAGAGAATATATGGGGACTCCTGACTCCCAACTCCTCTATAGCATCAAGACTCGTTCATTTTTTTCATTCAGCAAATATTTATGAGTACCTTCTCTGTACAGGCTCCGCTGGGTGAGAAAAAAAATTCCATGATGTTTCCCATGCACACACTGAAGGAAAGCTCATGCAGGCATTTGCTCAGCTCCTCTGGCCAGCTGAATGACCACGGGAAGAAGTCGGGTATAGTTAAAGTGATCTTGTGTTTTGAAAAAAAACAAGATATGTGTTCGGACAAACATTAGCATACTTAAGAGAAGAGCAAGGCAGAATAATAGATTTGGGATTTTTTTCAGATATTCTCAGCCACATGGTCAACAAAATTAAATCACTCCGGAAAGAGACTCACTTAAATCTTTCCTGGAGACCACAGCCTTGGCTTGTGTATGGAAACGGCACCCACAGCCACACTGCGCACTAGGCTGGGTACCTCATATCCATGGTGTTTGATCTAATTCTTACAAGACCTTGTAAGGGAAGAACTGTCATTCTCCTTTTAAGAGGAGGAAACTGAATCTCAAAGAAATACGTGTCTTGTCACATCACACAGTTGGCAAGTGGCCCAGGCTCTGCCCCACATAAGGTCAAAGGGTGCTAATTTTCAAAGACACTTGAGCTACTCCTATATCTAATTGGTCACTAAATCCTGCTGGACTTATATGTGGCATTTGGGAGAGCTACCTCTGGAGACCTTTGTGGATCTTCAAATTTAGGAATACCATTAGAACACTTGATGACAAAACGAGAAGGGAACAAGTCACTTTAAGAGACAGCCATTGGCATCAGCTAAGCTCTTTTACTGGATACATTATTAATTTCTAGACACTAGACCCTTCGTGTGTGCCATAAATGTGTGGCCCAGCCAAATCAGAAATGACCAAATGACATGTGTCTCATTGTGGTTTTAATTTGCATTTCCCTAGTGGCTGATGATGATGAACATCTTTTTGCGTGCTTACCATTTGTCTATCTTCTTTGATAAAATGTCTGCTTATGTCTTGCACATTTTCTAATTAGATTATTTGTTTTTTACTGCTGAGGTTTGAAAGTTTTTAAATATATCCCATATACTAGTGCTTTGTTGGATGTGCAGTTTGCACCTATTTTCTTCCTCTCGCTATCTGATTGTTTCACTTCTTAACAAGGTCTTTTGCAGAGTGCATTTTTAACATTGATGAGGTCCAGTTGATCAATTTTTCCCTTTGTGGGTCATGCTTTTGGTGTCAAGTCTAAGAACTCTTTGCTTGGGCCCAGATTCCAAGGATTTTCCTTAATTTTTTTTTCTAACAGTTTTATAGTCTTGCATTTTATATTTAAGTCTGTGATCTCTTTTGAGCTAACTTTTATATAAGGTGTAAAGTGTACATTAAGGTTCATTTTTTTTTGGCCTAGGAATGTCTAGTTGTTCCAGCACTATTTTTTGGAAATGCTCTTTTTCGTTCATTGCATTGCTTCTGCAACTCTGTCAAAAGTTGGTTGGTTGTACTTGTGTGGGGTCGGAGATGCTGCGGGTGCGGGGGAGTTAATGGATTCTCTATTCTGTTACATTGATCTGTGTGTTCTTCTGCTAATAAGACACCACCTTTGTACTGTAGCTATATACTAGGCCTTAATACTGGGTAGAGTGATTCTTCCCACTTTATCTTTCTTTTTCAAGACTGTTCTAGCTATTTTAGGGCCTTTTTAGAATAAGCTTATCTATATCTACAAAAAAAAACCTTGCTGGGATTTTGATAAGAATTGCATTAAACTTATAGTCAGCTTGGGAAAAATAGACATCTTTACTGTGTTGTTTATAAGATCTCTTTGATTTGTTCCTTCTGCATAACTGCTACCCTCAAGGAGAATGTCATTAGCTAATGCCTGAAATTATTGACCAACCTTATAATTCGCCTTTCATTGTGGTCTTCTGTTGTTCCCACTCATGCTGTGTGTTGCTGCCAAAATAATGAAACTCCAGCTCTCCCCTACCAAAGTTGCTGTCTTGTTTGAGAATCTCAAATTGCTTCCTACTCCAGACCTAGGCCCAGGTTTACCCTCTTATTTAAACTCCCCAAATTTCCACTTCTCATTCAGTCTTGATATACCCAAGTAATTCATGACTCTGAACTGCTACCTAAACATATAACTTAGCCAGGAATTCCTTCCACTCTGCCAATCTGTTTCCATTTTCTTCTGTCAATTTAAGCTTACTCAATGCAAGAAATATTTCCTAAATAACTTGGTCATCTTGTACAAGTTCATACACAGTGGCAGGCCTAGCATATCTGACATCTGGAACAGGTGATTTTTAATACTACTCTCCTCTACAGAATGGATTTATGTTCAGTAATAAGTGTATAATGCAATAACAGCAATCATTGGTATTTTCTGATTTTGCTTTTTAGTTTTAAAATAAAACTAAAACTCTTTCCAAGCTTAACTTGAATAAAATTCTATTTTTTAGCTTTGAATTCTGAGCTTCAATGAAAAAAAAGAGTTCTACTTTAAAGATATTAAAATTCAGTAAAATATGTCACTTATGAACTAAAATTTGTACTTATGAGACAAAAATATTATACCTTGAAGTCTGCGCCCTATGTCACTGTTTTAAGTTTAAAACACAAATAAAAACCTCAAGTGGCCATATAATGACTTAAGTTCTGATTCTTTCTGTATTTGCTGTGCTATTTTTGTTTATTTCACATCTACCGATTAAATGCAGGAATATGTAGTACCACAGGAGATAGAAACACACACTGCACCTGAAACAAGGTCAAACTACTTAAATGAGTATGAGCTAATTGTTAAATGAACACTTAGTTGAGTCCATGTGTTACGTGGACATGAGTTGGGACTCAACTAGGAGTAACATCCATGTAACACCCTTGTGTTACCTGGTCATGGATGTCACTATGAGTAGGAGTTCTCCAAGTAACATCCATGTTGACACAATATTTATTAAAGGACAAGGAATGAAAATGTACTAATCCATGTTTATTAAAGGATAAATAATAAAAGTGTACTAATGTACTAAATATATTCGCATACATATTATTAAAACTCACAGTCCCTCAAAATGTCAATACAGTGTCACAGTGTTACCCTATGATCCTGCAATTCCAGCCCTAGGCATATATAGACTTTAAATGAATAAAAACATATATCTGCATACAAACTTGTACCCAAATGTTCATAGCACTGAGAGGTGAAGCCGGCTGGGCTTCTGGGTTGGGGAGGGACTTGGAGAACTTTTCTGTCTAGCTAAAGGATTGTAAATGCACCAATCAGCACTCTGTGTCTAGCTAAAGGTTTGTAAACACACCAATCAGTGCTCTGTGTCTAGCTAATCCGGTAGGGCACTTGGAGAACTTTTCTCTCTAGCTAAAGGATTGTAAATGCACCAGTCAGTGCTCTGTGTCTAGCTAAAGGTTTGTAAACACACCAATCATCACTCGGTAAAAACGGACCAATCTGCACTCTGTAAAACGGACCAATCTGCACTCTGTAAAACGGACCAATCAGCTCTCTGTAAAATGGACCAATCAGCAGCATGTGGGTGGGGCCAAATAAGGGAATAAAAGCAGGCCACTGGCACCAACAGTGGCCACTCGGTTGGGTCCCATCAATATTGTGGAAGCTTTGTTCTTTCGCTCTTTGCAGTAAATGTTGCTGCTGGTCACTCTTTGGGTCTGTGCCACCTTTATGAGCTGTAACACTCACCGCAAAGGTCTGCAGTTTCACTGCTGAAGTCAGTGAGACCACGAAGGTCTGCAGCTTCACTCCTGAAGTCAGCGAGAGCATGAAGCCACTGGGAGGAAAGAACAACTCTGGGTGCGCCAACTTTATGAACTGTAACAGTTAACGCAAAGGTCTGCAGCTTCACTCTTGAAGTCTGCGAGACCACGAACCCACCAGAAGGAAGAAACTCCGGACACGTCCGAACATCAGAAGGAAGAAACTCCAGATACACCATCTCTAAGAACTGTAACACTCACTGCTAGGGTCGGCGGCTTCATTCTTGAAGTGAGCAAGACCAAGAGCTCACCAATTCTGGACACAGCACCATTATTCACAACAGCCAAAAAGTGGAAACAACTCAAATGTCCATCAACTGATGAATGGATAAACTGTGGTATATCCATAGAATAGAATATTATTAGGTAATAAAAAGGACTTAAAGTACTAACATAAGCTTTAACGTGGATATCACTTGAAAATATTGTAAATGTAAGAAGCCAGAAATAAAAAGCCAGATGATTCCATTCATATGAAGTGTCCAGCATAGACAAATCTATAAAGATAAAAACTAGATTCATGGTTTCTTAGGGCTGGGGGAGTAGGTGGGAAGGTGGGGGAATGGGAAATGTCTATTAATGGGTATAAGGTTTCTTTTGAGGGTGATGCAAATGTTCTAAGATTGATTGTGGTCATTGTTGTATAGCTCTGTGATTATACTAAAACTATTGACTTGTATACTTTAAATAGGTGGCTGTGTGGTATGTTAATTATATCTCAATAAAATTAAAAATAAAACCAGCAGTAAATGCAGCAATTGTTTAGAACTTAGACCAACAAAAGATTTTGTGGGGAGGAATATTTTATCACTGTCAATATTAGAATTATCAGTGCTTGGTGATTAAAACCCACTCTTGGTTTTATTGTCGTTTTTAACTTTTCTGCTGACGACACATCCCCTTATTTTGGGTATGCAAGGTGTCCCTCTCCCGCTGCTGCATGATGGTACATCCCTGCTGACGTGGCCAGTGTAGATCTACACTATGACCCATCTAGCGACTGGCTGATGTAAATTGCTTATATGTAGAGAAAAGTCTAATTTGGGACTTACAAGAAATTTTAAGAATTTAAAAAATAAGGTGACATCCATTTTAGGAAGTCAAGAGCCATTTCATATGAAATAAAACCTTTTATAGTTAAATGAATCTTCTGTAGACTTCTTACTCAGAACCAGTATTTCTGTTTTGTTTTTTTGAGACCAAGTTTCACGCTTGTCGCCCAGGCTGGAGTGCAATGGCGTGAACTTGGCTCACTGCTACCTCCGCCTCCCAGGTTCAAGCGATTCTCCTGCCTCATCCTCCAGAGTAGCTGGGATTATAGGCACCTGCCACCACGCCTAGCTAATTTTTTTGTATTTTTAGTAGAGAGGGGATTTCACCATGATGTCTAGGCTGGTCTGGACCTCTTGACCTCAAGTGACCCGCCCACCTTGGCCTCCCAAAGTGCTGGGATTACAGGCTTGAGCTACCGCTACTGGCCAGAATCCGTTTTTAAACTCAACCCAGGATCTAGATTTCCTGTGCACTCGGGCAGCTGTTGATGCCCATTTGCAGAGTGGCTGTCTTCATGAACCATGAACAATCCCTAGGTACAAATGTCTGTTGCTCTTTCCAACCCCAAAACCAGAACAACTCCTGACAGCTGTGGAGACACTGCCCCCAAGGCTATCTTACCTTGCAGCCACAGACCAATGCCCCTCCTCCTCAGAGTGCAGACCCCCACTGCTGTGTGGCTGCTGCATACTCCTCTTCGCCTAACTGGGCCCCAAATCCCTGTGGAAGCCTGTGTTCTCCTCCCCGATGCCATTCTCTTTCTATGTTTCTCACAGTGCCACTGGTTTCACCAAGGAGAACGCATTTCCACAGACGTCCCCTGGCCTGCCCTGGCCTAGTCATCCATCCTCCCACTACCCCATCCATCCCATAGGAGTTTATGTCTCCACTTTGAGGACTGGGGTTAGGGTTCTCCAAAACTTGGCTTGCGTCCTGGCAATGTCATAAATGGTGGTCAGTTCCTACAGTGTGATAAGTGCTATTTTTAAAAAGACTTTAGGTACATTATCTCCTGTGATTCTTGCACTTTTTAGAAGCTAGACATTATCTCAATTTTGATGATAAGGCTGAGGCTCAGAGAGACTAAATAATTTGTCTCAAGTCACATAGCCAGTATGTGAAAGAACTACGATAGAAATCTATGGCTTCTGCTTCCCATGCCAGTTCAGTATTACATAGAGGAGTAGGCCACGGTGAAATTATAGTCTGCATAGACTTTTGTTGGCTGGGCTTGGAGCCTAACCACCATTTTAGATCTTTTTTTTTTCCCATGGGAAAATGAATTTCAAATTCTGAGCAATCAACATACAAGTGTTCTTCTACAGCATAACTCATGTTTAATTTGGAGACTATCTCCATTGTCTCCCTACTGAAGGGTTTCATTTCTATTGATTCCTTTATCTTACTGGTCAGGACCCAAAAGGAGGATTGAAAAGTAAAGGCTTTAGAGTCAGACTAGGGCCTACCACTTAATTGATGTGACCTCAAGCAAATTACTTAACTTCTCTGGGCCTCAGTTTCTTCCTTTGTAAAATAAGGGCAACATTACACGTATAGGATTATTGTAAGAATTAAATGAATAATGCACGCTTGTAAAGTGCTTAGTGCAGTGCTTGGTGCAGAGTCAGCCTCCAATAAATGTGGACTTCGTTGTTCAATGGGAGAGTCAGGTTGACTACAACCTGGAACATATCCCTGCTGGCCAGGGATGGTCCTTGTTTATTCCTATCGTGCAGATGAAATTATTAACAGCACTCCCTTCTACTCTTAAGGTGCCCCAACTTGGATGATAAGTTATATGGGTCACCCTACCTGAAGATGGGCCCAGAAGGCATGACTTCAAGGGGACCACAAAGCCCCAAGGCTGAAGCTCCCTAATCACAGGGAAATTTGGCCTGTGTCAAGAGCATCTCACCAGGGAGCTGAGAGCTACTGTTTGGATGTTTCCAGAAGTAGCATCTGGGTTCCCAGTGAGGGTCTGAAGCCAGGAAGAGAGCCTTCAGGGATAAGGGAGCCCAGCCAAAGGCACCAGCAGTCACGCAAGTGTCTGGTCCGACAGGAGCCCTGCCAAGGAGCCAGGCCAAAAGGACAGGGTGGGGGCTGGAGTGGGGGCCAAGACGGCAAGCCAAACAGGAGATGAGGGGGAGCCGGGAGATGAAGTATCAGGGACACCACTAAGGGAGGTCAGCAAGGTGCTGGAAGGGCAAGAGGTCTCACTGTGCCTGGGGGAAGGGGGTCCCTGGGCATCAGTCCCCCTCCAGGAGCCTATATTCCAGTCTTCTTTGTCTTTAAAGGAGTTGAGGCACTGTCTAGGGCACATCTGGGCCATATCCTTCTCCAAGATGCTGTGCACATGTGCCAGGGTTGATCAGTGACTCTGAGACTGTTGGTGATAACAAAGACCAAACATAAAGCAGGCAATGTCATTTAAACCTCCCACCACATTTAATGAGCAGGACTGGCAGCTTATTTCAATTTTACTTCAGTACTTAACTTCTCACAAAGTAGCAGTCATAAAACACTTCTCATAATGAGGTGTAACAATTGAAAGCCCACAGAACCAAGAGGCAGCATGGTGAAAAGAAAGGAATAAAACGGTGAGAGTCGGAACTAGGTTCTATCCTGCTTCTGTTCTGCCTCTTCCTGACTCTGAATTTTTAGGTAAGTCACTTCACCTCCCTGAGCTCACCTGTCAATAGAGGTAATAACTGTTGGGAAGGAAAAGTGTGGGGATGCACGGATTATAACGGCTGCGGAGTGCTACACAAATCTAAGCTAGACTTCTCTCTAATATGATAATAAAGTAGGACTTTCTAAAATAAACATTTATCACACGTATTAAGAAAAAAGCTCAGAAAAGACGAAATACTCTTAAAAAGAATATAGCTGGAGTAAACGTAATGAACAAATTCTAGTACTACAGCAAAATCAGAACAACTTCAGATACTAAAGAAATGCTCCTTTACACAGTGAGTAATATGCTAGTGGGAGCTGCTAACCTTGGCTCCTTCCAGAAACGTACAACAGTTAGAAAACATAAATATCTTCTCAAAAAGTTAGGATACATACACAGATAATAGGTTCATAGTGGAAAATTAATATTAATGAAAATTCGGAGTCCCTTTTCGAAGAAGAAAGAGCAATATTTCTTTCCAACAAATATGCCTGGTTCAAACCAGAATGCTGGGTTGGGCTGTTTGGGTCCAGTATTTCCAACATATGGAACAAACAGCACCTTTGATGAGGGCAGCAAAATGTGATAGTGACGCATGGGCTCTGGAATCTGATGAGCCTGGGCTCTTATCCAAGTTGGCCCCTAGTCTTCTATATGACTTTAGGCAAATTATTTAGCCTCACTGAGCCTTGATGCTCTCAATTGGAAAATGAAGATAGCAGTATCTACCTAATAGGTTGAATTAAATAACATCTGCTATACTTCAAGTACAGTGCTTGGCACAAAGGAGGGACTAGTAAATGGAAGTTCTCATTATCACTGTGAAAGTACCTTGACCTCTGCTTAGCACTGTCAGGAAGTCAGGGACAAAGACCATGACAATTGCCTGCTACTTGTCAACATGAGTGAGCAGCGGGGCAAAGCTGCCAAAAAAAGGCTCACTCAGCCAGGCTGCATGAGTAATGAGTACCACTACAGGTCTGGAAGTCGTGCGTGCATGCGTGTGTGTGTGTGTGAAAGAGAGAGAGAGAAAGAGAGAGAGAGAGAGAAAGATCCCTGTGCACTCTGCTCCAGAGAGACTACATCTGGAGGATTGGCTACAGCTTGTAGAAGCACATCTTAAAATACAGGGAATCCGGCCGGTGCGGTGGCTCTTGCCTATGTAATCCCAGCATTTTGGGAGGCCGAGGTGGGTGGATCACCTGAGGTCAGGAGTTCAAGACCAGCCTGGCCAACATGATGAAACCTCATCTCTACTAAAAATACAAAAATTAGCTGGGCATGGTGTCGGGCGCCTGTAATCCCAGCCACTTGGGAGGCTGAGAGAGGAGAATAATTTGAACCTAGGAGACAGAGGTTGCAGTGAGCTGAGATCATGCCATTGTACTCCAGCCTGGGTGACGAGCAAAACTCTGTCTCAAAAAAACCAAAAAACAAGGAATCCAGAGGAAGATAAAGGGAATCCAGAGGACCTAAACACTAGCTCATTTGGAGAATGGTTGAAGGAGCTGGCAGATTTAACCTGGAAAAGAGAAATCTAAAGGCGAAGTAATAACTTTTAAAATAATTAAAGGGCTTCAAGCAGAAGTAGGTGGAAACATATTCTTTCTGACTTAGAAAGCAAAACAGGACCCAAAGACAGAAATGACAGAGGTGCTGTTCAGCTCAGTAGTAGAAAGGACTCTCAGTCCCGTGGAGCTCTTCACCTAAGGCAATGGGCCGTGTAGTGAGGCGGTGCAGGCAGCCAGGCACTGCAGAAGCTGAGCAGAAGCTGGATGACTCCTGGGTCCAGGATTCCTATACTGGGTTGGGCTGGGATTAGCTGCCCTATGAGGTTTCTTCTGAGTCAAACTTTAATACAGCCCTGGTTTTCATAATCCTGCTAAAATTGTTTTGTCCTTGTTAAATCATATTTTATCAATCTCAAGTCCCTCAAAATGGCTGAAGAGGTGATTATGCCTGAATACATTAAAAGCCAGAGGAAATAGTGAATTTAGGGCTCTTGGAGCTGTTTTCTTTTTGTCATTAGATTCAGAATGTTTTTGATGATTTTCATTCTAGTCGAGGACTCATGAATATTCATGAGCGTTTGCAGGTACTATATATACACCTTCTTCCCTCACTCCTTTTCAAAATCCAACATGGAGTCAGAGTTTTATTTTTTACTGTTTTGTCTAAAATTTAAAGTATTTTTAAATTTAAAGTCTAAAAGTAATTAATACGGCTTGACTTAACCTATTCCATTTTTATTCTTTTCTCTCAAATTGTTCAGAACATACACTCTACATACACACAGAAGAAAAGTAATTAAAGGGCCGATTTTGATCGCCTTTTTTTCCCAAATACAACCATGTAAACTACATTAGTTATCTCATCTCAATCATGGAGTGCTACAGAAATGTGACTCAGGGCTGAAACAATGTTTTATTATTTAGCATGGGGACCCTGGGGCGGATTTGTGGACCCTATGGTCTTAGCCAAGCACCCCTGGAACTCATTTGACCAAGGGCAGGCCATCAGAAGTGGACATTTGAACCATGTCAGCAGTTTCAGAGAAGCACCCAATGACATTTTAATCTGAAAGATTATAAACAACCTCACTCCCACCACTAGCCATGCCACCTCCTGAAGAATGTGCAGCGTGGTGGATCTGAAGGAGCCATTGATAAGGAGGAAAGCAGCTTGAAAGCAACCTGGTGAAGCAAGAGTTTGACAGCCGAGATTATTTTTAATGCTTCCAAAGGCACACACTTTATAAATATATCGCACATATACAAAACAGGTCTGTTCCTATGCATAATATGTATATGTAACAGTCTACTTAAAAGCATTTCAAAGCCCATTTAGTTATAGTTTCTCGTAAGTGGTATGGGTAAATGATAAAGAGATAAAGGAGGACAAGGGCCCTCCCCACAGAACCATAGAAGGCTCTAGCTGACAGTCACTTGGAGACAATCTCCATTTTCTTCACTGTTTAGATGAGGAAGCTGGGATTCCAAGGGGAGGTGACTTGCTTAAGGCTCACCAGAAAATTAGCTCTAACATAATAATAAATCCAGGTTTATGGTTCTAAAACTAGAGTTTACTAATTGATGGTGGAAAGAAACCATCTACACTGTAAACAACCACAAAACAACCCTAAAAACAAACAAAGCCACTGAGAGCCAGGAGTCATGGTTCTTACCCCAGCAAAGGAATGCACACCCTGCCTGATTTCCTGGCCACTGCAACACAGACCATCGGGTCATGGGATAATCATGCCGTTGGTATGGAATACAAGATGGCTGGTTTTTCCTATGACGCCCTCACACTGAGCTGATGGCATCACCCTGCTTTGTAATGGTAGATCTAGCCATGCCATCCTCTGCAGCTTGGGCAGCTCTGGGTTCTCTAGGATAGCTGAATTGATTCACTAAAGATATGAAGAGGCACATGGGAAAATACACAAATCCCACACTCTACATTCTCCCAACTGCAGCTCCTGCCTTTGAGCCTCATTTGCTGTTTTCCTGAAGGCTCTCTCCACAACACTAATTGGGGTGATTAGATCAGTTCAAACAATCAGACGATTGAATGGAAATATCTATCACACTAGTTGGTTTTATGAAGCAACTGGCAAATGGAGTCACTGATGATAGTGGAAACTCACTCCGCATAGACACAGACTCATTCTCTTCTCCACTTTGACTTCTTCAGCGTCTTTGTTTGTTTACCCAGACAGGGTCTTCATTTACCAGGTTTCTCAGCACCAGTGAGGACTCACACAATGAGGCTTGGATAACACTTTGGTGGGGACACTGCGGACAGACTCCTCTCAATACGCTCATGGTTCAGTCACAGAACAGTCTGTCCTTTCACTGGGCACTGTGGAATGAGCGTGAGCTCTGTGAGCGGGCAGGAAGGGCATCTTCTGTTTGAGAGCCAAGTCCTGTTTCGAAGTTCCCCACTGTAACCCTGGATACAGCTGGCTGGGGGTGGGAAGGCCCTGTGAGAGGCCTTTGTTTATAACTGGAGACTCCGTGGAAGGAGGTTATGGATAGCTGGATTTGGGGCCTTGCAAAGGAGGAGGGGAGAAAACTAGAAAGAGAAACTTCTCTTTTCAGAACTTCTGCAGGCTCACAAAGAAAGGATCCCAGCCAGGTATAGATCCATTGAAATAAGCATTCTATATTTTCTAGGTATTTTCAATACCTCCTGAATGTTTCATTTTTAGCTGCTCCCACTCACAAAGGCTCCAAAGATTTTACAGAGGACTTCCAGGAGCCTGTGGTGTTTTTGTGGCATGTGCGTGTAGTTCTGGTCATGAAATGGCATGTTGGGCAATTCTAGGTAACTTGATGCAGGCTATATTGACATGTGGCTCAAGAGACTAAACCGTGAAGAAAGATGAGCTTGGTGGCCATTGGCCACCATGATCTAGAAGGCAGCAAAGTGGCAGGCACCCCTAAACTCTCTAGTTCTGGATAGCCTTTGGGGACTGTGCACACTGGACTCGCTTATATTCTCAGACAGACTGGCTTGCCATACGACTTTTAGGTCCCTTCCAAGGTACATGAGATGGCTATATGATCATGTCATGAGGTTCCAACATAGGTGATTTAATTGTCTAATAGTTACCTTTTAGAATCATAATAATGACTATTATTTTCCTAGGAGTTATTTAAAGCATTTATCGTATGCCACATATTTACTTACATGGTTTCATTTCCTCTCCTCAACAATCCTGGAAAGTGGGTATTATCTCCTTTAATAAATGAAAACACAGAAGTACAGAGAGTTTGAGGCTGCATAACTAGAAAGGGTCAAGACAGTTTTCATTCCTAGGCCTGTCTGATCCCAAAGCCCATATCTTTCTAATGATAAATACAGTTGAGAAAGTAGTAAGCAAACACCACATTCAACTTAAAAATATCTTATAAATATTTTATATTTAATTTCATATAATATGCTTTTCATTTTGAGTATCACTTTTTCATCTCTGAAAACACAACTCATTGTCCTCCTGGCTATGGCAGACAACAGGAAGCACACTATGTCCAAAGTGTGATGTGGCTGATAAAGACATTGATGTGTCTAAGGCTGCATTAGAAGCACAGTGTCTAGAAAGAGGGAGGAGAATGCTACTCTCTGCACTCCTCAGTCCACACCTGGAACATTATGTCCCATTCTTGGGGACACAGTTTATAAGGGGCATAGGTAAACTGGAGTTTCAGAGGAATCTGAAATGTTCAGAGGAGTATGACCCAGAAGGTGAGTGGACCTTAAACTTATGCAGAAAAATTGAGGAGCTGAGATTATTTGGCTTTAAGAAAAGTTGGAGGCCAGGCGTAGTGACTCACACCTGTTATCCCAGCATTTTGGGAGGGGAGACTGAGGTGGGCGGATCACCTAAGGTCACAAGTTCGAGACCGGCCTGGCCAACAAGGTGAAATCCCATCTTTATTAAAAATACAAAAAGTTAGCTGTGCGTGGTGGCACGTGCCTGTAGTCCCAGCTACTCCAGAGGCTGAGGCAGGAGAATCGCTTGAACTCAGGAGGCGGAGGTTGCAGTGAGCCAAGATCGCACCATTGCACTCCAGCCTGGGCAACACAGTGAGACTCTGTCTCAGAAAAAGAAAGAAAGAAAGAAAAAGGTGGAGTTTCTGGTGATATACAGGGGTTTGGGTGAGCAGGGAGGAAAAGGGATACAATAGGTATCTTCAAAGTTTGAAATGCTGTCCAGAAGAAGAATGAAATTCCCCAGTATAGCAGCTAACAGGTAGCTCTAAAATCAGTATAAGGATGTTGCTAACTGCTCAAAAGAAAGAAGGGCCCTCCAGTATTTGGAACTGTTCACAGATGGAATCGTCTGCTTTGTGAGGTAGGAGTTTCCCATCACTGGAGATGTCCATGCAGAGACAAGAGAGTCAAGCATCAGGACCCTCCAACCTTCACAGTCCCTTCCAACCCCAAATTCCACAATCCACCAGTTAATCTACCATCAGAACTGTCTTCTTAGATTTGGTTTTCCCCCCTCTTAATGTCTCATTTGCAAGTAATCTGCTATACTTGGTGGCATTTACTCTTTCCCTTCACTTGAGCCATAATTATATTTTAAAATAGTTCAATATCAAGCTAATCATTGGTAGCTTTATGAGGTTTTCTTAAACTAATTTTTTTTAAATCTGATTTTTTAAATCAAACATTTTTCCTGGATTTCTAATATGAGACATCTAAAAACAACTCTCTGATCCTTGGGAAGGCAATTTATTTTCTGGAACATGTTATTCAAAATTTTTCTATCTAATGACCAAATAGTGCTATAAGTGTCTCTTCTAAAATTAAACAGTAGCAAGATGGATTATTTTGGTTTCTCCTGCCTCTGAATGTTGAATTTACTTGTGCTGGTAACACCAAAAGTAATATGCATTCAATTCAATATGCACTGTTCATTCATTCAACAAATAATTGTGGCGTATCCAATATTGTTCTAGGCGCTGGGGAAACCGCAGTGAACAAACACAAACAAAATTCTCTGCTCCTGTGGACCTGCTTTTTAATGGAGGGGACAGAGAGTAAATAAGATAAAGAAGTAAATATACACAAGATAAAATATACATGAACTGGTGACAAACACTAAAGGGAAGACTAAAGCAGGAAGAAGTGCGTGGGAGAGGTGGGGGAAGAGAAAGAGGATGTTGTAATTTATTTTATTTTACTTTATTTATTTATTTTTTTGAGACATTGTCTCGCTGTGTTGCCCAGGCTGGAGTACAGTGGCGTGATCTCGGCTCACTGCAACCTCCGCCTCCTGGGTTCAAGCGATTCTCCAGCCTCAGCCTCCCAAGTAGCTGGGATTACAGGCACATGCCACCATGCCCAGCTAATTTTTGTATTTTTTAGTAGAGACGGGGTTTCACCATGTTGGCCAGGCTGATCTCGAACTCCCTGACCTCAGGTGATCCGCCCACCTCAACCTCCCAGAGTGCTGGGATTACAGGCGTGAGCCACTGTGCCCGGCTGATGTTGCAATTTAAATGGAGTGGTCAAGCCCCTTTA
This sequence comes from Gorilla gorilla gorilla, assembly GCF_029281585.2. Taxonomy (NCBI): domain Eukaryota; kingdom Metazoa; phylum Chordata; class Mammalia; order Primates; family Hominidae; genus Gorilla; species Gorilla gorilla. Next base: position 130,179,134 of record NC_086017.1, on the reverse strand, counting down.
AATTCTATTTAAATAAAGGGAGTCCCACTGAGAAAGTGACCATGAGTTTTTTTTTGCTGTGGTTTTTGGTTTTGCTTCTGTTTTTGAGACAAGGTCTGGCTCTATCGCCCAGGCTGGAGTGCAGTGGCGCCATCTCACCTCACTACAACCTCCGTCTCCCGGACCCAAGCCGTCCTCCCACCTCAGCCTCCGAGTAACTGAGACTACAGGCGTGTGCCACCATGCCTGGCTAATTTTTTGTGTATTTTCCGTAGAGACAGGGTTTCACCATGTTGCCCAGGCTGGTCTTGAATTTGTGAGCTCAAGTGATCCACCTGCCTTGGCCTCCTAAAGTGCTAGGATTACAGGTGTGAGCCAACCCATATGACACAAATTGAGCTTTAAGCCACAAAGGAAATCAGTGAGTGATCAGGGTAAGTATCTGTCAGAACATAAAGGGAATAGCAGATACAAATGCAAGATCCCAGTCATGTTCTGAATACCTGCTGAATGCTTAGCATCATGTGTGGCAAAACACACTAAAACACAGGTTTCTGAACACCAAGGTCTTGAAGAGGGAAGAACACAAATGCACCCAAAACAATAGCTAGTTAACTGCCAAGTGCTAAATTTGGAAGATCAGATCTCTGAAAAACTTCTCCCCATCAGTTATACTGGACCAGCAGGGTCCCCTGAAACATATCTTGGACGTTTCCACTTCTAGGCCTCTGTCTCATTTCCCAGAGTGGAATGCTATTCTCATACTTTCTTAAGTTTTAGATCTTACACAATGTCCAAAGCCCACCCAGACTTGTTCTCCTTCACAAAACTCTTCCTGACCACCAAGCACCCAGTGTTTCCTTTTTCTGGATCTGTACAGTAGCACGACACATTCTCAGCTGACTGTACCAGACCCTAATTTTAACAAGATCCACAGGTGATTGAAAATGCACACAAAAATCTGAGAATTGCTGTAGGCCACTTGTCTTCAAATGTGCCTACACACTCTAAAACCCTGGGAATCTTTATTATTATTATTATTATTATTATTATTATTATTATTATTATTATTTTTGAGACAGAGTTTTGCTCTTGTCGCCCAGGCTGGAGTGCAATGACATGATCTCAGCTCACTGCAACCTCCGCCTCCTGGGTTCAAGTGATTCTCCTGCCTCAGCCTCCTGAGTAGCTGGGATTACAGGCGCCCACCACCACGCCCGGCTAATGTTTTGCATTTTTAGTAGAGACCGGGTTTCACCATGTTGGCCAGGGTGGTGTTGAACTCCTGACCCTAGGTGATCCACCCGCCTCAGCCTCCCAAAATGCTGGGATTACAGGCGTGAGCCACCGTGCCCAGCCCTGGGAAGCTTTTAAAAATACCAATGCCTAGTTCCACCTTCAGAGATTCTGATTTAATCAGTATGGGTGACAGCTAGGCATCAAAAAAAATTTTTTAAAACTTCCCAGGTGATTCTAATATTAAGCAAAGTTTGAAAATTACTGGTAGCTCCTCTCTCCTTTCCCTCAGTTTCTTCTCGCCACTGTTTTGTCCTAGCTGTCAAACAGCCTGCCTTCAGGCTAAGTCATTTCAGTCCCCCTCTTCCCCCCCCGACCCCCGCCACCCCCATCAGGTGGATTCTTGGGTATACAGAACTAGGAGAAGCTAGCTGCCCCTCCACTCTTTCTCCCCTGGTTCAAAGGCTCTGGGACTGGCCCATAGAGGCCTTCCCAGAATACAGGACTGCAGCAGTGTGAGTGGGAGGAGGCAGACCCAGGGCAGACTCCCGACCCAGCAGTGTGGCCTTAGGTAAGCCTCCTTGGGCAAGCCACTAAAATATGTTGCCTGTAAAGGGGGAACAACAACATCTCTGAAATCAGCCCGTAGAGTCACAGCGTCTTGGGAAGATCAACAGAGATGATATGTGAATGTGTTTCTAAAATATTAATGTGCATGACAGCTGCGATGGTTTCCTATCCTAGGACAACCATTTCAAATTTAAAAATCTTCCTTTCCCCTACTTCCCACACAACTAAGTAAGAATTTTAAGCAAAATTTTATCTTAGCATCCAAAAAAGATAAATATGCATGTGTAGTATCTGTGTTGATATAGGTAGGTATGATTCAACAGTTACAGCTTGCTGCATCACTAGTTACTAGAAGGCAGTGATTCTGTGACTTGAAGATATTTTAATTAGCACCAAACACACTGAGAGTGTTCAATAAACATTAACCAATGAGGCCTAATTTAAGACGGCATCATATAAGTCCACACTATGCCACTATTGACATGAGGAGTACTGCTTATTGCTTACCCAAATGACCACATTTTCACCTTTTAAGTAAAGTATAGCACCTTCATTTAGCCATTCCGCTGATCTGCAAACTGAAAGACCAAGAGACCCTGGCTTATTCAAAATTGGTTCTCTGTTTTACTAAAAGGAGTCGTCCATTAAAAGTTATGCTCAATACTAAATACCAGTTAGAATAGATACAACTGTGCTGCCTTCACCTACACTAAGGGCTAGGGGTTGAGAGTAGAGAAAGACTCTTCTCCCCACTCTTTGCTTTTCCACGTCTATCCTTAAACATTCTTTGAGGATCTGATTCTCGAAAGGGTTTTTGTTGTTTATGTTTGTTTGTTTCTTTCTTTTAATAGCTACAAATCTCCTTGGGAGGGACAAGGAACCTTGATGTGAACCACATGTGGAATACAGCAATGGTACCCAAGCTTTTTGGATTTCTCAGATCAAGTTTAAAAGATTTTGGGGGATCTACCTAGGACTGCTAATTTTTTATTTTTCTGAGAGAGGACATCAACCAACAATAACTATCGTATTTCATAACAGAATGGACAATTCAAAATAACTAAAACTATGAAGCATATAGTCTTAGAATAAAGAATTGTCCTGTTCAAGAAAGGACAAGTGTAACCTTAAAATTGTTATAATACAGCCGGATAAATTTATTACATAGATGGCCCTACATTTCCTATGGGTCTGCGGTTGTGAGCCACTGTTCTAGACGGCTAGGAGGGTTTGAAGTGAGTTGAGAACCTTTACTGTCCTGAAGATGGGGTAGGGGCTAGACAAGGGTATATTCTAAAAAGAGGAAAACGCTACTGTAATAATCTTGCCTAGGATTACATACAGATGGGCATAACAGAGTCCCAGGACTTCACCCCTTCGGTGTAGAGCAGGGATGGCAGGGATGGCTAGAGCCCCGCTTAGGATAGCTGGAAAAAGAAATCTGCGCGGCAAAGGGTCCTTGTGCTGACTTTTCTTTTTCATTCACGAGTGTACTCTCTGTCTCCTTGGGGGCCCACCTTCTTATTCCCAGCAGGAAAGGGGAAGGGGGAGGACAGGAAATGTGGAAACCGCGTTAACAGCCTGATTGTGAACCAGCACTGCGACTGAGATGCGAGGAGGGAAGGACAAAAGTCCCTCCCTCGCTTTTCAAAAAGTAAGCCACAAAAGTTATAGAAACATTTTCTATTAAACATCATCTCCATTTTGCAGAGAACCTAAGGCTCCGAGGACTTGCCCAGGGCCATACAGCTGGTGAGCCCCAGGGCTCAGCCACAGCCCAGGTAACGAGGACAGGGCTTGCTCCAGCCACCACTGGCTGCCTCTTCGGCCTCCCTCTCTCAGGTGAGACAGTATGTCAGGTGAGGCAACTGAAACAATGTCCCTCAGTTCGGATGCATCCTCCCTCTTCGTTTCCTGTCATGAGACAGGTTTCTCCTCTTCCTGGATGTGGTTAAAAAAAAAAGAAAAAGAAAAAGAAAAGAAACAAAAGAAAAAAGGAAAGAAACGCAAAGCAAAGCCAAGCCCAACGTCTTGGCTCTCAGGGTTGCACCTCCTTTCTCTACCCGCGGAGTCTGGCCCGGCGGGGTGTGGCCGCAGCCCTGGGGCGCGAGAAGCCCATCCGGGCCTGAGGTGCTGGGCGGCCTGGAGCGCTGGCTGCCCCCAGGGCCGGCGGCTGTCCCTGGGGTTTCCCCGCTTCTGGGCTCGGTGGCCGCGCGGGCGGGCGCCAAGTGACTCAGCCGTCCCCGAGGGCGTTCCGGGAAGCGGCCGGGGGCGCGGGCTTTCCCGTCGCCGCAGCGTGTGAGTCCCCAGCGCCGAAAGGGGATCAGAAACCACTGGGCGGAGCAGCGGGAGGAAGCTGCGGCGCGCAGAGCAAAGTCAGCGCCACCGTATTTCGAGCTGGAGCGGAGGGAACGTGGCCTTGACGTTGCTGAAGCTGAAGCGCCGGGCGGGCGCCCGGACCCCGGGGCGGGGCAAAAGCGAGTCCGTTCCCTACTGCGGGGCGGGGGCAGGGTTGGAACGGGAGTTCAGGAGGGACAAGGACGTGGAAGGAGCCCAGCAGAGGGCACCCGGGACCCCCGCGGCCGGGCCGAGTTTGAAGGGAGCCCCTCTCCCCCTCCCCCTGGCGGAACCCCCTGTAGGGTCTGACCTGGTGCCCCGCAACAGGAGCGGGAGGAGGAGCAGGCCCAGAGCGGCCGGGCCCCAGCCTAGGGGGGCGCTCGAGGGGAAGCGAGTGAAGTGAGGGCTCCGCCAGAGCAGCACCCCCTTCCCCGCCGTCCCTCCCGGACTGGCCGGTTCTCGTCAGAGATTCCTTTGTCTTCGGCGCTGGTCCCTCCACACCAAGGTGGGAGGCTGAGGTGGGAGGTGGCAGAGCGGTGGGAGTGGGAGCAAGGCTGGAGCGTGGGTGGAGGCGCTGGCCGCGGGCTTGCAAGGATGGCACAAGGGAGACATCCAGGACAAACCATGGGGAACACAGCTGCCACTGAGAGAAGCTGCCCGGAGGAGGAAGGGGCTGCAAAGTTCAACCACCAGGCAAGGCAAGTCCACGAACAAAATCCCGGCTCTAAAAACAGAGCAGCAATTGTCACTGTGGGTTAGACGCTTTGAGTTACCTCTATTTTCATTTATGTCTAAGATAAATGCTACTACCCCATTCAAGAGACAAGGAGAAAGTCAGGAGGTTAAAATTCCAGCCTCTGGTCCCAGCTCCCTAAAGCCAGCTCCCTTCTTGTCTTTGCCAAAGTTTGCTTCTATGAATCAGTAATTAACCCCCACTTTTTTTCTTATGTCAGTCTGAGTTCCTTCAGTCACAACCAAGAGAGTTCTGACTAATAACACACCTTTTAATCCAGCAATTTTACTTCTGGGAGTTTATTCCAAAGAAATATTACATAACAAAAGAGCCATATGCCTCACAATATTCACTGTGGGCTTGTTCATAAAATTAAAACAATCGTAACTATAAATGTCCAGTAATGGAGGCAGGGAATAAACTGGCATATTTATATGATAAACTACTATGGGCCGGGCGTGGTGGCTCACGCCTGTAATCCCAGCACTTTGAGAGGCTGAGGCGGGCAGATCACCCGAGGTCAGAAGTTCAAGACCAGCCTGGCCAACATGGCGAAACCCCGTCTCCACTAAAAATACAAAAAAAAGTTAGCTGGGCGTGGTGGTGTGCGCCTATAGTTCCAGCTACTTGGGAGGCTGAAGCAGGAAAATCACTTGAGCCCGAGAGGTAGAGGCTTCAATGAGCCGAGATCGTGACACTGCACTCCGGCCTGGGCAACAGAGCGAGCCTCCGTCTCAAAACAAAACAAAACCTACGGAGCCTTAAAATGTTATATGTAGGGTTTTATAACTTGAATAAAGACTTCGGTTATAAGAAAGCAAGATACAAAATCATATATATATATAATATATATATACACACACACAGAGTGTAATCACAATATGAAAATGTATATAGAAAAAAAACACTTGAAGGAAATCCACCAAAATGTTACATCTTTGGGTGATAGAATTACATACAAGTATTTTTTTCTTTCTAAAACATTTATGTATTTCCCAATTTCTCCACAATGAGGATAAGCATGTATTATTAAAGTATGAAAACATTGATTTTAAAATTTTACATATATAGTATATAATTATATATACATAATATATATACTATATATAGTATATAATTATATATACATAATTATATACTATATATAGTATATAATTATATATACATAATATATATACTATATATAGTATATACTATATATATAGTATATATATACTATATATATACTATATACTATATATAGTATATATATACTATATATATAGTATATACTATATATATAGTATATATATAGTGTATAGTATATATATACTATATATAGTATATACTATATATAGTATATATATAGTGTATACTATATATATACTATATATAGTATATATTATATATATATATACTATATATAGTATATATATAGTATATATACTATATACTATATATAGTATATATATATAATATATACTATATATAGTATATATAATATATACACTATATATATAGTATATATATACTATATATACTATATATATACTATATATAGTATATATAGTATATATACAATATATATACTATATATAGTATATATAGTATATATAGTATATATATACTATATATATACTATATATAGTGTATATATACACTATATATATATAGTATATATAGTATATATATATACTATATATATATATGTGAAATTGCTGCTGAATAGGAAATCACCGGGCCTGGGTGAAAGATGATAAAATTTACTTGAGCAATTTTTCCACTAATTGAATGATTTTTCTGCAATCTAAAAAGGGTATATGGAAGTTAAAAAGGATGGGTCAATGTTTATACGTCTGTATTAGTTCGTTTTCACACTGCTGATAAAGACATACTGGAGACTGGGCAATTTACAAAAGAAAGAGGTTTAATGAACTTGCAGTTCCACATGGCTGGGGAGGCCACAAGTCATGGTGGAAGATTAAAGGCACTCAAGAGAAGAGAGAGCTTTTGCAAGGAGACTCCCGTTTTTCAAAACCATCAGATCTCGTGAGACTTACTCACTATCACAAGAACAGCCCGAGAAAGGCCTGGCCCCATGATTCAATTACCTCCCACCAGGTCCCTCCCACAACACGTGGGAATTCAAGATGAGATTTGGGTGGGGATACAGCCAAACCATATCAATGTCCAAGATATTAGTGAAAGGGAAGGGCATGCCACAGTAGGCCAGAGGAGAGAAAACATCTGAGTTTTAGAATACACAAAAAGAAAATGATGAGATCGCAGCTGATTCTTGATTGGTGAGGACTTGCTGGTTTGTGGGCAGAAGTAATGGAACTTTTAATGGCAAAGGGAAGAATACACTCAAACATTATTTAAGATAGGAGGTAAGGGAGTAATGGATAAGGTTACTGCATCATGAAAAGTTTTGTTTACAATGGGTTTACTGTATTTATCAGGATAATATTTTTTAATCCTGAAGAATAGGTGTGCAAAATGAATTTAACATCTTCACATTTGGCCCAAGGTTGTTGATACCAGTATTATTATCTTACCTTAGCAATAGGATGAGTATGCTTATTTTGGGTTGGAAAATGCCTAATGATCATGTAGCCCCTTATTTGGGGCCTATTCCTCTTCTATAGGGAGGGAAGGGAAGAATATCAAGAAAGCCTCATGTCTAAGTGCCCTGTATCCCTGGAGATCTTTATGTAGCAGCAGAGAATAGACACTGATAAAACCAAGTTTCCCTAGTTTGAGAACTGTTCAGTCTTGTGGGAGGATCTGTTAGAATGGAGAATGCAGCAATATCCTTCAAGTAATACTACATACCATACCTTGAACAAGGAATGTAGCATAAACTGGTGAGGACCTGTGTTATGATAAAAGGCAAAGCTTTTGCTCTGGGATTGAAATCTAGGACTCTCTGGGGGGTAGATGTAGAATTTACCAAGCCATACACAGAGAGGTGTGGGTCTGGGCTTAAGGAAATCTTGGGTCATTCCAGTTCCCCTCCCTTGATTCTTCCCCTGCCAGGGGAGATCCCTTGCTGATCTCACCTTGTGTGGGCTTTTTATCATTGTCCCTCCCTCACCTATTGAAAGCTGTACACGTTTTACTGGGAATGAAATGGGAGGTGTCACTAGGTTGAGGGTCAGACCCTGGACATTCGTGGATTCACAGCCTTCCTCTAACAACTTGACCATCTCACCAACCTCATCACCCTGTTTTCCAATCACTGGAATAGATTATAGGGAAAGAGGGGGAACCGCTCATGGTTCTTTTTAGACTTTTAAAATTAAAGTCTGTTAGAGCCAGGAGATATGATGCTTCAGTACTAGGAAAATGTTTGGTTATCTACAGATTCTTGTTGATTAAATGAAATGAGCGCAAATGTTTTGGTTGGATATGACTGTGTTGGCGTCTAGATGGAAGGTGGGAACTGCCTTGCTTGATATCCTGCAACTTATGGAATGCAGTGAAATGTTATCTTCTTAAGATGTCTTATGCTATAATGTACCATGGTTTCTTAATATTTTCCACAAAAATAAAAGACGGTGGCAGAGAAATTATCTTTTTAAAAGTTATTACAGCAGAACAGAAAGCAATGATCTTTGCTTTGTCTAAAATCAAAACACCAATATAAGTATTTGTATGACACTTGGGCTCACAAAATAGAAAAATTTTCTAACCCATCCCTAAAAAGAAAGAAACAAAAAAAACCCTAGAGTTTTTTTTTTTTTAATATATGATGAAATCCAGAAGGTGCTTTTATCTCATAGCACCCATACCAGAAGATTAATCTCTGTGGTTGGTGTCTTGTTCTGGTTGAAAATGCGTTTGAGCCGAGCTTTGGAATCCTCACTAGTTAGAACATCTGTTCCACAGTTGTTAATGTTTGTTTGGTATTACCCAAAAGAAGGCAGCAGAAGGGAAGAATTTTTAACAATGAGTCCCAAGATAGACTAGACCAGCAGCATTGCTTATTTTGAAAAGGCATTTTTTTTGTTTTTTTGGAGCAATCTGACCTGTATGTAAAAAAAAAATGGGCAGGTTGTTGGACCAAGAGATAGAGGTCCATCTAATACTGGAATGTAGCTTAGCTTGTTTTCACCTTCTCAATTTTTTCCCAGGAATATTTGTTTATTGAATTATTACTGCATTCTGTACTACCAGAGCTTAGATTTTGAATTTTTAGAGATTTAAATGTTTAACTCAAAATAATTATAAGCGAGAGACTAATTCTACAGTATTAAATTAGAATTATGCAAGAGTAAAGAAGTTCTAGCTGTCTTAGAGAGAAAGTCTAGGTAAAGTAAGTAAGTATATTATTTGTGAATTTCTACCCTAGCCAAGAAAAGAGAGAACTGTTCCTTCTTATAGGCGCTGTGAAACAGAATTAAATTAATCAGGAAGTAAAGTATCTCCTTAACTTGCTAACTAAGGTGAGGTTTAAGAAAAATCAAGCTGACCTGCATCTACTGGGTAGAAAAATTATATTTAAGGCAATACTCAAATTATTAGATGACGTTTTTAAAAAGATCAGAGCACAACCTCTCTGTCAATAATGCCGTCTTTGAAATATTCTTATTACACCTTCAAGAGTTCAAATGGAGATAACTTAAATCGATTCTGAAAGTCACCCAGTGAAAAACCATTAGACCTAGCATTTGAAAACTTTGTAGAAACTGCTGGGTATTATTGAGACAGGGTCTCGATCTTTCACCCAGGCTGGGGTACAGTGGTGCGATCATAGCTCACTGCAGCCTCGACTTCCTGGGTTCAAGCAGTCCTCCCACTTCAGCCTCTTGAGTAGCTGGGGACACAGGCATGAGCCAACATGCCCAGCTAATGTAAATTTTTTTTTTTTTTTGTACAGACCAAGTCTCAGTATGTTGCCCTGGGTGATGCTCCAAAATTAAATAGAAAGAGGGAAAGATCCTAATCCTTCAGACCATCTATTAAAAAACAGTGAAAAAATTGACAGGACTCTTCAGCTGAAAGAACAGCAATTCCCTTTTTAACTAAAGTCCCTTTCCTATTCACTACTTCAACTGGTCCTCACAATATCTCTTTTAGGCCTATCAAAGCAAATATTTTTATCTCCATATTCCTCAGTTTCCAGATAAGCAAACTGAGGCTTAGAGAAGAATCTTACCCCATGTCACAGTAGTACTTCCACTTAGTCAACTACTTCAAAAATTCTAAATGACCTTGTACTTTTCTGTACCAGCTTCTAATTCCATTCTTCCTATCCTCCTTCCTTTCTTTTTCCCTCTCATTTCTTCTTTCTTCCCTTTCCTCCTACAGTAATTGAGATGCATCTGTAGTGGTAGGAATTATTCTGTGTTGTTAGTGTTCACATAAAAAATATTTATACCCATAGTGGCAGGAGGGCTGAGAACTATTCATAGAAATGCTGGTACTAAGTGGCATTAATATCAGCACTTCAATTCTGCCTTATTTCTTTACTGCTTCTATTGAAAATAGAAATGTGGCCAGGCGCAGTGGCTCACGCCTGTAATCCCAGCACTTTGGGGAGCCAAGGCGGGCAATCATGAGGTCAGGAGATCGAGACCATCCTGGCTAACACGGCGAAACCCCGTCTCTACTAAAAATACAAAAAATTAGCCGGACGTGGTGGTGGGCGCCTGTAGTGCCAGCTACTCGGGAGGCTGAGCCAGGAGAATAGCGTGAACCCAGGAGGCGGAGCTTGCAGTGAGCTGAGATCGCGCCACTGCACTCCAGCCTGGGCGACAGAACGAGACTCCGTCTCAAAAAAAAAAAAAAAGAAAATAGAAATGTGACATACCATACAAAACATAAAACATCACATTACATATTAGTGCTGAGCATTTTTTATCAAACAAAAATACACATGGCTTTGCGTATGTGTTCTGCAGGCTATTTACAAAATGTCTTACGCAAAACAAAACACCTGGACTGCCCAGAGGAAAGCTTCTGGAGTAAGCCTGATTGCAGGAAGCAGGTATTAGTGAGGTCAGGGAGAGCAAAGACAGGAGGGACATAGGGGATAAATGGTTGGCTGGGTGGGTGACCTGCGGCACAAAAGAAGTTTTGCTGATTTGCAGATTCAAGCAGCAGTGGTTTTCAACTTATTTTTTTAAGCATGAAGTGCTTTGTTCAGATAAATTTCACTCCAAAGCATAAAACAAATAGCACTAAAGAAGCAGAGTTCTTTGGCTGAAGCAGGGTGGGGAACCCTAGAGCCTTCCCTCTGAGGCCCCTCTAGTGGCCCCTGTGATGGGAAAAGCATAGCACAGACTTGAGGTTTTTGTACTTAACCATCCTTTAAAATAAGCAGGCAAACACAATTTCTTAAGATTAAAGTATGGGCCCCACAGCAACTATTTCACCAACAGCCCCCAACTCAAGCTCACTCCAGCTCAGGGTTTCAGAGAGAAGAGGCAGCTGGCCAGGGATTTCTCTGTTTGCTGGAAATCTGATTACCTATCTTTAAAGCTGAGTGTACCCTACACAGGACGGGGGTGTGAAAATAGGTTTGGCTTCGTAGGGAAATGGTGGGGGTTGTAGGATTGTTGTGGGCTGTATCAAGTTTATCCAGTCCTAAAACAACAGTTCTGTTTAGAGAAAGTTATTCTCAACCTGTATCCCTCAGTACTGCACTGGGAGATTGATCATACTTTATATTCCTTTAACAACCCACTATTTTCAAAGCACACTGTTTTTGCATCCATTGTCTTGTTAGATCCCCACTCCATGAGGCAAGTTAGACAGGTATTATGATCCCATTTTACAGATGAGGAAGCTGAGGCTCAGAAAGATGAAGAGAATGCTGCAAGGTCACATGACTAATACACAGTTCTGATTCCCATCCAGAGCTTTAAACACGCATGCTGTGTACATAGAGCTTGCATCCTAGGGAGGTAGTAGTAAAGGCCACAGATTTGGTGTTACCAGCTTTGTGTCCTTAGGGAACATCAGTGTCCTCATTATACAGCATGTGTGATAATTACCTGCCTCACGACTTCATAGGATTTTGAAGAACAATGAGATGATTTGTAAGAGTACTCTGTGATGTGCTGTCTAAGGATTACTTTCTCCCTTCCCCACCCCAACATTTTGGCAAGTTCTCTGTCCTTCTATTAACTTGGACCTCACTTTTACAAACCAAATAAAATTTGTTTCACAGTCTCTGTTTGTATTGTGCAAGCCTCTTACTATTGTCAGCTGCTGGTCAGCATCCACAGCAGCAGCTAGCTCCCCTTTTGCACCAAACCAAAGCTCTTTATCTCTCCACGTCAGAGATGTGAGTATGCACCACCAAAGGTTTGTAAGGCTGCCTTACCCCTAGTCCCAAGCAGTGTCCACAGGGACTGTGGGTCAGCCTGATGTCTTAGCGAGGCCTTAAGAGGTGGCAGCAGGGAAGCTGGGTCTTTGCAGAGTCATCACAGGCCAGGGTCTTGTCTTTTCCTTGGCAGAATCATAACCTGAATTTGGCAAGTTCACTAGGTGATCATCGTGCTCTGCTGCTAAGTTCAGAGAGGATGACTTTGTAATGTCAAATGGCAATTGAATTATTTTGTATAGAAGTTCAGAATTGGGTTTGGGCTTCTTATAGCTGGGGGCCTCACTGAGAAGAGCAAGTTGCAGATAATAAAATTTGTTTGATAATGAAATCAAAGTAAAAGAAAGTTGGAATAATTTAGGGAATACGCATGTTTTATAAAATGAAAATATTCTTGTTGGTTTTTCAAACTATAAACATTATTATACATGTTCATTGTTACAAAAAGCAATTCAGACAACACGGTAACAGCAGAAAAGTATACACAGTATACTTTACTCTCATTTACTCTCATAAAGTATCAACAGTATACACAGAAAAGCATCCATCCAGAGAAAGCTCTTGCTTATGTTTTTGAGTATTTTCCTCCAGACTTTTTCTTATATATATAGTTACCCAAATGGAATTACACCGTATATGCTGTTTTGTAAACTTTTTAACTTAATATGTTCTTGGACATCTTTCTATGTGGTTAAGTATGTGTCATCTTTGTAACTAGTTGTATAATAAATGATATTTTTCACAAGCTGTGAGATAGTCTTTTGGAAGTCTTCTCTTCTAAAGGCACCATCATCTTATCCTCCTCCCACCCTTTCAGAGGTCCTCGATGCTGGCTGGTTCTGAGAAACACACTGGCCTGTGGTTTCTGACCAACACAAACAGCCAGCCAGAAATGCAACGAGCCGGCTGCATCTTCTCAGGCAACTAACTCAGCCAGGGCCTCAGGTTCTCTGTGTGTTAAATAAGAGTTCTGGATAGAGATTTTCTAAGATTCGTTCAGCTGTAAAATGACTTATTAGCTCCTAGTTCATTTATCTCTGTGTTTACCTTGGTACTGACTGAAAGGGAGTCCCCTGGGGATCCCCAGCTATGCACCTGGACTATGTACTAGAAGGCCCTGAAGGACTTCTGCTGGTAGCAGATGGCTGAAGCTGTCAGGGCTGGGGGGAGGCACAAGGGTGTGGAGGAGGGTTATGTCAGGAAAACAGCTCTGCCAGTTTCCTTCCACTATGGCAGTGGGGGATGTATATAAGGACTCATTGCATTCACCGCCTATCAGTAAATACAGGCTCTGGGGCCATTAGCTCTTCCTGAACACAAGTGCCTAAACTGCTGTACAATCATAGTATTCAAATTCTACTTTAAAAGTCCTTTTGCTTATATTATCTCACCTAATTCTCACCCCTCTTTTAGATGAAGAAATTGAGAAACAGAGAGTATGATGATTTGCTTAAGACCAGATGACATTTGCTTAAGACCAGATGTCCCCATTGCATGGACACAGACACATGACAGATGCACACATATGTGCAAAACACTTATACAGAACACACTCCTCCACCTCCACCTCACTACCACGCAATCCCAAGACAGCATTGCCCTTCTCTGGACCCAGCCACTCGGTCAACACATATTTACGAACATTATGCTAGGCACTGGCAATAAAATAATGAACACCAGAAGACACAGTTCCTGAGTCTCACAGAGATGACCCAGAATCATTCAGAGTCTAGGATGAGGCAGGGATTAGGTGGGGATGAGGATGATAAGAGCAGCATTGGGGAAGTACAGGATAAGATGAGAACACACACCAAAGGCACCTAACTCTTTCTCTGGAGGACCACGAAAGGCACCCTGGAGGATGAGACATCCGAGCTGAGGTGCAAAAGATGGGTTGGAGTTGGCAAGGCCCAAAGTGAGGCTAAAAAGAGAGTTGAGGGGACTGTTCCACACAGAGGAAGGAACATGTACGAAAACTTGGAGGCAAGAGCAGCATGGCGCTTTTGAGGAACTGCGAGAAGCAGAGTGTGGCCAGGGATAATGCTCTGGTCGGGAGATGTGTCCATTGAGGCTACAGAGGAAGCAGGTGTCTGCATGTGAAGGCGGTAAACCTTGTTGGTGTTGATGGAGTTGGTGTTTGTCTTGCAGGCATTGGAAAGCCATTGACGGATTTAGTGAGTGCCACTGGTGACAAGCTCTTATTAAGACATTCTCCTTTTGCCCACTATAAGAATCTATGGGTATAAATGTTTTCTGATCCTACCTTAAGATATACTCTGGCTACAGCATCTGCAAAAATATAGATACTCAACTTCAGGATATGTTTTCAGTTTAGGCTGCCACCTCCATTTCACCTGCTTTTGCCACTCTTCTTGGGTCTTTGTGATCTGTGCCAGGTTGGCCTGGATATCACTGTGACCAAGATGCATGGATATGCCAGTTTGTGGGCCAGACAGCTTCTAAGTCTTCCCTGCTCTCAGCCTCAGCTTTACTCCAGGGCCTAAACTCCAGCTGTCCAGCTGACAGAATATCAATTGACCAGACAAAATCCCTCACGAATACTGGAAAACAAGTTTAAACTATAATTAGAAGTATGTGGGCTAGCAAATTCTACCCTCGTTCCTTCAGCAAAGGGAAGCCATTATTGATATTTAACAAGTTATAGATAATAGAAATTATCAATGAAAATGATACGTGGCTCATATATTCAATAGATAAGTGATCAATATTTAGATAATAAGTGAAGTCTTACAGGAACTTGTAAAAAGAGAAAGCTTCATACACAAAGAAATGGTGAAATAAATTATGATTTAAAAAATGAAACATACGTATATTTGCTTGTATATACACAAAATATCTTTGGAAGGATTTCCAAGAAAATAACACTAGTTGATTCTGGGAAGAGGAACAGAGAAGCTGGGGACAGGGATGGGAAGGAAATTTTTTTACTATACTCTTTAGAGTCTTTTACATTTTAAACAACAATAATGTGATATCTGATTTGAAAAATAATTAACACTTTAAAAACCATCCATTCAGTAGAATCCCATCCAGTGATTAAAAAGAAAGAACTCAAATTATAGTTACAAAATGGGTAGTTCTCCAAGGTCTACTCTCACTTGAAAATAGCATATTTCAGAACATGTGTATGATATAACTTTATTTTTGACGGAAAAGAACAAAGAATATCAATCTCCATGTGAATTTTTAGTAAACACACAGAGAAAGGTCTCTGTGCTATCCAGTGTAACTGCCACTAGCCACATTTAAATTAATTAAAATTAAAATTTTAGTTCCTGGGTAGCACCAGCCACATTCAAGTGCTCAACAGACACATGCGGCTAGTGGCTGCCACACTGGGCAGCACAGATAGAGCAAGTTTCCATCTTTGCGGAAAGCTCCATTATACCGAATTAGATGAATCTGTCTAGACTGATAACTGACAAATGGGGCTACAAGGATGTGGGAAGGGACTTTATACTTTATAAACCACATTGTTGTTGTTGTTGTTGTTTTTAACAATTACTTTTGTTATTTTATTTTATTATTTTTGTAATTTTACAAGAGAAGAAGACGGCTTGTACTTGTGTCAGGTGTTTATTCCTTATTAAATCACATCCTGCATTGTCTCTCAAATTGGGGAAATGACAAAGATGAAGAGAAGGCTGGAAGAAAAAGAGATGGGATGGAGTAGAAGCATGACCAGGAGGCGGGTGAGAAGGAACATTACAGAGTTTTTCACCTCAAATAAAACTTGGATTTGAAACGTTAAACATCCTTCTAGTTATCATCCACAGGACTGAGTGAAATGAAATTTCCTAAAATTATAAATAAATGGAACAAACTTTGAAACTCTGGTTTAGAATTGCCCCAGGTACATTTTCTCTCCACCTGAAATAAGTTTATTCCCTGATGGGGGTCCAATTTTTTCTCAAAAGCTACAACAAAACCAACAAAAAGGACAAGGTGGTTTTAAACGTGGCTCTTGTGAGCTTTCCCCTTCCTTTATCAGTCTGGAATTTAAACGGACACATTTGTCTTCACCACCCTCTTTTCCCTGGAAGATTTAAAATGGTCACTCAAGTAGCCATTGGTTCCTGTAAACAGAGAGTTCAGGCAGATAGATACTGTCACCTTTGTTCTCTTTTGAGAATGTTGATCCTGCTGTACTGTTTTTACCACTCTACCTTGATTTATGTTGTTACCTCTGTCTGGAATATCTTCCCTTCAGACAGAGACTACTCAGATTCCACTCATCTTTTAAGATCCCACTCCTCTGAGTCAGAACTGATGTCATCAACTTCCTATTGTGGTTTGTGTGAGAATCAGTTGAAGATACGTCCATCATATGGGATTGTGACCCTGTCTCCCACATTCCCTCCCCAGGACAGATAATACCTGTTCCTCCCAGTGTCCCAGCTGATCCAATGCCTGATAAGTGCTTAGCAGATGGTGGCATTTGATGTCCATCTCTTCCTCCGCTCCCATAATCGCCACTCTATTCTCTTAAGTGAATGCTATCTATTAGCCAACCATGTCCTGTGGGAAAACAAACTGTGGTTTGTTGAGTAATGTCCCCCCAAAGAGGTCCACATCCTTACTCCTAGAATCTGTGAATGTTACCTTATATGGCAAAAGGGATTTTGCAGATGTTATCAAATTAAAGATCTTGAGATGGGGAGATTATTTTGGATTGTCTGAGTGGTCCTAATGTAATCACTTCATAAGAAAGACGCAGATCAGACAGAGGAAGACAATGTGAGGATGGAGGCTGAGGAGCAAAGGTGACTTGAGTCAAGGAATGAGGAAGGCCTCTAGAAGCTGGAAATGGCAAGATTCTCCCTTAGAGCCTGCAGAAACAAACCAGCCCTGCAGACACCTAATACACAGAGGGACAGAGGATGGGTGCCAGTCTTCAAGGA